>NW_006203449.1:0-397 GCF_000334495.1 Tupaia belangeri chinensis | reverse complement strand
CGAAAATTTAAAATAATTTTTTTAAAGAGAGATTTTTGCTATAGGGTGCGTGTGCTCACCAGAGAGACAGAGAGACAGAAAGCAAAAAACCACCCCCCCAGGGGAGATGGCCATACCGCCTGCGATCTCTTCTCCATTCTCCTCTTTGGATTTTGGGCTTGCATGTACATGCATGTACACATGCCTACCATGAGTTTTAAGCTGCCGGGTCCAGGTCTCGAACCACTATGTAGGAATCCAGTGAGATAACCACTATGCCATTTGCTGGTCCCCAAAATAATTTTTTAAGAAAGCTTAGTAAGATACAAAAGAACACAGGTGGATAAGTAATGTCAGAAAAGCAACATAAGTTAGAAACAAGTACAGTAAAGAGAAATACATAACAAAAAATAAACAA
>NW_006203448.1:3297408-3309201 GCF_000334495.1 Tupaia belangeri chinensis | reverse complement strand
CGGCCGCTGGCGCAACGTGCTGGGCGAGCAGCTCTTCGAGGACAAGAGCCACCACGCTAGCCCCAAGACGGCCTTCACCGCCGAGGTCCTGGCGCAGTCCTTCTCCGGCGGTGAGTCGCGCCGTCGGGCCGGTGCCTTCTCCTCCCCAGCGAGCCCCGATTCCCGGTCAGGTGACGCGCAGGACTCGGCGGAGACACCGCCCTGAGGCTGCTCGCGCCAACCTGGGCGCCGCCGTGGCTCCGTGCGCCTCAGAGGAAACTGAGTCACCAAGGGGTCGAGCAACCGAAGCGGGGGTTTTTTAGCCGGCGGGTTCCGGGCACTTAAAGCCTTACTAGGCGTGTAATAGCAGTTGACTCAAAAAGAAGGGGTTTTAAATTCATTTAGTTAACTTGGGCTTGACCCGCGAAAGTTCCCACTTAAACCAAGAACTTTAAAAGGCAGCGGGGGCTAAGGAGGGGGCGGAGGGCGGGCGGAGGGAGAAAAAGCCGCGGAGAGCGCGAGGGAGAGAAAGAGGGAGAAAAGTTTCTTTTCTTTAAGATGTCTCAAGTTCTTATTCCTCATTCATCAACCCGCAAACAATATCTTCCCCCGGCGCTGGCATCTCTGCGCGTCTCCTCTCTTCCCCCTCTGCGATTTCTGTTCCTCTCTTAATTTACCGTGAAGACTAATTCCACTTCCATTCACGCTATGTCAACCATCTAATCCCCCCTTTTTGTAAGGGGAATTCCTCGGCCCCTTTTAAACAAGTCCCCTCCGCATTGAGCTACAATTTACTGCTACAGCATTCTTCCAGGGCTAATGAATTTAGAATTAGCAATTTCTTTCGAATGGAGCCGAATGAATGCGATCACTTTAACAGCGTGACAAATTGCCGGCCTCGCTGCAATGGACACCGTTTAACCCCCCCTTTCAGCCGGCCCACTCGCCGGGTATTTTCCCAGGTAGCTTAGAGGGGAACCTTGTAAGACATGGAGGCGCCCCTGTGGCCTCGCAGCTCCCATCCTGGCTGCAGAGGCCCGGCAGGGGGACCTTTGGGGAAAACGGCCGCTGGGATTCTTCCCAGCCCAGCGAGGCGACTTCAGGGCTCTTCTGAGCTGGGTCACCACCCACCCTGCACCCTAGGGCCCAGGAGCAGAGACGGCGGGACCCAGGCACACTGGGGGGGGGGTTGTCACACAACCAGCAAACGCAGGGCCCCCGGCTGCTGCGGGCTTTCTGCACCTCCTCGGTTTGCAGCTGGTCACCGGCACTGACCAGTCTGAGCTCCTCCACCAGTGCCCTGCGCCCAGCCACAGTGTGAGGAGTGACGGCAGAAGCGGTCAGAACAGGACCGGGCTAAAGAGTCTTCGGTGGACGATCACCACTTGGCGAGATCTTGCCTCAGTTTCCCCATCTGTAAAGCCACATGGAGTGTTCTGCTCACTAGTTCTTAAACTTTTCAGAATGGAGCACTGGGGAAATTGTGGACGCTTTGAGGTTTCACGAACAGACTAAAAACCGGCTTCCAGAAACCAGCCCCAAGGCACCACTGAAGGCATGGGCGAGGCCAACGGCTGAGCATCCTCACTCCCTCCCACATCAGAATGGCTTCTCCAGAGTTGCAGGGAGTTGCAGCCGGCTTAGGCTTAGGGAACCCGGGTACCTGGTGGGAGCGGGCTCTGACCGTTCCCTGTCTCCCACCGCAGAGGTGCAGAAGCTGTCCAGCCTGGTGCTGCCAGCGGAGGTGATCATCGCGCAGAGCTCTATCCCTGGCGAGGGCCTCGGCATCTTCTCCAAGACGTGGATCAAGGCGGGCACGGAGATGGGCCCCTTCACCGGCCGGGTCATCGCCCCAGAGCACGTGGATATCTGCAAAAACAACAACCTCATGTGGGAGGTATGGGCCAGAAAAGAGGGGACTGCCAGCCATAACAGAACCCTGGTGTCTGGTCGTCACCCCTTCGATCCTCCAATCCTCGCTGAAGCCGGCAGTCCGGTTGCCCTCTGAGGGGCCGCCCTAGGCTGCCAGATTCTAGGCGCTCCCCCACCTGGAGGCTCCTCCGAGAAACCACAGTACCAAGGCTGACGCTGAGAAAACCTGGGCCCCTTTCTCCAGCCAGTTCTAGAAAGCCTGGCTGCTGGCCTCACATCTCAGGTGAGGGTCCTGAGATCCGGAGAGGCAGCGGTGCTGGCCCAGGTCCCATCCCTGGGGTGCTCCCTGCCACCTGCGTCCTTTCCCTAACCACTGAAGTGAGCCCCCCACCCCCAGCCTGGGGTGAGGTATGGCTGCAATGGAGGATGGTGAGCTATGCTTTGTAGAAATCGGCTTCTCAGCACCAGGCAGAGCCACAATCAAAATGAGCTTCACCAGATTGGCACCGAGTCAGTTTCCGGGGCCCCACCCTGCAAGCCACTGGCTTATCTCAGCAGCCCTTGGAGTAATTATCCCCATTTTACAGAAGGAAACTGTTTCAGAGGTGACTCCAGCCCAGGCTTCCTGACCCTGTTCCAATCCTTACAGTGCTCAGATCCCAGGGAGGGCCACCTGAGGACAGACTGGCCCTCAGTACTTTCTCTGCCCTGGTGGGAGGAAGGGTTCCGCTTGGCAGAATTGGAAACCAGCCCTGCCAGACTGGCACACCCGCTTCCAAATCTCATCCCCCTCCACCGCTATTCCCCTCAACTCCCTGAGGGGCCTGATGTGACAACTTCCTAGCTGGCCACAGGAGTGGGGGAGTGGCCCAGAGGGGAGAGTCCTCTCTGCTCCCTCCTCTGGAGGCCTAGGTCTGTGGCTTCCTTCTCCAAGCCTTGCCAGGTCAGAAAGCTGGGGTCCGGTGTGACCTCTGAGTGCCCTTGGCAGCTCCTACGAAGGGGCTCAGGCCAGCCACATGCCACGGGGGGCCAGCCTTTGCTTTCTCCGGGCTCTTGTTTCCCCTTTGAAGTCCTATCTGGTGCTCCCATTGCTGTGGGGAGCACCCTATGTCCCCTATGAAAGCTAACTGGAGGCCGCTTTGGTCAGTACCCCTTAAAGATGCTCTCCTGGGGATGGGAGGACACGACACGGGCCGCAGGAGCTTGGCACAGTCAGCCCACCGGCTCTGGAAGCGACTCCCTATGGCCACTTCTAGACCACTCGCCCCAGGGAAGTCCCTGTAGCCTCCCAACCTCCCTTTCCCCAGCTAAAACAGAGCCAATGGTAGCTTTACCCACTTTCCGGGCTGTTGTGAGGACGGGAGGGAGTACGTGAATGTGCCCTGCCTCACCTGGCCCTGTCGCACCTACACCCAGGTGTTCAATGAGGACGGCACGGTGCGCTACTTCATCGATGCCAGCCAGGAGGACCACAGAAGCTGGATGACCTACATCAAGTGTGCACGCAACGAGCAGGAGCAGAACCTGGAGGTGGTCCAGATCGGCACCAGCATCTTCTACAAGGCCATCGAGGTGTGTGGGTGTGTATTGTTGCCTAGGGGCCTGCAGGGGTGCCCTGCGTGCAGGGTGTGCAGCGCAGCGTGTCCAGGGACCTCTGTGGACAGAGGGGAATTGACGCAGGCCCAACTGGCCTTGGCCAGGCTGTAGGGCGAAGGTCTGTGCCTCGTGGTCTCCTGGAGCACCACTACTGGGGGACGCTTCCTGCCGCAGATCCAGAAGGACTGAGCTTCATGACTCGTGACTGTCATGAGCTGTCATGACTGTCCTCTCAATAGTGAAGTCTCTGGATCTCGGTCAAGGGCGCCTGGGGTTCAGACGTCACAGGGACGTGGATGGCAGCCCAGGGGATGCTTCCAGGTGGGCGAGAGGCGTGCGTCTGCAGCAGCTGCACGCTCTCCATGGTTCTGCGTGCCTGGGGCCGGTGACATGTGGATGATGACTCCAGGCTCAGCGATGGCTCACTGTGGCTCAGGCCTCTCCCAGACGCTGCATTTGCATTATGTAATCCTGCATGACCCACTGGGAGGGCGTTGCAGTGATCTGCAGTTTATGGACAACAGAACTGGGTCTCACTCACAGGCCCGGGAGCTCTTGCAGTGTGTTCGGGGGAATGTTACTAATGGCTCTGAGTCCTATGTCTTCTCAGACAGAGCAAAAGGGCGAAAGGGCGAGAGAGCAGACAGCTAACCATAACTTCCTACGGTGCGGGTGGGTGGGGGCTTCCGAATCTGGAGAGGGCCGAGATGGCCAGGGCCAGGCAAGGAGGGCGGGAAGAGGAGGTGAACCCAGCAGGGAACTGCTTGGGCAGAGTGGATAGTATAAAGCAGGCTTAATGGCGGCTAGCAGAATGGGGGAGGGCATGTCAGGACCCTCCCTGGACAGTGTCCCTTGGCAGAAAATTTGACCCTGCCTTGCCTGGAGCGCCCAGGGGCGGGCTGCAGTAAGTGCTCTGAGCTTGTGGAGGGACTGTTTCTTCCACAGTTCTTGGGATCTTCCACTCCGCTCCTGTGTGGAGGGAAGCCTTAAAGGGCTGAGGCTTGGCTGGGTTTGGGGTGTTCTGGAGGAGTGTCCACAAGCCCAGAGAATGACTCCCCTTTAGTCCACAGCCTAATTTTCTCCCTGTATGCAGGGCTTCTAGCTCTTTCTAAGACCTCCCCCACCTCCCAGGGCACACAGGCCTATTAGTTTCTGGCAAAGGGTCTGATCGTCCCTGACTCTCCGGTCCCCAGGGGTCTCCCGCAGACGACAGCAGGATGGCCACTACCTGGCCTCGTATGCACTAGGACTGGGTCTCAGCCAGGGGGTGATTCCTAGAGGACCAGAAAGTGGTGGGAAGGAAAAGGTGAGCGGTTCCTCGACTGGGGTTCGAGCCAGGGAGGTGTCGTGGCTTGAGGGTAGGACCGAGGCAGTCCAGGATCAGGGCAGAGGGGCTCTCCTGACCATCAGCTGAGCCAGCACAGCCTAGGATCGGCTTCCGGGGCAGCTGAACCCCCCTTCTAGCAGAGAACACCCTTCCAGACCCTCAGCCCCCTCAGCCTCTCTCTCAGTCTTACACACACATCCTCACGTTCATCCGTGACTTCTCAGCCACAGATGCAATGGAGGATACGCACGCACACACACGTGAACACAAGAGACAGGGCAGGAATGTCTTTGTCATTTTATTTATTTAATTTTATTTTATATTTTATTTTGGAGAGGTTTTTGCTATAGGGCATGTGTGCACACCAGAAAGACAGAGAGAGACAGAGAGGAAATCACCCCCCAGGGTGGGATGGCCATGCCACAATCCCTTCTCCTCCATTCTCCTCTCTGGATCTTGGGCACGCACGCACACGCGCCTGGTGTGAGTTTAGGCCACGGGGTCTAGGACTTGAACTGCAGTTGACTACATGGGAGTCCAGCAATGTGCCCATTATGCTCTCTACTGGTCCTCCCTATGCCATTTTAGCAAGAGAGCTCCTGGCTGGGGCAGAAATGGGGCCTCAGTCTCATCTTGCTGTGTGGGCACACCAGAGTATAATCAGGAAATACCAATAGCCTTTGATACTTTTTTTTGGAGAGGTTTTTGCTATAGGGGATGTGTGATCCCCAGAAAGACAGAGAGACAGAGAGACAGAAAGCGAGAAACCACCCCCCAGGGGGGATGGCCACGCTGCAATCCCTCCTCCTCCATTCTCCTCTTGGGATCTTGGGCACGCACAAACACACGCCTGGCATGAGTTTAAGCCACCGGGGCTGGGACTCAAACCGCGCAGTCAACTACATGGGAGTCTAGCAACATAGCCATTACGCCAACTGCTGGTCCTGATTATTTTTTTTAAGAAATACTTTAGGGACCAGCAGGTGGCATGGTGATTAAGGTGCTGGACACTCCTACATAGCTGACCACGGTTGGAGTCCTGGACCTGGTGGCTTCCTTTCTCACTTTCCCAATCTGCGTGTGTGTGTGTGTGTGTGTGTGTGTGTGTGTGTTTCTCTCTGGTCAAACTAAAATAAATGAATAAATAAATAAAATAAAATTAATTAATTTAAAAAATGATTACTTTATTTAACTTTATTTAGTGATGTATTTATTTTAATTTGACCAGAGAGGGACAGAGTGAGAGGGAGAGAGGGAAAGTGAGAAAGCAAGCTGCTAGGTCCAGGACTTGAACCACGGTTGGCCATACACCCTAGGATCGGCTTCCGGGGCAGCTGAACCCCCCTTCTAGCAGAGAACACCCTTCCAGACCCTCAGCCCCCTCAGCCTCTCTCTCAGTCTTACACACACATCCTCACGTTCATCCGTGACTTCTCAGCCACAGATGCAATGGAGGATACGCACGCACACACACGTGAACACAAGAGACAGGGCAGGAATGTCTTTGTCATTTTATTTATTTAATTTTATTTTATATTTTATTTTGGAGAGGTTTTTGCTATAGGGCATGTGTGCACACCAGAAAGACAGAGAGAGACAGAGAGGAAATCACCCCCCAGGGTGGGATGGCCATGCCACAATCCCTTCTCCTCCATTCTCCTCTCTGGATCTTGGGCACGCACGCACACGCGCCTGGTGTGAGTTTAGGCCACGGGGTCTAGGACTTGAACTGCAGTTGACTACATGGGAGTCCAGCAATGTGCCCATTATGCTCTCTACTGGTCCTCCCTATGCCATTTTAGCAAGAGAGCTCCTGGCTGGGGCAGAAATGGGGCCTCAGTCTCATCTTGCTGTGTGGGCACACCAGAGTATAATCAGGAAATACCAATAGCCTTTGATACTTTTTTTTGGAGAGGTTTTTGCTATAGGGGATGTGTGATCCCCAGAAAGACAGAGAGACAGAGAGACAGAAAGCGAGAAACCACCCCCCAGGGGGGATGGCCACGCTGCAATCCCTCCTCCTCCATTCTCCTCTTGGGATCTTGGGCACGCACAAACACACGCCTGGCATGAGTTTAAGCCACCGGGGCTGGGACTCAAACCGCGCAGTCAACTACATGGGAGTCTAGCAACATAGCCATTACGCCAACTGCTGGTCCTGATTATTTTTTTTAAGAAATACTTTAGGGACCAGCAGGTGGCATGGTGATTAAGGTGCTGGACACTCCTACATAGCTGACCACGGTTGGAGTCCTGGACCTGGTGGCTTCCTTTCTCACTTTCCCAATCTGCGTGTGTGTGTGTGTGTGTTTGTGTGTGTGTGTTTCTCTCTGGTCAAACTAAAATAAATGAATAAATAAATAAAATAAAATTAATTAATTTAAAAAATGATTACTTTATTTAACTTTATTTAGTGATGTATTTATTTTAATTTGACCAGAGAGGGACAGAGTGAGAGGGAGAGAGGGAAAGTGAGAAAGCAAGCTGCTAGGTCCAGGACTTGAACCACGGTTGGCCATGTGAGAGTCCAGAGCCCTTAACCACCACTCAACCTGCTGGCTCCAACTGTGATCATTTTTTTTTAAATCAGTGTCAGGAGCAAGGTGACTGAGGGTGACTGAAGAATGTCTCCAGGGAGGTTGAACCTTACATGATTAGCAAAAATGCTCATCCACATTGACTCAGGAGTTCAAGTTGATAAAAAAAGATCAGTATATATAATATTACACATATATATTATATATGTGATTCACACACACACACACAGATGAAATATATATATATATATATATATATATATATTAGATGACAGAGCTAGATATAGACAGATAGAGACCACCAATTTGGCTATTAATGTGTTAATGGTGTTAATAAACTTACTTAGAAGGGACTATTTGACTGAGGGGCAAAGAAATACAAAACACCACTCATTTTATTGAGTCATCAGAAAAGTCATGATGCATTTTTGCATAGAAAAACAGAAAAAATGCATCATGATTTTTCTGACAACCCAATAATTTGAATAAGTGAAGTTGGGCGCATTTTTCATGGTGCCAATTTCCTCAGACCATTTTGTCACAATGTTAGATTCTACCTCCGTGCGTCCTGTTGTATGTAACCACCCTCGTGCATGGCCCAGGTGCTGAGCTCATGCAGAGCTTCGCCGCTCAGCCTGGCCACCCCTGCACGTCTCTGGGATCAATCGGCTATTTGTTCTGTGTGTGCGTGAGCTGGCCAGGAGGGAGATCTCTCCATGATCTGTGTTTTCAATCTGGGTGCCACTCAGAACTGCCATTTATATTTCATAACAGTAACCCATTCCTTGCTGAAACGATGGGAAGGGACGTCTTCATTCAATGAATGGGCTATCTTACTGATGCTCTAAGTACCCCCAAAATACAAAATAACAGCCTTCCAGAGAGGAGCATGGGGCAGAGAATTCCCAGGTGGTTTCGCAACCGGCTACTGAAATGTCATCCCCGAAGCATCCTCCTGGCATACATAGCCACATCATTTTTATAAGTTCAGATGCCTGAAATAATGTTTCTAGAAAGCACCCAGCACATTCCAGGGTAAATGAGTAAGTAAACGCTAAATAAATAAACCTTTCTGCAGGTGATGGGAGGCTGTGCCAAAAGGGAAATACACAGGGACCCAGTTGTCCCAGGAAACGAGACTTTGACTCCAAAAGTTAGCACCAGAGAGGGATTTCGGACTATGTTGTTAATGTTTTGGACTTTGTATTGGGAAGAAAATTGCGTCTTTCTCCTCGTTTTTAGGCAAATCAATGGGTCTTGGAACGTGTGTGTGTGTGTGTGTGTGTGTGTGTTTCTTTCTATTGCCTTCCTTCTTGTTTCAACGAGCTGAACTTTTCAATTATTTAAAACATTTTCTAGAGCCCCATTGCCCCCTGCCTTGCCTCTATGAACACAAACAGCACTTTTCTTTTGACCTTACTTGTCAGTGGGTGCCGTGGAGGTGCATCATTAATAACACCTTGTCAGCAGAGCATTTATTTGCTTTTTTAAAAATAGAGTTTTCTCAGCCCGGTGAGATGTCCTTTATTGCTATCCTTACTTCAGTGAGGATTAAACAAAGGTTCCGGGAGACTGTGGAAGGGTGTGAGCTGTGATTTGAACCCAAGGCTGGAGTGCTTGATCACCGTGCTGGGTGGCCTCCCTGGACACTATCTATTTGCCAGAACTCTATTAATTGGTGTGTCAGGACATCTGTGGTACGATGGAAATTGATGTCTGTCCAGATGACATCGAGAGCCTTCTACACCAGGGCTTCTGCACCATGCGGGGCCGGGAAGGGCACTGGGGCGCCTCATGGGAGTGTGTGCAATGACGTGACATGATTGTATATTAGGAAAACTACCCCCAAACCACATCGTCGCTGATTCGTAGTAAAATGCAGCAAGTGTGGCAGGACAAAATTGGGCTGAAAGGGAGGGTTAAAGACCACGAGGCAAGAGGTCACGTAATCTGTCAACAACAGACGCGGATGCTGGTATATCCCCAGAGTTTGGGTGTTGTGCAGTTTAGGGTACGGGACTTGCTTCGTTTGGGAACTGCTTTGTTGGTTGAGTGTCCTGAGGCAATCTTTGCTCCTCTCTGTCTGAATGACAGACTGCTCTGCTTCTCCAAGCCCCAGTGGAGAGTCCCAGCTGGGCCAGGCTGGAGTGTCCATGGGAAAGAAGTGGCGTGAGCAGGGGGAACTTGCAGGGGATTGTGGCTGTTCTTCACACGAGGTGATCAGCTCATGGCTCTTTGGGAGCCTGGGCAGTAGTGCCAGGACCTCAGGGAAGAAATTGCAGGTTTCCAGGTTTCCTGGGCTGATGACCTGGATGAAGGGGACCTGGGTGCAGACAGAAACCAGAGGACTGGGGCTCTCCAGGTAGAGAGTCACAGGTCCCTGCCTCTGTGCAGGTAGGCTGCCTCCCCTGTCATGGTGCCTTTTGGACATCTAGGGATATTTGTCACGCCGATTTCAGTAAGTTCTTCTTAATAGACTTTCTTTTTTTTAAAAAAAGTTTTGTTTTGTGTGCAAGTAGAAGACTACTACGTCTTCATTATTATTTTTAAAACCAAGTGCATCTTGCAGCAAATGCTGGTGACACAGTCACTCTGTGACTTGCTGCACACACAAACTTTAACTCAGCGTTTTTAAGACTCAAATGACTGACCAGACCTTCTGGGGAGGGACTCACAGAAAACCAGCGACAGTGGCTGGTCATTCAGAGTGAGAGAGAGAGTGGCTTTTCATTGCGTGCGCTGCCATATGTTTATATGTTTTTGTCCATGTGCCTGCACTGCTGTTCTAATAAATTAGTAAAATGAATCTTAGTACTTAAAAATTGGTCAGTAAATGAAAGACTCACCCTTATACTGAAACAGTTACCTTTGGAGTTTTTATTTAAAAAGAAATATCCCAGGAGCCAGCAGGTGGTGTGGTGGTTAAGGCTCTGGACTCCCATATGACCGGCTGCAGTTCGAGTCCTGGGCCTGGCGGCTTGCTTTCTCACTTCCCCACTCTCTCTCCAGTCAAATTTAAAATTAGTTAATTAATTAAATAAATTAATAATTCTTTTTAAAAAAAGAATATCCCAGATAATGTGTTTGAAATCATATCTGAGACCTGTATAATCTCAGATGTTCTTTCCCACTTTTCATTTATTGTCATCATTATTAATATGAAGGAATCTTCGAAATGTCCATGGAAAATCCTTATTATAAAAAAGCTATGCATGAATTTCTGTTTCTTCCTTTTTTAACACCAAAATAAACTTGTACTTTAATTCCATTTTTCTGTGAACTTTCTGAAGTCCCCTCATAACCTTATTAATGTTAGATTTACTGGATGTCTAGTAATAGTTGCTATTTTCCATTAAAATCAGTATTTGATTCCCAGACTAGAGCCTGGCAGTGGAGATGGTGCTCAGGGCATCAGCGGCTGCTGGGGCTCGCTGGGTCTCCCTGGTGGGCAAAGTGGAGCCTGGCAATGGTGGCACTGGCCCGTGTGTGCGCACGTGCACACACATGTCCTTGGGGCATTCAGGCCCAGCCTGTGCTCATGTTGGACACCGACAGCAAAGCCCCACATCCCCTTGGGCGTTAACTGTGCCAGCAGCCTGGCAGCCTGCTGTGGGCTCTGTGGGTACCACTTCAGGGTCTCCATGGACCAAAGACCGTGGCCTCTTCTCTGAGCAGCTGATGAGCTAAGGGATGCAGCCAGTGCTTCCGTGTCCCAGCTGTGCAGGGCTTTACGCACAGGGTCCCGCTCAGCCCCAACACCCACTCAGTGAGGCCAGGGCAAGACCACTGTCTCTCTTTTTTTTTAAGAGAGATTTTTTGCCATAGGGCACGTGTGCTTGCTGGAAAGACAGAAAAAGACAGAGAGATGGAAAGTGAGAAATCATCCCCCGGGGGAATATAGCCATGCTGCAATCCCTTCTCCTCCATTCTCTTGGGATTTGGGGTATGTATGCACATATGCCTGGCATGAGTTTCAAATCTCTGGGTCTGAGGCTTGAACCACGATCGGCCATGTGGGAGCCCAGTGCCTTAACCTGCTGGCACCCCACTGTCTCCATTTTTACAGTTAGAAACTGAGGCAACCTGCCCAAGGCCAATCGCTCAGTGGTGGGGAGCCCAAGTGGACCCCGACTCCAAAGCTGAGTGGGAACCCTCAACAGCATCTTGTCCCAAAGGAGCGTGTTCAGGGCTCCAGGGCAAGGGGTTAACTGCTTCTGAACTGAGACATGAAAACGTCTGTTTTGACCTGAGACACGCAGCGGGGGCCAGGGACAGTCTTGGAGGTAACTTACAAACAGGACCATCCCGCTGGGGGAGGGAGAGCTCGGGAATCGTGTGTGCGTCCCTACTCCTTCATTTGAGGAGGCCACCTTAGAGAAGCAAAGCGACTCGCCAAAGGCCACACAGGGACCCAGCTTGGGCACCCACAGAGTGCACCTTGCTCCTCATGCCCTAGAGTGGCTTCCTTCATAATGACTCTAT
>NW_006203448.1:3278266-3280677 GCF_000334495.1 Tupaia belangeri chinensis | reverse complement strand
GCTTGCAGGGGATTGTGGCTGTTCTTCACACGAGGTGATCAGCTCATGGCTCTTTGGGAGCCTGGGCAGTAGTGCCAGGACCTCAGGGAAGAAATTGCAGGTTTCCAGGTTTCCTGGGCTGATGACCTGGATGAAGGGGACCTGGGTGCAGACAGAAACCAGAGGACTGGGGCTCTCCAGGTAGAGAGTCACAGGTCCCTGCCTCTGTGCAGGTAGGCTGCCTCCCCTGTCATGGTGCCTTTTGGACATCTAGGGATATTTGTCACGCCGATTTCAGTAAGTTCTTCTTAATAGACTTTCTTTTTTTTAAAAAAAGTTTTGTTTTGTGTGCAAGTAGAAGACTACTACGTCTTCATTATTATTTTTAAAACCAAGTGCATCTTGCAGCAAATGCTGGTGACACAGTCACTCTGTGACTTGCTGCACACACAAACTTTAACTCAGCGTTTTTAAGACTCAAATGACTGACCAGACCTTCTGGGGAGGGACTCACAGAAAACCAGCGACAGTGGCTGGTCATTCAGAGTGAGAGAGAGAGTGGCTTTTCATTGCGTGCGCTGCCATATGTTTATATGTTTTTGTCCATGTGCCTGCACTGCTGTTCTAATAAATTAGTAAAATGAATCTTAGTACTTAAAAATTGGTCAGTAAATGAAAGACTCACCCTTATACTGAAACAGTTACCTTTGGAGTTTTTATTTAAAAAGAGATGACGGGAGGGACCAACAGATAATGAAGCATTTATGTTGCTGGCCTCCCACATGGCCGACTGCAGTTCCAGTCCTGGGCCTGGCGGCTTGCTTTCTCACTTCCCCACTCTCTCTCCAGTCAAATTTAAAATTAGTTAATTAATTAAATAAATTAATAATTCTTTTTAAAAAAAGAATATCCCAGATAATGTGTTTGAAATCATATCTGAGACCTGTATAATCTCAGATGTTCTTTCCCACTTTTCATTTATTGTCATCATTATTAATATGAAGGAATCTTCGAAATGTCCATGGAAAATCCTTATTATAAAAAAGCTATGCATGAATTTCTGTTTCTTCCTTTTTTAACACCAAAATAAACTTGTACTTTAATTCCATTTTTCTGTGAACTTTCTGAAGTCCCCTCATAACCTTATTAATGTTAGATTTACTGGATGTCTAGTAATAGTTGCTATTTTCCATTAAAATCAGTATTTGATTCCCAGACTAGAGCCTGGCAGTGGAGATGGTGCTCAGGGCATCAGCGGCTGCTGGGGCTCGCTGGGTCTCCCTGGTGGGCAAAGTGGAGCCTGGCAATGGTGGCACTGGCCCGTGTGTGCGCACGTGCACACACATGTCCTTGGGGCATTCAGGCCCAGCCTGTGCTCATGTTGGACACCGACAGCAAAGCCCCACATCCCCTTGGGCGTTAACTGTGCCAGCAGCCTGGCAGCCTGCTGTGGGCTCTGTGGGTACCACTTCAGGGTCTCCATGGACCAAAGACCGTGGCCTCTTCTCTGAGCAGCTGATGAGCTAAGGGATGCAGCCAGTGCTTCCGTGTCCCAGCTGTGCAGGGCTTTACGCACAGGGTCCCGCTCAGCCCCAACACCCACTCAGTGAGGCCAGGGCAAGACCACTGTCTCTCTTTTTTTTTAAGAGAGATTTTTTGCCATAGGGCACGTGTGCTTGCTGGAAAGACAGAAAAAGACAGAGAGATGGAAAGTGAGAAATCATCCCCCGGGGGAATATAGCCATGCTGCAATCCCTTCTCCTCCATTCTCTTGGGATTTGGGGTATGTATGCACATATGCCTGGCATGAGTTTCAAATCTCTGGGTCTGAGGCTTGAACCACGATCGGCCATGTGGGAGCCCAGTGCCTTAACCTGCTGGCACCCCACTGTCTCCATTTTTACAGTTAGAAACTGAGGCAACCTGCCCAAGGCCAATCGCTCAGTGGTGGGGAGCCCAAGTGGACCCCGACTCCAAAGCTGAGTGGGAACCCTCAACAGCATCTTGTCCCAAAGGAGCGTGTTCAGGGCTCCAGGGCAAGGGGTTAACTGCTTCTGAACTGAGACATGAAAACGTCTGTTTTGACCTGAGACACGCAGCGGGGGCCAGGGACAGTCTTGGAGGTAACTTACAAACAGGACCATCCCGCTGGGGGAGGGAGAGCTCGGGAATCGTGTGTGCGTCCCTACTCCTTCATTTGAGGAGGCCACCTTAGAGAAGCAAAGCGACTCGCCAAAGGCCACACAGGGACCCAGCTTGGGCACCCACAGAGTGCACCTTGCTCCTCATGCCCTAGAGTGGCTTCCTTCATAATGACTCTATCTTTTTTTTTTTTTTTGGAGAGGTTTTTGCTAGAGAGCACATGTACTCGCCAGAAAGACAGAGACAGAGAGACAGAAAACGAGAAATCACACCCCCCCCCCCGGGGGCGG
>NW_006203448.1:3277297-3278204 GCF_000334495.1 Tupaia belangeri chinensis | reverse complement strand
ACATGTACATAGATGTCCCCCCCCCCCCCCCGGGGTGGATGGCCACGCTGCAATCCCTTCTCCTCCATTCTCCTCTTGGGATCTTGGAATCTTGGGCACACATGAACACGTGCCCGGCATGAGTTTAAGCCACCGGGTCTGGGACTCGAACCATAGTAGACTACATGAGAGTCCAGCAACATAGCCATTACGCTAACTGCTGGTCCCAACAATGACTGTCTTGAATGTATCAGTTTTGTCATCCAGTCTTCCAAGGGGCTCACAGAACCTCTTTTCTCAGCCCCTTTCCCTGCAGGGGCCTCCAGCTCTGACCCCTGCTTGTGCACAGTGGCCGTGGCTATGAGTGAGCGGCCATGATGATGTCCGTGGCCCATGTTCTACTCCACCTGCTTTCTTTGAGGCACCGCCTAACTTCCCTTGGGTTCAGGGCCTGCCTTGGTTCCCCATACCCGAAGTCCAGCGGTCGGAGCGCGCTTGGCGCCTGCCACCTCCTTGTCAGTCACTCCCCACCATGATGCTCATGCCCGCGGGGCCAGCTGGGGGCGACGTGGCGGTCTGATGGTCTTCCTGGCTCCCACCCTGGCAGGCACAGGGCACCGAGAATGGCTGCAGCCCACAGAGCAGACCCACACGGGAGGGGCCTTCTCTCTGCCCATGCAGGCCGTGGGCCCTCCTCAGACACCCCTACATGGAGTCCATGTGATCTTCTGGGTGTCAGCTAAAGGACCCAGCAGGAAAACACAGTGACCCCCACTCCCTGAGGCGGGTTCCAAAGCCACACTTCTGGGTCCAGGCCTCTAGAGGGAGGCGATGGGCTGTCCCCTCTCATTTGTCCAGTCTGATCTGGGCCTGAGGCTCCCCACTTGGGAGGGGGAGCTGGCTCCTGCCACACGCCTGGCAGGGCCAC
>NW_006203448.1:3273497-3276632 GCF_000334495.1 Tupaia belangeri chinensis | reverse complement strand
TCCCATCTGCTGGAGGAGGGAGAGACTTGGCTTTTTTTTTTTTTTTTTTGAGAGGTTTTTGCTATGGTGCGTGTGTGCTTGCCAGAAAGACAGAGAGAGACAGAGAGACAGAAAGCGAGAAATCACTCCCCGGGGTGGATGGCCACGCTGCAATCCCTTCTCCTCCATTCTCCTCTTGGGATCTTGGAATCTTGGGCACACATGAACACGTGCCCGGCATGAGTTTAAGCCACCGGGTCTGGGACTCGAACCATAGTAGACTACATGAGAGTCCAGCAACATAGCCATTACGCTAACTGCTGGTCCCAACAATGACTGTCTTGAATGTATCAGTTTTGTCATCCAGTCTTCCAAGGGGCTCACAGAACCTCTTTTCTCAGCCCCTTTCCCTGCAGGGGCCTCCAGCTCTGACCCCTGCTTGTGCACAGTGGCCGTGGCTATGAGTGAGCGGCCATGATGATGTCCGTGGCCCATGTTCTACTCCACCTGCTTTCTTTGAGGCACCGCCTAACTTCCCTTGGGTTCAGGGCCTGCCTTGGTTCCCCATACCCGAAGTCCAGCGGTCGGAGCGCGCTTGGCGCCTGCCACCTCCTTGTCAGTCACTCCCCACCATGATGCTCATGCCCGCGGGGCCAGCTGGGGGCGACGTGGCGGTCTGATGGTCTTCCTGGCTCCCACCCTGGCAGGCACAGGGCACCGAGAATGGCTGCAGCCCACAGAGCAGACCCACACGGGAGGGGCCTTCTCTCTGCCCATGCAGGCCGTGGGCCCTCCTCAGACACCCCTACATGGAGTCCATGTGATCTTCTGGGTGTCAGCTAAAGGACCCAGCAGGAAAACACAGTGACCCCCACTCCCTGAGGCGGGTTCCAAAGCCACACTTCTGGGTCCAGGCCTCTAGAGGGAGGCGATGGGCTGTCCCCTCTCATTTGTCCAGTCTGATCTGGGCCTGAGGCTCCCCACTTGGGAGGGGGAGCTGGCTCCTGCCACACGCCTGGCAGGCCCATGGGACTCAGGGGTTTACAGTCAGCACTGGCTCCAGAGCAGGCCTTCTGCACCTCCCTGCACTGTCACTGCTACAGGGCAGGTCCTCTCCGGACAGCAGCAGAAACATGGTGGTTCTCTGGCATAGACTCTGGATATGGTGAAGCCGATTTTGCTTAAGGTCGTGTGCCCTAGTATTTCTGGACGGAGGCAGTCATCAATGGAACGTTCCTTTGGTTGCATCTGCTATGTGTGGGGTCATGCAGAGCCCTGTACTTGGACAAGAGATGCTTCTGGAACATTATCAGGCAGGATGCGACCAAGTCCCATAGAGCACCCGCAGCCCATATCCCCCGGGACACCTGGCCTGGACCTGTGGTTGGCTGACTCTGCTGCCCCAGACGAGAAAGGAAAAATGCCCGGCTGTCCCCCGTCCAGTACCTCCACTCGCTGCCAGGCCCCACTCTGGTGCTGGCAGCTTGGAAACTCACCTGTGGCAGGAACTAGGGCAGAGGGGGTGAGAGGGGGTCGCCCTCTCCTGGTCACATGGTGCCGCAGGGTCTTCCACGCTGTGTGGCTCTCCCAGCTTGGTGGAAATAGATCCGGGCTGAACCAGACATCAGGCCATGTGACGAGGTGCAGCGACATGGCTCCTCATGGCTGCGCCCCCTGACCTCCTCTTGCCTCCTGCCTTGCAGATGATCCCCCCAGACCAGGAGCTGCTGGTGTGGTACGGGAACTCCCACAACACCTTCCTCGGGATCCCTGGCGTGCCCGGGCTGGAGGAGGAGCAGAAGAAGAACAAGCATGGTAGGCATTCCCTGGGGGCATGGGGACAGACACGGGGGAGCCCGGGGAGGGGAATTTGGCTCTCCACGTCCAGAAATCCCGGCTCTCCCTCGAGCAGCATCTAGCAGAGATGACCTCCTGCCCCAAAGAGGCCTGTGCCCTGGAGCTGACACACCGTCTGGGCAGGGCGGAAGACAGTCCTGCTCCCCGGCCAGCACAGGCCATCTAGGGCAGGCGAGGGAGACCCAGAGAGGCAATGGGGTGTGGCAGGAGAAAGGGGCTGGGCAGAGGCACCTGGACTGAGGCTAGCTCTGCTGTACAATTCTGGGAATGGCCCTGTGCCTCAGCTTCCTCCTCTGTAAAGGAAAGCTGTTGGGCCAGGTGGTCCCTAAGACCCCTTCCAGGCCTGACAGTCTCAGTTCCCTTGCCCGTCCCTGGCGCCTGGTGCAGGCATGGCAGAGCAGGCGTGCTATCCCCCTGTGGGAGACCGTGCTGCGTGTGTGCTGGGCACGCTGCCTGTCACCCCAGAGAGCACGTGTCCGGGCCTATTCTGTACCAAGTGCTGAGCTAAACCTTCCTCGTAGGAATCATCCCACTGGGGCCTCAGGAAACTGCTGTAAAATGTAATTGTCCTTATTTTTAGAGACAAACCTGACTCAGGAGCCCTTGTTCTGCCCCTCACTTTTTATGAACATGAATTTCTCTGATCTTCACAACAGACTGAGGAGGTGACACCGTCATTACCTCCATTTCAGAAACCAGAAAACCAAATCTGCCTCCTGGGTTCAGAGGGGCACCCAGTAAATATCGGGGATGAAGAAAGGCTTTTTTCCTCTTTTCCTCTTTGCGGGGAGCACATCACAGCTGCTGCTCTCTGAGCAGGCACTCCTGCTGCTAAGGCACGCCTAACCTTCAAGGGGCGGCAGAGTTTTCTGTTTGCTTTTTACAGAGGTTTTGGCTATAAGTCACACTTTCAGTGGAGAGACTGAGAGATACAGAAAGTGAGAAATCACACCCCCAGTGGGGAGGGCCACACCACAGTCCCTTTTCCTCCGTTCTCCTCTCGGGATCTTGGGCACGCAGGCACATGTGCCCAGCGTGTTTTAATCTGCCGGTCCGGGACTCGAACCGGGTCGACTACGTGGAGTCCAGCAACCTAGCCATTACGGTATCTGCTGGTCCCTGTTTGTCTGTTTTCCTGATCACCTCGGGCGCTCGGCGAGGCAGTCCTCGGTGCCCTTTTTACACAGCAGAGGGCTGAGGACGTGCGGCTGCGTCGCTCATTCCCCGCGGTCTCGGCAGGCTCTGGAGTCTGGCTCCTATCGGATCTCAAGCCAGGGCTCTTCGCCGCGCCTCCGGCCG
>NW_006203448.1:3265046-3272972 GCF_000334495.1 Tupaia belangeri chinensis | reverse complement strand
GCCGCGCACCACCTGCCCGCCATGGTGCTGTGAGCGCCGCGCCGCCGCACCCCCCGGACCCGGCTCCCGGCCCTTCTGACTTGACCTCCTCGCCGGACGCCGCCGCGGGTCTCCCGGCGCCGTAGGTGCGCCCCAGAAATGACCCTCGGGTATAGGGTCTTCGACCCATTTCGCAGGCGACACGGAGAGGCGACGTCCCTCTCCCAGTCCACCCAGCTGATGTGGTCCTCAAGCCAGATTCGCTCCTGGAGCCTCCCGAGAGTCTCTGGGCACCCTCAACTGGGGAAGAGCGCCACGGAGAGCCCGGTGCTCCGGAATGGAGGGAGCGCGACCTCCAGGCTGCCTCCTGCCTCCTGGGACTGGTACCCTTGTAGGATCAGAAGTCAAAGACAAACTTGAAAGTTGAAGCTGTTGGGCCCAGGGCAGTCCCGAGAGACCCGAGAGACCTGACCTTGGGGGTCCTTTCCTCCGCTAGGGCACCTGACTCCCAAACTCGGCTCCTGGGGATGGGCGAGGCCTGTACTGTGCAGCGTGTTGGTGCAGCCGCGACGGAGGTCCTCTGTCGGATCCCAGGGAAGACTTCAGTGTGCACCTCAGTTTGGAGCCTCTTTGGGCCTCAGTTTCCCCATCTGTAAAATGAAGGAGTTGGACCAATGCCCCTTCCCCTTAGCTCTGAAATCACCCTTGGGAGGGGGACGGTCCCTGCCCCACAGGCAACACACACCCCAGCCAGGAGGGCAAAGCTGTCAAGAGGTTGGCTCCTCTGCCTGGAAAGCACTTCTGAGTAGTGCCCATCTGGGCCCGAGTTCCACCCTGCCTGCCTGCCCTTCCGGTTACCTCTGCCCAAGTTTCCCATCTCCAGCCGGGACCACCCTCTGGTGTCACTTCTCTCACCTTGCAGTCACTTACCAGAATTCCCATGGGGGTGTTTTGTAAAATACAGAAACTATAATAATATTAATGGAAAGTATAAAATGTATAGAATTTTTGAGAAACTGTGTTCTACTTCCAGAAAATGGTCACTTTAACTTTGTAAATATTTATCTGAAATGATATTTACAAAACTGTGATATATATTATTTGACTGTACATGTACAACTGTAAATACATTTGTACCTCTCTTGTATTCTAAAATAAAAATTACTGCAACATTTATGGTCTAGCATCTGAGTGGGTGGGCACTTTTGTCTACATGACGAGGAGATATGGAGGGTGTCTAGAAACTGGAAAGGAGAGGATAAGAGTGTTTGCACTCACTGGTGTGAAATTCACCATTGTACGCTCTAAAGGGGAAATTCTGGTCAGTGGGGTGAGGAGAGGTGGGCCGCCGTGCAGAGCAGCGAGAATCTCAGGCAGGGGTGGGCAGATTTCTCTTGGTTTCCAGCTGACTCGAATATCAGTGACGCACTTAACCTCCCTGAAATCTTTTACTTTAAAAAATATATGTATTTTATTTATTATTATTATTTTTAAAAATTTGTCATAGGGTGGGGCTGGCAGGTGGTGTGGTGGTTGAGAGTACTGGACTCCCACGTGGCTGACCGCAGTTCGAGTCCCGGACCTGACAGTTCGCTTTCTTGCTTTCCCTTTCTCTCTCTCTTGCTCCTCTCTGGTCTGGTCAAATAAAAATAAATAAGTAAATAAAGTTAAGTAAAATAATTCTTTAAAAAAATAATTATTTATTTTATTTTTTATTTATTCATTCATTTATTTTTTAATTTGATCAGAGAGAGACAGAGGGTGAGAGTGAGAGAGGAAGTGAGAAAGAAAGCCACCAGATTCAGGACTTGAACCCCAGTTGGCCATGTGGGAGTATCCAGTGCCTTAACCACCACACCACCTGCTGGTCCCCGAGTAAAATAATTCTTTAAAAAATTTTGTTATAGGGCACATGTGCTCACCAGAGAGACACAGGAAGAGAGAGCTGGAGGGGGAGTGAGAAAGCAAGTCGCCAGGTCCAGGACTCCAGTAGGCCATGTGGGAGTCCAGTGCCCCAACCCCCCTGCCACCTACTGGCCCTACTTCCTTTTATTTTTTTCTCTTTCACGTTCATGGCCAGTTTAAAGGGTTCAAGCAGCCAGTCAGGGCGGTCCAAGATGACTAGCAGGCACCCTCTCAATGCCTAGAATTTCCAGAAGCTCTGGGTGCCTCCTTTCCACAGTCTGCTTGTAGAAAACCTGGGAGCAGGAAAGCCGTCAAGGTAGGGCCAGGGGCTACCCTGTCCATATAGGGCCCACCAGCTCCTCTCTGAGCCCTCCTGGCCAGCAAGGGTGTCATCGAAGTGTGAGTTCACACCTGTGCTCTTGCATGTGCCAGTTGTAAAGATGCCATCCGTCCTGCCATTCCACGAGCACACAACTCAGTGCATCCTCTTCCAGCCATGTGTTCACACACCTGCCTGCAACACTCAGGAATTCACGCCTGTACACATAGGCCATCCCCATCTGAGACTTCAGGTGTGCACTTCACCGTATACTCTGGCCGATGGGGCACAAGCAGAGACAATGAGTTCACTTGCAAGTCCCATCTGGGGCTTGCTCCCTAGGGTCAGTGGAGGAAGGTGCCCTTGTTCTCCTCCTCTCTCCAAGCCTCTTTGCGACCTTGCCATCAGGCTTCCATTGCCTCTGCTGGCCCTGCCTGGCCCTCCTCCCACTGCAGCCTCACCCAGGCCTCTGGTTCTGTGACCAAGCTTCTCTGGCTGTAGTCCTGTGCCCTCCAGATACCTGCTCGTGGGTGTTGTGGAACTCAGCATCTCCTGGCTCAATATCCAGCCTCCCAGGGAGAGAGATGGGTTTCAGGCAGGAGTCACACTTAGGAGAAGTCAGTTTGTTCTCTAGAGGTAATTGTGTTCTGCAATTCCCAACTAAGAGCTCACAGGAGCCATAACCAGGCTCAAGGAGCCACCTGGTGGCAGTGAGCCCTAACTGCGGCCAAAGTGCCTCTGATTTGCCAGGGCATCTGCTTCCACACACATGCGCAGGAATCCAAGAATCCAGGCATTTGCACACTGGAGGGAGGCCTGCTACGGAAAGCCCTAGCCTTTTACTTTGCTTGCATTTCCAGCAGAGGCCTCAGACCTCTCCCCTGGGGATTCAAGACGAGTATTCTAGGAATCCTCCCCACACACTCATGAGCTGATCCTTTTTCTTCCCCTTTCCCATTTTTAATGAATGTCCATTTGGAGTATGAGCAAACTCGGGCACACAGAGACTAAGTCATTTGCCCACACCACTCAGGTGCGGTTCCACCCCAGGCATCTGCCACTAGAAGCCATGTTTGTGTCCAGAAGGTCACAGCACCTCCTGGTCAGTCTGCAGACTTAGCTCCAGGGCTTTTCCCATAGCACTGGGATGCAGTGTGGTATTGAACTTGTACCCTTTGACCTAGCAGAACTCTCTTATTTGTTCTAGTATCTCTTGGTATGTTCCGTAGGCCTTCCACGTGCACAGGCTTGTCTATGAGCAAAGACACGGTTACCTCTCACATTCCAACCACGATGTCTTTTGCTTCTTTCTCTTGCCTCACTGCATGGTCCAGAACCTTCGGTAACAGAGGATTCCAGACAGGGGCCAGTGGTCTGAGTTTGAAACTGCTCTGCCATTCACCGGCTGTGTGACCTTGGGCAAGCCGATTAATGTCCCTGTGCCTCAGGTGCTTCACACGGAAAGTGAGGGATGAGGCAGCCCCTCAGGATGTCACCAGGGTTAAGTGGAGGAGCAAATGGCGTGGTGTCCGGCACGCGGTCAGCGCTCCGCAGACGAGCACTCGGAGTGACTGGCTTGAGGAATCTCGGCTCTGAGACATAAGCGCTGCCTCTGGTTGTCTGGAACCTGGCTCTGGGCTGATGAGGGCAGGTGGATGTCGGCCTGAGAGACAGGTGATGAAGGTGTTGGGGAGAAGGTCTGGGTTGGGAGTTTTGCAATGGGAAGGCATGCCCCTAGCCAGTTGTTCACTATTGCTAGAAACTGGTCAGTGCTGGGCTGGGCATCCCTCTCAGGTCAGCAAGTCCCCAAGAAGTCAAAGTGTCAAAACAGAAGAGCAATAGTAACAGAAGGACCTGCAGGCATGAAGCCGAGGAACCAGGCAGAGAACCGTCCAGTACGCTGGGGCTCACACCCAGTGGGGAAGACTGGCGCAGAGCGAACGAGCAAGCCAAGTGCTATGAAATGATACCTTATTTCTTCAACACCAGTTTTGTGGCTGCCTCATACGTGTCACACCCGGTCCTCTGAGTGTGGGTACACGCCGACCAAAACAGATCAGTCCCTGTTCTCAGGGCACTCACTACACTAGTGCAGGGAGACTGCAATAAACAAGCAAGAAAAGTCAGTAACAAGAAATAAAGCAGGGTCACGTGATAAGGGGAGAAGAGGGTTCTTCCAGGTAGGATGGTCAGAGAGGACTTCTCTGAGGAGGTGCTATTTTTTTTTTCTTTTAAGAGGTTTTTGCTATAGGGCACATGCACTCACCAGAGAAAGAGACAGAAAGCGAGAAGTCACCCCCCCGGGGGGATGGCCACGCCGCAATCCCCTCTGCTCCATTCTCCTCTCAGTATCCTGGGCACGCTTGTACACATGCCTGGCATGAGTTTAAGCCACCAGGTCCAGGACTCGAACCTCGGTTGCCTACGTGGGAGTCCAATGACATAGCATTATGCTAACTGCTGGTCCCAAGGAGGTGCTATTTGAGCAAGGTGTGAGTGAGGAGAAAAGGTCAGCCACACAGGGCCAGGGAGAAGAGAATTCCATGCAGACAAAATTGAAAGCACATCAGTCCTGGAGCGGGAGGAGCTGGTGTCCACGGGCCGAGGCGAGGCCAGTGGTCTGCAGTATAGTGATGCATGGCGGTGGGTTAGCAGAAGGCGGAGGCTAGAGACCCACAGGGCTGCCGTAATGAGCTTGGGGTTTTGTTTGTTTGCTACAGGGCACATGTGCTCACCAGAGAGAGGGAGAGTGAGGAATCATCTCCCAGGGGGATGGCCATGCCACAATCCCCTCCTGTCCAATCTCCTCTTTGGATATTTCGGGCACACACATACATGCGCCCAGCATGATTTTCAAGTCACAGTTCTGGGATTCGAACTGTGGAGTTAGCTATGTGAGATCCAGCCACCTGCTGGCCCCAGATGAGTTTATATTTTATTCTTAGTGATCAAAAGAAAAGAAAAGAAAAAGAAAGCTGCCAGAAGTATTTTAAGCAGCGAAGTGATTTAGTCCGATCTGTTTAAAGACACTCTTTGGCTGCCGTATGGCCATCTGATACTAGGGGGACAAACAGAATTAGGGAGACAAGCTAGGAGGCTATTACTTTGCCTTGGCAAGGGGTGACATTGATTGCCATGACAAAGACGCACAGATAAGGGGAGGATCAGTGAATGATGGACCTGAGCGGCAGTTCAAATCACATAGGGAGTCAAAACACACACGCACACGCAAACACGTACACGCACACACACACGCACACGCTCACGCACGCAGTCTGCTAGCCCTACCTTTGCAGAGCTTGAATGCCTTAATCTGTGCTGCAGGGGTCTCTATTTTTAACGAACCCCTCTGGGATATGTAGCTCTCCTTCCAGGCACCCGTTCCTCTAAATGACAGTGAAGAGGCAACTGTATTGCAGAGACAAAAGCTCTGGGTGGGAAGTCTGGAGTCTTAAATTCTTTCTTTATTTTTAAAGGTGTGTGCACTTGCCAAAGAGAGACAGAAAAGGAGAGGGAGAAAGCATCCCTGTTGGGACATGGTCATGCTGCAACCTTTCTTTCTGTTCCTCCGTTCTGCTGGGATTTGGGGCTTGCATGCACATGCACCTAGCATCTTTTTCAAGCCACTGGGGCCAAGATCCAAACAGCAGTGGGTCATGCGTGATTCAGCATCCTTAACCACTAGGCTACCAGGCTGGCTCTGGTGTCTTGGATTCTTGTTCCAGCTGGAAGTCTGTTTTGGAGACTCAGTGGCCCCAAACGACCATCAGGAATAGCAATTTCTACCCCCAAGACCAGCCGACTGAATGCGAGGAATAAGTAACATGATGTTTGCAAAGTGCTCCACAAAGGACTAGCAAAGCACTCAGGAAATGTCGGTTTGTGGTGCAGGCTTGGGGATAGAGCAGGTGCAGTTGGAAGGAACCCTGGCCTTGACGCCATCTTGTACGTGAATTCTAGTCCTTCTTGGAGCTCAGTATTCTCCTCCGTAAACAGGTATCCACAATGCCAACCTTGTGACAGGCTCCCAGAATACGAGTGCTGAGAGGATAGGCAGGATGAGGGTCATGTCTGTCCCTCCTGGGATGAAAGCAATTGCTGTCAAGCTTTGACCCATTTGGTCCAAGAACACAGCCGGTCAGTGGGGCCTTGTGCCCTGGCTGCCTGAGTTGTGCTGGCTCAAAGGACGCCATCGCCCTCTTATGGCCATGGCTGGACACAACAGATGGGCGGTTTTCTCACTTTCCCAGCTGCAGCACCTTCCTCCAGGTGGGCAGGAAAACCAGGGTCAGGCGCTTAGGCGAAAGAAATATCCTTTTGGAGATGTATAGAACAATTGGCCCAATGGGTTTTCAGGAACTGTGGACTCGATTCACTGCCTGATTTGAGTAATTTTATTTAATCCTCTTTAGAGTCCCTGCGCATGGAGAGTTACCATCTCCAGTTCCTCCAGGTTGGTTGAAACTCAGTTTGTTGTGAATGCTCTAGCATTCATGTAGCCGGCCAGGGGAGGCAGAGGGTAGTGGAGACGGGGAGAAGGAGTGAAGGAAAAGTTCCCATTACACTAGAGCGTCAGATAAAGCCACAGAGACATCCTTCTCTCTACCCATGGTTAAATCCCTAAAACTGTCTGGTACCCCAGGGCACTCAGTTAGCTCCATGAGAAAGTGCAAGGGAAAACCTTTGAATTACGTGTGCATTTGCCCTCTCTACCAGATAGACCTGCCATGCAAGGTTGGCCTGTTTTCTTGGACTGTTTCTTATTTTAATTTTATTTTTTTTTAATTGCTAGAGGGCACATGAGCTAGCCCTAGAAAGAGAAAGACAGAGAGGGAGGGAGAGTGCGACCACAGCCACCACAGTCCTTTCCCCTCCATTGTTCCACCCTGTCAGGATTTGGGACACACACACATACTCAACATGCTTTTTAAGCTGCCTGGGCTGAATTCCAACAACACATACTAGACCCACACAGGATCTGGCTTTCTTAACCACTAGGCTATGGAGCCGCTTGATTTCTTATTCTTGAAAAAAAATGTTAGAGGGGTTAGATGGAGCCGAAGTGGTAGAACACAGTGTTCCTCAAAGCTGATGCAAATGAGAAGGTGACTGCTTCCCATGGAGAGACTTCCTTTGGACCTCTTTTGAGTATGGCGGGCATGCATGTACCCATGATCTAGGTTGGTGGAAACGTAGGGAGGATTGCAGTATCAAGGCCCTGTTGGGGTTGCTTTCTGCCTCTCTTTCTGTGTCTTTCTCACTCATGGAATAAATAAAAACTTCAAAAAACTAAAAATGTGGGCTGGCCCTGAGGCCTAATGGTTAAGGCAGTTGTGTTGTATCCAGGTTCTGGGTGTTTCAAAGAATCGAACGAAGCACACCAATAGTGAAAGTACACTCTGAGAGGTAAACGTGGACCCAGCACAAGAAAGAGTGGCTCGAGGGCCCCGGGAATAGCTTCCCATAGGGTTTCTATTACAATCCTTTAACCAGCGTTGTGCCAATTGATCACTGGCTAGGCTCACTGATTGCTTTCATCCCATTGGCTACATCAGGTGTGGCTGGGCCCACTGAGTTATCTCGTTGGATAGCAGCTAGAAATGCCCATGGGAAATCTCCTACCTACATTACCTCCAATGAGGAATTTTCTGCCCCAATCAATCTTTTTATGTACCTAGCCACACAGGCAGGTGCTCCAGCCCCTTGCCTGCTACCACTTTTTA
>NW_006203448.1:3255264-3264240 GCF_000334495.1 Tupaia belangeri chinensis | reverse complement strand
CGTGTGACAGGCTCCCAGAATACGAGTGCTGAGAGGATAGGCAGGATGAGGGTCATGTCTGTCCCTCCTGGGATGAAAGCAATTGCTGTCAAGCTTTGACCCATTTGGTCCAAGAACACAGCCGGTCAGTGGGGCCTTGTGCCCTGGCTGCCTGAGTTGTGCTGGCTCAAAGGACGCCATCGCCCTCTTATGGCCATGGCTGGACACAACAGATGGGCGGTTTTCTCACTTTCCCAGCTGCAGCACCTTCCTCCAGGTGGGCAGGAAAACCAGGGTCAGGCGCTTAGGCGAAAGAAATATCCTTTTGGAGATGTATAGAACAATTGGCCCAATGGGTTTTCAGGAACTGTGGACTCGATTCACTGCCTGATTTGAGTAATTTTATTTAATCCTCTTTAGAGTCCCTGCGCATGGAGAGTTACCATCTCCAGTTCCTCCAGGTTGGTTGAAACTCAGTTTGTTGTGAATGCTCTAGCATTCATGTAGCCGGCCAGGGGAGGCAGAGGGTAGTGGAGACGGGGAGAAGGAGTGAAGGAAAAGTTTCCATTACACTAGAGCGTCAGATAAAGCCACAGAGACATCCTTCTCTCTACCCATGGTTAAATCCCTAAAACTGTCTGGTACCCCAGGGCACTCAGTTAGCTCCATGAGAAAGTGCAAGGGAAAACCTTTGAATTACGTGTGCATTTGCCCTCTCTACCAGATAGACCTGCCATGCAAGGTTGGCCTGTTTTCTTGGACTGTTTCTTATTTTAATTTTATTTTTTTTTAATTGCTAGAGGGCACATGAGCTAGCCCTAGAAAGAGAAAGACAGAGAGGGAGGGAGAGTGCGAACACAGCCACCACAGTCCTTTCCCCTCCATTGTTCCACCCTGTCAGGATTTGGGACACACACACATACTCAACATGCTTTTTAAGCTGCCTGGGCTGAATTCCAACAACACATACTAGACCCACACAGGATCTGGCTTTCTTAACCACTAGGCTATGGAGCCGCTTGATTTCTTATTCTTGAAAAAAAATGTTAGAGGGGTTAGATGGAGCCGAAGTGGTAGAACACAGTGTTCCTCAAAGCTGATGCAAATGAGAAGGTGACTGCTTCCCATGGAGAGACTTCCTTTGGACCTCTTTTGAGTATGGCGGGCATGCATGTACCCATGATCTAGGTTGGTGGAAACGTAGGGAGGATTGCAGTATCAAGGCCCTGTTGGGGTTGCTTTCTGCCTCTCTTTCTGTGTCTTTCTCACTCATGGAATAAATAAAAACTTCAAAAAACTAAAAATGTGGGCTGGCCCTGAGGCCTAATGGTTAAGGCAGTTGTGTTGTATCCAGGTTCTGGGTGTTTCAAAGAATCGAACGAAGCACGCCAATAGTGAAAATACACTCTGAGAGGTAAACGTGGACCCAGCACAAGAAAGAGTGGCTCGAGGGCCCCGGGAATAGCTTCCCATAGGGTTTCTATTACAATCCTTTAACCAGCGTTGTGCCAATTGATCACTGGCTAGGCTCACTGATTGCTTTCATCTAAAATAATTCTTTAAAAAATTTTGTTATAGGGCACATGTGCTCACCAGAGAGACACAGGAAGAGAGAGCTGGAGGGGGAGTGAGAAAGCAAGTCGCCAGGTCCAGGACTCCAGTAGGCCATGTGGGAGTCCAGTGCCCCAACCCCCCTGCCACCTACTGGCCCTACTTCCTTTTATTTTTTTCTCTTTCACGTTCATGGCCAGTTTAAAGGGTTCAAGCAGCCAGTCAGGGCGGTCCAAGATGACTAGCAGGCACCCTCTCAATGCCTAGAATTTCCAGAAGCTCTGGGTGCCTCCTTTCCACAGTCTGCTTGTAGAAAACCTGGGAGCAGGAAAGCCGTCAAGGTAGGGCCAGGGGCTACCCTGTCCATATAGGGCCCACCAGCTCCTCTCTGAGCCCTCCTGGCCAGCAAGGGTGTCATCGAAGTGTGAGTTCACACCTGTGCTCTTGCATGTGCCAGTTGTAAAGATGCCATCCGTCCTGCCATTCCACGAGCACACAACTCAGTGCATCCTCTTCCAGCCATGTGTTCACACACCTGCCTGCAACACTCAGGAATTCACGCCTGTACACATAGGCCATCCCCATCTGAGACTTCAGGTGTGCACTTCACCGTATACTCTGGCCGATGGGGCACAAGCAGAGACAATGAGTTCACTTGCAAGTCCCATCTGGGGCTTGCTCCCTAGGGTCAGTGGAGGAAGGTGCCCTTGTTCTCCTCCTCTCTCCAAGCCTCTTTGCGACCTTGCCATCAGGCTTCCATTGCCTCTGCTGGCCCTGCCTGGCCCTCCTCCCACTGCAGCCTCACCCAGGCCTCTGGTTCTGTGACCAAGCTTCTCTGGCTGGAGTCCTGTGCCCTCCAGATACCTGCTCGTGGGTGTTGTGGAACTCAGCATCTCCTGGCTCAATATCCAGCCTCCCAGGGAGAGAGATGGGTTTCAGGCAGGAGTCACACTTAGGAGAAGTCAGTTTGTTCTCTAGAGGTAATTGTGTTCTGCAATTCCCAACTAAGAGCTCACAGGAGCCATAACCAGGCTCAAGGAGCCACCTGGTGGCAGTGAGCCCTAACTGCGGCCAAAGTGCCTCTGATTTGCCAGGGCATCTGCTTCCACACACATGCGCAGGAATCCAAGAATCCAGGCATTTGCACACTGGAGGGAGGCCTGCTACGGAAAGCCCTAGCCTTTTACTTTGCTTGCATTTCCAGCAGAGGCCTCAGACCTCTCCCCTGGGGATTCAAGACGAGTATTCTAGGAATCCTCCCCACACACTCATGAGCTGATCCTTTTTCTTCCCCTTTCCCATTTTTAATGAATGTCCATTTGGAGTATGAGCAAACTCGGGCACACAGAGACTAAGTCATTTGCCCACACCACTCAGGTGCGGTTCCACCCCAGGCATCTGCCACTAGAAGCCATGTTTGTGTCCAGAAGGTCACAGCACCTCCTGGTCAGTCTGCAGACTTAGCTCCAGGGCTTTTCCCATAGCACTGGGATGCAGTGTGGTATTGAACTTGTACCCTTTGACCTAGCAGAACTCTCTTATTTGTTCTAGTATCTCTTGGTATGTTCCGTAGGCCTTCCACGTGCACAGGCTTGTCTATGAGCAAAGACACGGTTACCTCTCACATTCCAACCACGATGTCTTTTGCTTCTTTCTCTTGCCTCACTGCATGGTCCAGAACCTTCGGTAACAGAGGATTCCAGACAGGGGCCAGTGGTCTGAGTTTGAAACTGCTCTGCCATTCACCGGCTGTGTGACCTTGGGCAAGCCGATTAATGTCCCTGTGCCTCAGGTGCTTCACACGGAAAGTGAGGGATGAGGCAACCCCTCAGGATGTCACCAGGGTTAAGTGGAGGAGCAAATGGCGTGGTGTCCGGCACGCGGTCAGCGCTCCGCAGACGAGCACTCGGAGTGACTGGCTTGAGGAATCTCGGCTCTGAGACATAAGCGCTGCCTCTGGTTGTCTGGAACCTGGCTCTGGGCTGATGAGGGCAGGTGGATGTCGGCCTGAGAGACAGGTGATGAAGGTGTTGGGGAGAAGGTCTGGGTTGGGAGTTTTGCAATGGGAAGGCATGCCCCTAGCCAGTTGTTCACTATTGCTAGAAACTGGTCAGTGCTGGGCTGGGCGTCCCTCTCAGGTCAGCAAGTCCCCAAGAAGTCAAAGTGTCAAAACAGAAGAGCAATAGTAACAGAAGGACCTGCAGGCATGAAGCCGAGGAACCAGGCAGAGAACCGTCCAGTACGCTGGGGCTCACACCCAGTGGGGAAGACTGGCGCAGAGCGAACGAGCAAGCCAAGTGTTCTGAAATGATACCTTATTTCTTCAACACCAGTTTTGTGGCTGCCTCATACGTGTCACACCCGGTCCTCTGAGTGTGGGTACACGCCGACCAAAACAGATCAGTCCCTGTTCTCAGGGCACTCACTACACTAGTGCAGGGAGACTGCAATAAACAAGCAAGAAAAGTCAGTAACAAGAAATAAAGCAGGGTCACGTGATAAGGGGAGAAGAGGGTTCTTCCAGGTAGGATGGTCAGAGAGGACTTCTCTGAGGAGGTGCTATTTTTTTTTTCTTTTAAGAGGTTTTTGCTATAGGGCACATGCACTCACCAGAGAAAGAGACAGAAAGCGAGAAGTCACCCCCCCGGGGGGATGGCCACGCCGCAATCCCCTCTCCTCCATTCTCCTTTCAGTATCCTGGGCACGCTTGTACACATGCCTGGCATGAGTTTAAGCCACCAGGTCCAGGACTCGAACCTCGGTTGCCTACGTGGGAGTCCAATGACATAGCATTATGCTAACTGCTGGTCCCAAGGAGGTGCTATTTGAGCAAGGTGTGAGTGAGGAGAAAAGGTCAGCCACACAGGGCCAGGGAGAAGAGAATTCCATGCAGACAAAATTGAAAGCACATCAGTCCTGGAGCGGGAGGAGCTGGTGTCCACGGGCCGAGGCGAGGCCAGTGGTCTGCAGTATAGTGATGCATGGCGGTGGGTTAGCAGAAGGCGGAGGCTAGAGACCCACAGGGCTGCCGTAATGAGCTTGGGGTTTTGTTTGTTTGCTACAGGGCACATGTGCTCACCAGAGAGAGGGAGAGTGAGGAATCATCTCCCAGGGGGATGGCCATGCCACAATCCCCTCCTGTCCAATCTCCTCTTTGGATATTTCGGGCACACACATACATGCGCCCAGCATGATTTTCAAGTCACAGTTCTGGGATTCGAACTGTGGAGTTAGCTATGTGAGATCCAGCCACCTGCTGGCCCCAGATGAGTTTATATTTTATTCTTAGTGATCAAAAGAAAAGAAAAGAAAAAGAAAGCTGCCAGAAGTATTTTAAGCAGCGAAGTGATTTAGTCCGATCTGTTTAAAGACACTCTTTGGCTGCCGTATGGCCATCTGATACTAGGGGGACAAACAGAATTAGGGAGACAAGCTAGGAGGCTATTACTTTGCCTTGGCAAGGGGTGACATTGATTGCCATGACAAAGACGCACAGATAAGGGGAGGATCAGTGAATGATGGACCTGAGCGGCAGTTCAAATCACATAGGGAGTCAAAACACACACGCACACGCAAACACGTACACGCACACACACACGCACACGCTCACGCACGCAGTCTGCTAGCCCTACCTTTGCAGAGCTTGAATGCCTTAATCTGTGCTGCAGGGGTCTCTATTTTTAACGAACCCCTCTGGGATATGTAGCTCTCCTTCCAGGCACCCGTTCCTCTAAATGACAGTGAAGAGGCAACTGTATTGCAGAGACAAAAGCTCTGGGTGGGAAGTCTGGAGTCTTAAATTCTTTCTTTATTTTTAAAGGTGTGTGCACTTGCCAAAGAGAGACAGAAAAGGAGAGGGAGAAAGCATCCCTGTTGGGACATGGTCATGCTGCAACCTTTCTTTCTGTTCCTCCGTTCTGCTGGGATTTGGGGCTTGCATGCACATGCACCTAGCATCTTTTTCAAGCCACTGGGGCCAAGATCCAAACAGCAGTGGGTCATGCGTGATTCAGCATCCTTAACCACTAGGCTACCAGGCTGGCTCTGGTGTCTTGGATTCTTGTTCCAGCTGGAAGTCTGTTTTGGAGACTTAGTGGCCCCAAACGACCATCGGGAATAGCAATTTTTACCCCCAAGACCAGCCGACTGAATGCGAGGAATAAGTAACATGATGTTTGCAAAGTGCTCCACAAAGGACTAGCAAAGCACTCAGGAAATGTCGGTTTGTGGTGCAGGCTTGGGGATAGAGCAGGTGCAGTTGGAAGGAACCCTGGCCTTGACGCCATCTTGTACGTGAATTCTAGTCCTTCTTGGAGCTCAGTATTCTCCTCCGTAAACAGGTATCCACAATGCCAACCTTGTGACAGGCTCCCAGAATACGAGTGCTGAGAGGATAGGCAGGATGAGGGTCATGTCTGTCCCTCCTGGGATGAAAGCAATTGCTGTCAAGCTTTGACCCATTTGGTCCAAGAACACAGCCGGTCAGTGGGGCCTTGTGCCCTGGCTGCCTGAGTTGTGCTGGCTCAAAGGACGCCATCGCCCTCTTATGGCCATGGCTGGACACAACAGATGGGCGGTTTTCTCACTTTCCCAGCTGCAGCACCTTCCTCCAGGTGGGCAGGAAAACCAGGGTCAGGCGCTTAGGCGAAAGAAATATCCTTTTGGAGATGTATAGAACAATTGGCCCAATGGGTTTTCAGGAACTGTGGACTCGATTCACTGCCTGATTTGAGTAATTTTATTTAATCCTCTTTAGAGTCCCTGCGCATGGAGAGTTACCATCTCCAGTTCCTCCAGGTTGGTTGAAACTCAGTTTGTTGTGAATGCTCTAGCATTCATGTAGCCGGCCAGGGGAGGCAGAGGGTAGTGGAGACGGGGAGAAGGAGTGAAGGAAAAGTTCCCATTACACTAGAGCGTCAGATAAAGCCACAGAGACATCCTTCTCTCTACCCATGGTTAAATCCCTAAAACTGTCTGGTACCCCAGGGCACTCAGTTAGCTCCATGAGAAAGTGCAAGGGAAAACCTTTGAATTACGTGTGCATTTGCCCTCTCTACCAGATAGACCTGCCATGCAAGGTTGGCCTGTTTTCTTGGACTGTTTCTTATTTTAATTTTATTTTTTTTTAATTGCTAGAGGGCACATGAGCTAGCCCTAGAAAGAGAAAGACAGAGAGGGAGGGAGAGTGCGAACACAGCCACCACAGTCCTTTCCCCTCCATTGTTCCACCCTGTCAGGATTTGGGACACACACACATACTCAACATGCTTTTTAAGCTGCCTGGGCTGAATTCCAACAACACATACTAGACCCACACAGGATCTGGCTTTCTTAACCACTAGGCTATGGAGCCGCTTGATTTCTTATTCTTGAAAAAAAATGTTAGAGGGGTTAGATGGAGCCGAAGTGGTAGAACACAGTGTTCCTCAAAGCTGATGCAAATGAGAAGGTGACTGCTTCCCATGGAGAGACTTCCTTTGGACCTCTTTTGAGTATGGCGGGCATGCATGTACCCATGATCTAGGTTGGTGGAAACGTAGGGAGGATTGCAGTATCAAGGCCCTGTTGGGGTTGCTTTCTGCCTCTCTTTCTGTGTCTTTCTCACTCATGGAATAAATAAAAACTTCAAAAAACTAAAAATGTGGGCTGGCCCTGAGGCCTAATGGTTAAGGCAGTTGTGTTGTATCCAGGTTCTGGGTGTTTCAAAGAATCGAACGAAGCACACCAATAGTGAAAGTACACTCTGAGAGGTAAACGTGGACCCAGCACAAGAAAGAGTGGCTCGAGGGCCCCGGGAATAGCTTCCCATAGGGTTTCTATTACAATCCTTTAACCAGCGTTGTGCCAATTGATCACTGGCTAGGCTCACTGATTGCTTTCATCCCATTGGCTACATCAGGTGTGGCTGGGCCCACTGAGTTATCTCGTTGGATAGCAGCTAGAAATGCCCATGGGAAATCTCCTACCTACATTACCTCCAATGAGGAATTTTCTGCCCCAATCAATCTTTTTATGTACCTAGCCACACAGGCAGGTGCTCCAGCCCCTTGCCTGCTACCATTTTCTAGCCTTATTTCTGTCTCAGCTGGATCCCACAAGACTTATTTCCGGGCTTGAATTCCAACCCAGGAGACATGAGAAACATGCCAGGCATGCATGTGCACACCTCAGATTCACCATGATGAAGAAACAGGGCAGAAGGGATTCTGGTATGACCACACCTTCTTGGGGGTGCTGTCTCCCTTTCTGTCTCTGTCTTTCTCTGGCAAATGCCCATGCCCTTTGGTAAAAAGAAAAAAGAAAAGAAATATTAAACAGCTCACTTTAAAGAGGTTCTGTTATGAAAGCACCAGGGAGTAGCATCTGGGGCACCACTCGGGCATGGTGAGGGCTGGTGCAGACACAGAATCCACGGGCGGCTGCACTGTCGAATCCTGGGACCACTAGGAAAGATATTGTTAACAGATGGGAGAGTGTTGAGCTGTGTTGTGAAGTCCTTGGTTCTTTGGGTCCAGATCACTAAAATTAGAGATCTGTCCCTAGGCGCCAAATGAAACTGCAACCACGAATGAAGTAGGTAGAAAAGAAGATTTAATAGGAAAGAAAGGAAAGGACAGAAAGGAAGCACACCCAAAACGGTTCTTGGGCGGGCAGATTGCCAGGTGGCAACCAGGCTAGGTACTAGTTAACCATTATTTTTATTACTAGAGGTCATGCATGTCATGAATATTCATTAGTAGGAGGCCCCTTACGCTGCCTGTGTCCTTTTAAATTTGAATCCTCATGGTCTTTCTTGCACCTGCGCACCTTCCTCACAGGTAGGAATGAGGAACTTGATCAACTAATTGCGCTTGCTCTATGCGAGCCAGGTTGCCCCAATTAGACTGCCCAGTTAGTCCATCGCCCTAATGGGAATTAGGCATTGACCAAAATGCTTGCTTAGGTCTTTTTGATAAGAGAAAAATCTATGAATCATCCCTGTGTGTTTCCCTCAGGCCTTAAGGAAGGAAGATGGCAAATTGCCTTGCCCTCCTGGCGCCCGGAGCTAGATGAGCCTTTCGCTTTTCTCTTAGGGCTGCCGGCTCATGACTAACTGCCTACCACAATATGAAAAGGAGCTCTTCTTTCTGATCAAATAGTGTGTGATTTGATCTGTGGTTCTCTAGCCTCCTGAGCTAATACAAAGAAGAAATCAGATTTAAGCAGCTTAGAGTCAAAAGGAAACCCAGAGGCCCATTTCTCAAAGAACAATAAATGGGATGATGAGTACTAGACACTTCTGGGGAAAAGCCACAGCTGGAGGTTTTACTATTCCACAGGTGTTCCTTTGCCAATAGTAAACATGGCAACTCGGCTTCCTCCCGCCCTTCAGATTAACCTAGCGGTTGCCAATAGGCAGCATGGCGGTGAGGCCGTGAATTCCCATTGGCGGGTGCTCTGAGGCCC
>NW_006203448.1:3251117-3255235 GCF_000334495.1 Tupaia belangeri chinensis | reverse complement strand
GCGGGAGGCGGGGTCGCGGCGCCGAGCTGCGCCTGCGCAAGTCATTGGCGCCAAGATGGCGATGGAGATGAGGCTTCCTGTGGCTCGCAAACGTCTTAGTGAGAGCCTGGGCCGCGAGACCAAGAAACATCTGGTGGTACCGGGGGACACGATCACCACGGACACGGGCTTCATGCGGTACGTGGGAACCTGAGCCACCCGGGGGCGCAGGGACTGGCTTCAGGGCTCTCCACGTGGCCTGCGGGACCAAAACCGGGCTCTTGTCCACCTGGTCCCAGCCCCAGAGCTCCTAGTGACCTCGTCCTTCTTACTTCCCGCGTCTTGTGTGTCCCCTGAGCCTCACTCTCCTGACGTCTGGTGGCCGTGACTTCGGGGCCCTCTGCCTGAAGCTCAGGTCTTTGCGCCCTTCTCGTCGGATCCCTGGGGAGGGTTAGGAGCAAGATCTCCTCTCGCTGCCTGAAGGGACGGTGGCATTTCTGACTTCTCCTCCCTCTGCGACGTCTCCGAGCTAGGGGCCGGGTTTTGGCTTCAGTAAGTGGCGTAGGGCAGACAGACACAGTTGCTGCTTTACCTGTACTGCATGGGGCTGGCTCCTCCCCCGGTGACGCCCACTCTGAACGTGAGGCAGTGCAGTGTGTCCTGGTTAGGAAGGCAGGGCTTTGGTCACACGTGGGCTCCAGTCACATATCATTAGCCAAATTCTCTCTGCAAGGCCCGTTTTCTCATCTGCGTGGTGGTGTAAACAGTCACTATGTTTGACAGGGCAAGGATTAAATGAGATCATCATGTAAGGAAAGAAGCAGAGCCCACCATTATACCACTGCCATTGATAAATACTAATCACATTTCAACCTTTTATGTTTTTTTCTTTTTAAGGTTACTGGAACCTGAAAAATAATAATATTACTATTATTATTATAGCCAAAGAGTGCCAGAGAGAAAAAAAGAAAGCACCCCCCAACCCTCTTCCCATGGGGCATGGTCACGCTCCAATCCTTTTTCCTCCATTTCTCCAATGCATCAGGATTTGAGACATACATGAGAGCGTTTTTCTTTCTTTCTTTTTAAGAATTATTTAACTTTATTCATTCATTCATTTATTTTAATTTGATCAGAGAGACACAAGGAGGTGGGGGTGGGGTGAAAAAGCAAGCCACCAGGTCCGGGACTCAAACCTCAGTGAGGCATGTGGGAGTCCAGCACCTTAACCACCATGCCACCTGCTGGTCCCCTAGCCCAGAGTGTTTTACAAGGCACCAGGGCTGAGATTCAAACCACGGTTGGCCCTGTGTGGGAATCCCCCTCTGTGCACAGATCTTAGCCACCGTGCTATGGGACGGCCCGATTCAAGGAAATCGTAAGATTCATTTCTTCATTCACGCTCTCTGCATATTTTATGCCGTGCTATTGGGGTTTAACAAGGAGACAGAAGATAAAGGCTAAGCACAGCACACAGGTAATTTAGCCCAGGCACTTGGCAATCAATGCAGTGGGACAGAATGGGGAAGGGTGAGTGCAAACAGGTGGGGATGAAGTGGCAGCGGTAGTGGCCAGTGAGCTACTATTTTAAATGGGCTAGTTGAGGTAAGCCCAGGGGTCTTTGCTGAGTAACACATAGGAAGTGTCTTTGTTTGTTTTTCCCAATAATTATTTTATTTAACTTTCTTTCTTTATTTATTTAATTTTAATTTGACCAGAGAGGGACAGAGCGAGAGAGAAGGCAGGGGACAGTGAGTAAGCAAGTTGCCAGGTCCAGGACTGAAACCACAGCCAGCCATGTGGGATCCAGAGCCCTTAACTACCATGCACCTGCTGGCCCTGAGGGAGGTGTCTTTGAAGTTCTCAAGGGGAGGGATATTCCAGGCAGTAAGAGCAGCCTGCACAAAAGCCAAGGTTAGGACAGGAGGAGCTTGTTAGGTTTGAGGAATGCATTGTCCTTGAGAGAGGTCACTTCAAATGTCCCATCCTTTTTTTGTACCTTCCTTTTACTTCAGTGGCCACGGAACATATATGGGAGAAGAGAAGCTCATTGCATCCGTGGCTGGCTCTGTGGAGAGAGTGAACAAGTTGATCTGTGTGAAAGCTTTGAAAACCAGGTGAGAACAAAAGGTGTGTATTCTCTTCCTTGTGGCATCCAAGTTGTTCAACCTGGTCTTACCTGCCACTCCCCCCCACCCCTGCCTGCCCTGTTATATCCTAGATGCAGTGGCTTGAAACTTGTGCTGGGCGTGTGTGTGTGCATGTCCAACATCCCGACAGTAGAATCAGGAAGAAGGATTGCGGCGTCATCCTCCCTGGGGGGTGATTTCTCTTTCCCGCTGTCTCTATGACCCCAGCAGGTGCACATGCCCTATGCTTAGAAGGGAAGCCAGTGGGGTTGGAACAGTGTGAGGGAGGGGCAGTTGGAGCAGATACGGAGCAGAGGGCTGGCCGGCCTTGGAGCCATGGTATGCATTTGGGCTTCCACTCGTGTAATCTGGGAAACCACTAGGAGGGGTGGAGCCGAGGAGGGACATGATCTGACTTGAGTTTTAATAAAATCGCCCTGGCTTTAATCTCTGGGAGATTCAAGGAGGCAGGGTGAGCTTAGAGGGTGGGCCACGGGGCCACATTCGTCATCCAAAATGATGGTAGCTCAGACTAAGCTGGCGGCAGTGAGCGTAGTGAAAAGATTCTCCGTATACATATCTCTCTCTCTCTTTTTTTTTTTTTTTGGGTTTCTTGCAAAAGGGTGTGTGTGCTCCCCATAGAAGAGAGACCGAAAACGAGAAATCACCCCCCCAGGGGAAATGGCCACACCACAACCCCTTCTCCTCCATTTTCTCTTGGGATTTTGGGCACACATGCATACATGCATACATGCTGGCATGAGTTTAAGCCACTGGATCCAAGACTCAAACTGCAGTTGACTACGTGGGAGTCCAGTGATGTAACCATTATGCCATCTGCTAGTCCCTCTCTCTCTCTCTTTTTTTTCGGGAGGGAGAGGTTTTTGCTAGAGGGTGCGTGTGCTTGCCAGAGAGACAGAATGCAAGAAATCACCCCAGGGGGGATTGTCACGCCGCAATCCCTTCTCCTCCATTCTCCTCTTGGGATCTTAGGCATGCACGCACATGCGCCTGGTGTGAGTTTAAGCCACCAGGTCCGGGACTCAAACTGCAGTCGACTACATGGGAGTCCAGCGACAGCCATTATGCTAACTTCTGGTCCCATCTCTCTTTTTTAAGACATGTGCTCACTCTGTTGCTGTCCTGCCTCAGCTTCTTGAGTAGCTGGGACTATAGGCATGGCCAGCTTTCAAGTGGGCCAGGAATCAAACTCTGGCCTCTCGTGTGACCTCAGCTTTCTGAGTAGCAGTGTCTGCTGGCACATGGTACCTGGTTGGGCCTGCACGGACTTTGTTTTCTGAGTGTTTTTATCGTGAAAGGATGTTAGAGTGTGTACCGTTTGGGGTTTTCTATTATAGGACCGTGTCATCTATGAGTAGAGATAGTCTTACTCGCCCCTTTCCTATTCGGATGCCTGTACGTCCAGCTGAATCTTTTTTCTTCAATAATGGAGTGTGCATGCATGCACGTGAGCAAGAGGGAAGCAGGGAGTAGTACTCTTCACGGGCCTGGCCATACTGTGACCACTTCCTCCTGTCCTGCACACACATGGGCCTGTGTGCTTCTAGGCTGACTGGGCTGAGGACTTGAACCGTGACCTCCAGCTCCGTAGTCCAGCACACTGACTGCTGGAGAGACTGAGCCTGTGTACCTCTTAAGGGTAGAGCCAGCAGGACTTGCCGCTGGACTTGATCTGGAGCGTGAGAGTCAGCTAGGGTGACACCCCCAGGTTCCTGGCCTGAGTAATGGGGATGGAGATGGGGTGACCCAGGGGGAGCAGTTGTTGTGGAGGGGTAGCTGTTGGAAAGCCGGGCTGGGGCCCGTTACATTGAAGATCCCATTAGGCACCTCAGAGGTGGAGGTAGCGCCTGAACAGAATCTGGAACTTGGAGGTGTGGTGCAGCTGGCAGTGGAGTTTTTTTTTTTTTTTTGAGAGATTTTTACTATAAGTCGGGTGCGCTCGCCAGACAGACAGAGAGAGAGACATAGAGACAGAAAGCGAGAAATCAC
>NW_006203448.1:3249493-3250951 GCF_000334495.1 Tupaia belangeri chinensis | reverse complement strand
CAGACAGACAGAGACATAGAGACAGAAAGCGAGAAATCACCCCCCAGGGGGCATGGTCACGCCGCAATCCCTTCTCCTCCATTCTCCTCTCGGGATCTTGGGCACGCACGCACACACGCCCGGCGTGAGATTTACGCCACCGGGTCCGGGACACGAACCGCGGTCGACTACGTGGGAGTCCAGCGACATAGCCATTACGCTAACTGCTGGTTCCCTGGAGTTTTTTTTTTTGAGAGGTTTTTGCTATAGGGCGTGTGTGCTTGCCAGAAAGACAGAGAGAGACAGAAAGTGAGAAGTCACCCCGCAGGGGGGATGGCCACGCCGCAGTCCCTTTCTCCTCTATTCTTCTCTCGGGATCTTGGGCACGCACGCACATGTGTTCAGCGTGAGTTAAGCCACCAGGTCCAGGACTCGAACTGCAGTCGAGTACATAGGAGTCCAGCGACATAGCCATTACGCCAACTGCTGGTCCCTCAGCAGTGGAGTTTAAGGTGTTAGATTGGGTGAGCGCACCAAGAGGTGAGTGTGAGCGGAGAGTCGAGGCCTGCGCAGTGCACCTTCAGCATGGAGCAGTTCGGCATTAGACTCTGATGAGGAAGAGGGAAGGCCCTGGGCAGCAGGGGTGGGGAAATGCGAGGAGACTGGTCTGGATGGCCACAGCTGGCCCTGTGTGGGACTCCAACTCTGCACAGCGTTTAACCACAGCACTAGGGGCTGGCCCGGTCCAGGAAATCTCCAGATCCATTTCTTCATGAAATGAAGCATTCTCCCAGGACCCAGCATAGCCGGCCTTTCTATAAATATGTGCTGGACTGAAGATAAAAATGAACCGTGGTATTTTATAAAAGGCTGCAGCTTAGCGCAGGGCCTGCTTGCATGGGCTCTTCTCTCTTCACCTGGGGCAGAACTGTTCCATGGGAAAATCGTCCCTGCTTTTCGTTGGCGTAGAACCTAACAAGACCGGCAGTTTAGGCTGAACGGTGTGTGATTTGCTTAGGGATAGTTAATGGAGACTTGCTACAATGTAGCAGAGTTAGGTGTTCATCAGTTTCTGAAGATAACCCCGAACAGTGTCGTTGCATGAATTTGCCCAAATTCAGTGCCTCACTGAGGGCCTCGTCCTGTTGAAGCAAGTTTCAGATGGTGTGTGGTTCTGCAGGCGTCCGTTCCCTGGCGGTGATGTCGTGTTTTCTCTTCCAGATACAATGGTGAAGTGGGAGACATCGTGGTGGGGAGGATCACCGAGGTAAGGTCGATGTCAGATTGGCTTTTACAAAGTCAAGGCAAGCTGCTGATTTACTGGGTGGAGGAGTCACTCTGTACACAGCTGTATGAAAAAGGCGTTTGTTGGCTAGGTGATTGTGCGACTGCTGGTGTAAATATCTGGCTCGTCGTAGTGGGGTTCCTGGTCGCCCTGGGCGCTCTTGCCCCTGGAGCCTGTGTCTAGCTGTGGAACTT
>NW_006203448.1:3242660-3249027 GCF_000334495.1 Tupaia belangeri chinensis | reverse complement strand
TCTAGCTGTGGAGCTTCTTTGTAGGGTCAGCAGAAGAGGTGGAAGGTGGAGACCAACTCCAGGCTGGATTCAGTCCTGCTTCTCTCATCCATGAACCTCCCTGGGGGAGAGCTGGTAAGTCGCCTGCTGGCTGCTGGGACCATGCAGTTGACTAGCAAGAGTTACAGGGCCCTTTGCTCCATCGGAGAACTTTGGCTTACACTAAGGTGGCCCTTGAACTCGGTTTGTGGTGGAGTTTGTGGCCTGGAGCTGTGATGTGGGCTTTTCACCTGGCCCAGGGCACCCAGCCGAGGCAGCAGTTGGCATGTGGTGAGAGCAGAAGCATGCACGTGAGCAAGAGGCGAGCAGCGGATGCTGGGAAGAGAAGCTCTAAGGGGCTTAGTGCTAACAAGTTTTCCTTTTCTGGGTACTTCGGCTCTGCACGGTGGTCCTTGAAAAGGATTTAGATTAGTTTATTTATGGATCGAACGGTATTTGGTTGTTTCAGACAGCCACAGGAATAAACTGCAGCCTTCTGTAAAATACCGAGGTTCACTTTTCTCTCCAGTCCAGCACGTTTACAGAGAGGCTTGCCATACTGGGTTCTGTGGAGAATGCTGAGCACGACTGAGTTCCTTAAAGAGAGTACAGACCATCAGGGTATGAGGTAGCTCCTTCAAATACCTGGCAGAAGAATAAACAAGCACGTGGTCATACAGAGGCCTGATGCACTTCCGTGAGAGCTCATGGGAAAGGTTGGCACTGGAGTTGATCCTTGAAGGATGGAGAGAATTTAATTGTGTTTAGGGAATCTGACTTAAAGGGAAATGTGTGAGCAGAGATAGAGCCGGGCGGGAGGCAGTCTTGGTCCTGCTGGAGACCTGCGAGCTGTCGTGGAAGGTGACATGCAAGAGTAGGCTGGGCAGGATTGGGAGGATTTCAAATGCCAGGTAGGACGTGTGACTGCTACTCGGAGGAGGGCGGAGAGGTCCTCGTGGATGGAAAGTTGTGATCACTCCGGCTTGAGTGGTTTGCATCACCTACTCTGGCAGTTTTTGGTGCCTTTCAATATTGAGGTTGGCTTCAAAAATCTCCAGGGAAGTCAGAGAGAAGTAATGGAGAGAGATCTTTCCGAGGACCTGGCTTAAGTAACGTCTGTTTGGTGTATTTCAGAGGAGAAGATCTGCAGAAGACGAACTGGCGATGAGAGGTTTCTTGCAGGAAGGAGACCTCATCAGTGTATCCTGCACCTTGCGCTCGGTCTCTGGATGCTTTCCGTGGGGCTGGAAGTGGGCTTGCACTTTGTCTGATCCTGCAGGCTGTGAGTCCCGGGTAGAGGTTGAGGGCTCTGCCGCAGTCTTTCTGTCTCCTCAGCTGCGGCTGGCCCTCCGGTTTGTGTTCATATCTGCTGCAAACATATACCTTTGGGTCTTATTTATAACGCAGGGTGGCCCATGTTCATGTCAGACTCAAGTTTTCTTAAAGATGTTAACTTTGATCTCATGGGAGAGAAAGGTGTTCACATCCAGGTTTTAGTGACCGTCAAGGGGAGACATGAGGTCTCAGTGGTGTCCTAGGATCTGTCTAAAACTGCTGAGGTGGGAGGAGTCAATGAAGCTGTAGGGGCCAGGGACTAGGGGTGGCAGGTGGCACGAAGTGGGGAGCCAAAGCTGCTGTTTGTCCCTTCATCACCCCGGCCAGGCTGAGGTCCAAGCAGTGTTCTCTGACGGAGCCGTCTCTTTGCACACGAGGAGCCTAAAATATGGAAAAGTAAGTTGTGCTCTTGCTGTCTGCTGACTGAGACTCAGTCCATTTCTGAGCACCCTCAGATCTCTGGGGCTTGGTCCTAAAGAAGCCCCATAGTTTAACACTGGTGACTGCTGTCCCCCACACCGGCTGTGTCTCCTTAACTTAGTAGGTTGGGACTCACACAGCCTTGGGTCGGCATTGGAAAGGACAGTGACTTGTACCCGTTTTCTGCCAGGAGACTGTTCTGGAAGAAGAGTCCTGACTGTGAGCTCTGGCTGAGGCCACCCTCGGGACAGGGAAGCTGTGGCCGGTGAAAGGCGGTCTCAGCCCTCAGGTGTCCAAGCAGTGCAATGAATGTGGCCGCTAGCACACATTGGTTTGTCATCTCAGCCTCTAGTGAATTTCATGGCTTCTTGTTGGAAGTTACACTCTTGAGGCGCTTTATTTTTAAAGACAGCATACTTCCTAAGACACATTATGATTTACTAGTTTCTTGGCATTGTCTGGATGGACATGTTCATTTGCTGAGTGGAAGGAAAACCTCTTCCCTCAGTGTGGCTGCAGCCAGCCATGGTTGTGTTCTGGAAGGAGGAGATGGACGCTGCGCTGTCCACGGACACTGCTGACTTCCACGGGCCTGGGCACTGCTGGCCATCTGCAGGGCATGACCTTGGAGCCTGCCTGCCTGGACCAGGCGTGGAGTTGTATCCAGCCCTTGCCCGACCCCTTCTCTTCCCCATGGCACATCTCACAGGCAAGATGGGTGTTTGGGGATAAGGTCTGAGCTAGGACTAAAGAACAGAAAGGAGAAACATGCACGTGAGCAAGAGGAAAGCAGCAGGAGGCTCAAGTGGCCGCACTCACTGGCCTCCGCTTCTCCAGCACACCTGCTCTGGATTAGGATTGCAAAGGAAAATGGCAGAAGAGTATTGAAAGTTACTTTCTGGGGACCAGCAGATGGCCTACTGGTTATGTTTGCCTCCCACGTAGTCCACCATGGTTCGAGCCTCGGACCCAGCAGCTTAAAAGTCACGCTGGGAGGTTCACAGGTTGCGTGGCAGTTTAAGGTGCCAGATTTCCACATGGCTAATTGTAGTTCGAGTCCCAGACCTGGCAGCTTGCTTTCTCACTTTTCCTCTCTCTCTCCCTGTCTCTTTGGCCAAAATTTAAGAAATAATAATAAAACTAAATAAATAATTCTAAAAACAAATAAAATCATATCAGCTGCATGTGCATGTGTGCCTAAAATTCTGAGAGGAGGATGAAGAAGGGATTGCAGAGTGACCATCCCCTAGGGGGTGATTTCTCGCTTTCTGTCTTTGTCTCTGGCAAGCCACACACACCTTATAAAAAATATCTCTCTCACCAAAAAAAGAGGGACCAGCGGATGGCATAATGGTTACATCACTGGAGTCCCACGTAGTTAACCACGAGTCAAGTCCATGACCTGGCAGCTTAAAACTCGCACCAGGCCCATGTGCGTGTATGCCTAAAACCCCAAGAGAAGAATGGAGGGGCTGGCAGGTGGTGTGGTGGTTAAGGGCGCTGGACTCCCACATGTCCAACTGTGGTTCAAGTCCCGGACCTGGCAGCTTGCTTTCTTGTTTTCCCTTTCTGTCTCTAGCAAGCCAAAATTTAAAAAATAATAATACCAAATTGAAATAAATAAATCAATAATTGCTTTTAAAAAAAGAAGAATGGGGGAAAAGGGACTGTGGCATGGCCATCCTCCTGGAGGGTGATTTCTTGCTTTCTTTCTCTCTGTCTCTGGTGAGACAGAGTAAAATCTCTCTGTTAAAAATAGAAAGTTAGGCTGACAGGTGGCACAGTGATCGGACCCTCACATGGCTGACCACAGTTCAAGTCCTGGACCTGGTGGCTTGCTTTCTCACTTTCTTTTTTTCTCTCTGGTCAAATTAAAAATTAAAAAAATAATAATAACAAATAGAATAAACTAAATAATTCTCTTTAAAACAAAAGAGGGGCTGGCAGGTGGCCTGGTGGTTAAGGGTGCTGGACTTCCAATCCCACATGGCTGACCAGGGTTCAAGTTCCAGACCTGGTGGCTTGCTTTCTCACTCTCTCTCTGTCCTTCTCTGGTCAAATTAGGAATTAAATAAATAAAGTTAAAGAAAATGATTTTTAAAAGAAAGAAAGTTCCTTTCTGGGACCAGTGGGTGGCGTGGAGGTTAAAGATGGCTGGAACTCACGTGACCGATTCTGCTGCTCTAGCCCCGAAGCCGGTGACTTGAAAGTCACTTAGGGCATGTGGGCCCCAAATCCCTAGAGAATAAGGGATTGTGACATGGCCATCCCGCCCAGTGATTTCATCCCTCCCTCTCCATCTTCCCCTTGTCTCTTTGGTGAGCACATCTACCCTAAAGCAAAAACTAAAAGAGAAGGTCACTTTTGCCGGGTACAAACAGCCTCTGAACCCGGAAGTCTCTTCTGCAGAAAGGATCTGCATGTAGGTGACAGCAGTTCCTGGGAAGTTCCTGGGAAGGAGGCCGATGGAATGTGACTGGGGTGCATATTTCATGGTCTTAGAACTCGTCTCACCGATGACCCGCAGTGACTTGGCTTGTGCTGTGCCTCTAGCTAGGTCAGGGCGTGTTGGTCCAAGTGTCTCCCTCCCTGGTGAAACGGCAGAAGACTCACTTCCACGACTTGCCGTGTGGTGCCTCTGTGATTCTGGGTAACAACGGCTTCATCTGGATCTACCCGACACCTGAGCACAAAGAGGATGATGCAGGGGGCTTTGTTGCGAACCTGGAGGTCAGTAAACATCTCTGTCACTCGCTGGCTGGAGCTCTTCCCGCCCTGTGTTTTGTGGCAGGTGGGGTTTGTTACTTTTAACTGTGTTATTGCTGTAGTGAGTTGTTTCCATGAGGGTGTGTTCCTGAATACTGCACTGCCTTGTCTCTTCTGAGAGATGAACTCTGGCCGGTTTGACCTTTGTTGGCAGAGGTGGTAAAAATGCAGAAAGTCACAGAAAAAGCCACTCTTTGGGGCCGGCAGGTGGCATGGTGGTTAAGGAGCTGGACTCCCACATGGCTGACCACGTTTCAGGTTCCAGACCTGGCAGCTTGCTGTTTCACTTTCCCTCTCTCTCTGGTCAAATTAATAATAATAAATAATAAGTGAAATTAATTTTTAAAAAAGAAAAGGCCACCCTTCTTCATTTCTCTTGGAGTTAGCATTTTGATTGGCTTGAAGTCTCTGAGTGCTATGTCGGAGTCGTGAATGACTTGTTTTCTGTGATTCATAGTGACCACTTGTTCTTGGTTCTGTTCCTGTTTCCCCTTCCCTCTCCCTTGCATCCCGTTGTAGCCTGTCTCCCTTTCTGACCGCGAGGTGATATCCCGACTTCGGAACTGCATTGTCTCGCTGGTAACTCAGAGGATGCTGCTGTATGACACCAGTATCCTGTACTGCTACGAAGCATCCCTTCCACACCAGGTACTGCGCCCGGGGCGTCCCTTTTCCTCGCTCACCCGCAGCAAGCGCATCGCCCACACACTCTTCACCTCGTCCGGCAGCACGAGCTGCCCTGATGGCGGCCTGCATGTCCAGTGGCTCCTTCCCCAGGTGCTTTCCTGTACTCACTGTGTAGTGTCAGTCTGAGAATTTGGGGGAGAAGGAGGTGCCAGGCCGGACTGGCTTCCGACAACCACCCTCTGGACCTTAGTGTGTACTTCCCAGATTCCAGCCACTTTTTCAATGACTGTCAGAATAGCCCTCTTTTGTGGAGACACAGAAACGGTTTATTATACCTGTTGATGATAATGTGTGTAATATTCTCACCTGGACTGGTCTGAGATGTGTTTCATTCTGGGTATAAATTCTCTTTGCAAATCAAAAAAAAAGTAATCATCTTTTCTAAAATATTTGCCAGGGGGCCAGCAAGGTGGTGTGGTGGTTAAGGGCGCTGGACTCCCACATGGCCATCCATGGTCTGAGTCCTGGACCGGTCAGCTTGCTTTCCCACTTTCCCTCTCTCTCTCACTCTGATGTTCTGTCACTCTGTCCCTCTCTGGTCAAATTTAAAAAACAAAACAAAACTAAGTAAATAAATAAAGTAAGTGAAATCATTCCTTAAAGAACTAAAAAATAAAAAAATTTGCCAGAGGGTATGTGCACTCACCTGATAGCATGGAGGGGGAGAAAGCAGCGTCTAGTGGGGCGTGCTCATGCTGCAGTCTCTTCTCCATTTCTCTGTCCTGTTGGAATTTTGGCCATGCACACATTTGTGCCTGACATGTTTTTAAGCTGTTGGGGCCTGGCAATTGGCCGTGTGAGACCTGGGTGCCTTAGCCACCAGGCCTCGGGGTAGCCCATCTTTTTCTCTCTGTCAGCTACGTCCCAGAGTCTTCTGATTATTCATTTGGCTCAGCAGGTCATGGGTTGCAGCTTGTGGCCCCTGCTAAAAGGAGCCCAGAGGCTTAGGTTAACCATGCTTGTTTCTGTGTTGGATTGGCTTGGTGGTCTGCTTACGGTTGGTTTTGTTTCTAAACAAATACCCTTTTCCTTTCCTTCTTCAGATCAAAGACATCTTAAAGCCAGAAATAATGGAAGAGATTGTGATGGAAACACGCCAGAGGCTGTTAGAGCAGGAGGGATAGGAGCCGCTCCCGAGGAG
>NW_006203448.1:3227051-3242386 GCF_000334495.1 Tupaia belangeri chinensis | reverse complement strand
TGTGTCCTTCCCCAGGTGCTTTCCTGTACTCACTGTGTAGTGTCAGTCTGAGAATTTGGGGGAGAAGGAGGTGCCAGGCCGGACTGGCTTCCGACAACCACCCTCTGGACCTTAGTGTGTACTTCCCAGATTCCAGCCACTTTTTCAATGACTGTCAGAATAGCCCTCTTTTGTGGAGACACAGAAACGGTTTATTATACCTGTTGATGATAATGTGTGTAATATTCTCACCTGGACTGGTCTGAGATGTGTTTCATTCTGGGTATAAATTCTCTTTGCAAATCAAAAAAAAAGTAATCATCTTTTCTAAAATATTTGCCAGGGGGCCAGCAAGGTGGTGTGGTGGTTAAGGGCGCTGGACTCCCACATGGCCATCCATGGTCTGAGTCCTGGACCGGTCAGCTTGCTTTCCCACTTTCCCTCTCTCTCTCACTCTGATGTTCTGTCACTCTGTCCCTCTCTGGTCAAATTTAAAAAACAAAACAAAACTAAGTAAATAAATAAAGTAAGTGAAATCATTCCTTAAAGAACTAAAAAATAAAAAAATTTGCCAGAGGGTATGTGCACTCACCTGATAGCATGGAGGGGGAGAAAGCAGCGTCTAGTGGGGCGTGCTCATGCTGCAGTCTCTTCTCCATTTCTCTGTCCTGTTGGAATTTTGGCCATGCACACATTTGTGCCTGACATGTTTTTAAGCTGTTGGGGCCTGGCAATTGGCCGTGTGAGACCTGGGTGCCTTAGCCACCAGGCCTCGGGGTAGCCCATCTTTTTCTCTCTGTCAGCTACGTCCCAGAGTCTTCTGATTATTCATTTGGCTCAGCAGGTCATGGGTTGCAGCTTGTGGCCCCTGCTAAAAGGAGCCCAGAGGCTTAGGTTAACCATGCTTGTTTCTGTGTTGGATTGGCTTGGTGGTCTGCTTACGGTTGGTTTTGTTTCTAAACAAATACCCTTTTCCTTTCCTTCTTCAGATCAAAGACATCTTAAAGCCAGAAATAATGGAAGAGATTGTGATGGAAACACGCCAGAGGCTGTTAGAGCAGGAGGGATAGGAGCCGCTCCCGAGGACAGGACTGTGTGTCCCTTGCTGGAACAGTTCTTAAAAGTGCAGAATCTAAATTGTCTTTGTGCGCAGCTCTGAAGACCTGGGACACTCGCCTTGGTCTCTGTTGGCAGCCATATGGCTGCTTCGCCCACTGGCCTGCCTTCTGTTCGAGGACAAAGCCTGGGTGGCAGGTGAACAGTGCCTCTGGCCCCTCAGGGGCTAGCTAGTCCCAGCAGTAGGGTGGTTTCTGGTCTCTCAAACACACAGTGTTGCGGTCGAATGGACCTCCGTCCTGGAATAATGTAGAGCATCTTTTGTCCTCCCCTCCCCTTCATCCACCAGACACCATGCCCATGAAATTGCCCCAGTAGAAAACATGGCACCCCTCTCCCCTGGAAGATCTGCTTTGGCCTCTCTACCCACCTCCTTCACAGTGCAAGTGTGGTGTTGAAGAATACAGTTGATAAAGTTAGCCCAGCAGTCCAATGGGAGAATAAAGTGAACCGAGCATTCTTGCCTGGTTGGAACCTCATTCCGCACTGCACATTCCTGGATGTGATTATGTCCACACCAAGCTGCCTTAATCCTGCCTTCGAGGGTGCCATGTAAAAACCGGATTACCGTTCACAGTAGAAAGAAGGGCACGCTGATAAACATGCCGAAAACTAAGAACAGTGGAGATGAGAAAAGCAAGGTTGTCTTCCTCCTGTAATTGAATTAATGCAGTAACTTCCGAATCATTCGGGATTCAACGATAAAAAGATGGAGTTCTCACTCAGGAACGGTACAATTCCTGTGCAGCGTTGTTTTCCGATGACCCAAAACGGTGCCCTGATTTAGGTTTTGGGAAGCGCTTTTTAATGCAGGTGCTGTTTTATTTCATGTATGTGGTGAGCTATTTTTGATACTTATAAATGTGCTAATACGAGTAGTTTCTGTTCTTGTGTTCTGGCCAATAATTGAGTGCTGAGCACAGTTGAGGGAGGGCTCAGCAGATACAAATACCTTCTGGCAGAGGCCGGGCTGTTTTATAATACTTGGGTCACTTTGTTACTGGCCAGGTAAGTCCAGCCTGATGCTTCGTATGGTCAGTGAAGTGAGAGGCAGAGGCTGGAGAAGGGAGTTTACTTCTGTAACCTGTGACAGGGAGACAGCAAGCCCCACCAAACTGTCTCAGCTCACCTTGTTCTGGTATTGACAGGTACAAGATACGAACACGTGCAAATCATTCCTCCCTGCAATCAGAGCCGATCACGTTCTCCTGAGTACTTGTCTTGATTCCTTCAACCATCCAAGGTTTCTCATCCAGTCGTTCAACAGGTCTATGACTCGGCACTAGGTCAGATTGTTCTTGTTAGAGGCCTTTCTTAATTTCAAAATGACTGTGGTTCTGCTAAACTAGCCTGCTCCAACCCGGTAAGCTCAACCCAGCGCGAGTAGTGGCGGTCAGGCGAGCATGGCACTGGACAGCTTCGAAACGCAGCTTGGCTCTTTTTCATTAAATGCCATGGTCCTGTCCTTGATCCCAGTACTCGGTGGTTCATCTTTTACCTCATTGATTCGCATCAACCTGTGTCACCTGCTTTGAGGAGGGTGCAGAGAATGGAATGTTCATAGACTATGTTGCAACTTCAGATGGGCTCGCCTGTTATGTTTTTGTTTTTGAGAGTTTTTTTTTGCTACAGGATGCCGTGCACTCGCTAGACAGACACAGAGAGAAAGCGAGAAATCACCTCCCAGGGGGGATGGCCATGCTGCAATCCCTTCTCCATTCTCCTCTCAGGATCTTGGGCACGCACGCACACGCGCCCGGCGTGAGTTTAAGCCACTGGGTCCCGGACTCGAACTGTGGTCAGCTACATCGGAGACCAGTGACAGCCATTACGCTAACTGCTGGTCCCTTGCCTATCATGTTTTGAGAAATATTCCCAGCTGTATGCTTCCTGAGAGAAAGGGGAGGGAAAAAGTGGACATCCTGGGTCCTAGAGTTGGTTTTGCCCAGACCCGTGTGTAAGCTCTTGCCTTTACTTGGTCTGCCAGTGCATGCTTTTTATTGAGTATCTTCTACTAGGTGGAAATAATAAACAAGGTCTGGAAACAGCCCATTTGGTGGTTATTTCTGATGGTCCACTAGAGGGCGCTCTTGTTAAGTGTAATTCCAGTAGGTGGAGGCTGGCCAAGGAAATGGAGTAAGCCGGCAATTTGGTGCTGGTATTGAATCCCTTTAGTGACTTTGCTTTATACAAGGGAGGATGGGGCCAGCAGGTGGCGTGGTGGTTAAGGTGCTGGACTCCCAGATAGCCAACTGTGGTTTAAGCTCCAGACCTGGTGGCTTGCTTTCTCACTTTCCCTTTCTCTGGTCAAATTTAAAAATAATAACAAATAAAGCAACAAGTGAGTAAATAATTTTTTTAAAAAGGTCAGGACAAAATTGTACTGAAATGAGGGCCAGCAGGTGGTGTGGTGGTGGTTAAGGTGCTGGACTCCCACGTGGCACACCACAGTTTGAGTCCCAGACCTGGCACCTTGTTCTCTCTGATGAGCACATATGACCTAAATCATATTTTAAAAATAAGAAATAAATAAATATTTTGTGGAAACAAAGGGGGCCAGTAGGTGATGTGATGGTTGAGGTCCTGGACTCCCACTCAGCTAACCACGCTTTGAGTTCTGGACTTAGTGGCCATATGGGAGTGTCCACTGTCTTAACCACATCACCTGCTGGCCCATTGGATTCTAGTTTTAAGTCCTTAAAAGTATCTTCTGGGGCCGGCAGGTGGTGTGATGGTTAAGGGCCCTGGACCACAATTTGAGTCCTGGATCTGGCAGCTTGCTTTCTCACTCTCCCTCTCTTCCTCTCTCTCTCTTGCTCTGTCCCTCTCTGGTCAAATTAAAATAAGTAAATAAAGTTAAATAAAATAATTCTTTAATAGGGGCTGCCAGGTGGCATGGTGGTTAAGGCGCTGGACTCCCACATGGCTGACCACAGTTTGAGTCCCAGACCTGGCAGCTTGCTTGCTCGCTCTCGCTCTCTCTCTCTCGTCAAATTAAAGAATAAGTAAATAAAATTAAATAAATAAGTCTTTTAAAAAAGTACCTTCTATAGGGGCCAGCAGGGAGTGTGGTGATTAAGGCACTGGATTCCTACATGGCCCACAGCAGTTTAAGCCTCAGATCAAGCAACCTGAAAATCATGCTGGGCAGGCCAGCAGGTGGCACAGTTGTTGGGACACTGGACTCCCATATGACTGACCAGGTTGAGTCTCAGACCTGGCAGCTTGCTTTCCCATTTTCTCTTTTCTCTGGTGAGTGCACATGCCCTATAGCAAGTTAAAATATAAATAAATAAAATGGAATAGTTATTATAAAAAAAGAAAATCATGCTGGGTGCATGTGCATGCACACCCAAACTATCAGGAGGATGGAGAAGAAGGGATTGCTGCATGGCCATCCCCCCTTGGGGAGGATGATTTCTCTCACTTTCTCTCCAGCAAGTACATGTGCCCTATGGCAAAAGCCTTAAAAAAAAAAATTAACAGGAACAGCAGATGGCATAGCAGTTATGTTGCTGGACTCCCATATAGCTGAATACAGTTCGAGTCTTGGACCTGGTAGCTTGAAAATCATGCCAGCTCATGTGCATGTGTGCCCCAGATCCTAGGTCCTAGGAAGAGAATGGAGGAGGAGGGGTTGTGGCGTGGCCATCCCCTTGGGGGGGGGGCAGTGATTTCTCGCTTTCTATCTCTCTCTCTCTCTTGGCAAGAGCACATGCCCTAAGGCAAACACCTAAAAAGAAAAAAGTACCTTCTACAGCGATTTACAGGGATTTAACAAGTACAGTGCATCTCCGGAAAAAACAATTTTGGGGGCAGGGCACCTAACACTAGAAAACAGTGGAAGTAGAAAATGGAGATTAGGGATGAGTCTTTAGTAAACCAAGTGCAGGTGACTGCAGAAACCACCCCGAAGCATAGTTTGATCTGAAGAAACAGACAAGACCTAATTTGATCCTCACTATAACCTTGTAAAGTGAGCAGCCGTGAACCCCACTTACAGGTGGAGGTATTGTCAGAGAATTAAAGTATTAAGCCCATCAGCAGCTGAGAGGTTGGGGTAGATTTAAGTTCTAGGAAGGTGTCATAAAGCAGTCCTTTAGAGCAATGGTCCCCAACCTTTTTGGGACCAGAGACCGGTCTCACGGAAGACAATTTTTCCACAGATCTGGGGTGGGGAGGTGATTTCAGGATGATTCATGTGTATTACATATACTGTGCACGTTATTCCATTAGACCACATAACGAAGCAATTAAACAGCTCACCACGACAGTTTTTGCAGCATCACTGCCTCTGCTCAGCTGCACCTCAGGTCATCAGGCGTTAGATCCTCATGACAGGTGTGCATCCGAGACCCCCCTCGTGCACAGTGCGCAATAGAATTCATGCTCCTGGCAGAATCTAATGCTCGGCCGACCTGACAGGACGTGGCGTTCAGGCGGTGAAATGAGCGATGGGGAATGGCTGCAAATATAGTGTCCCTTGTCCCCCACTGCTTGCCTCCGGCCCAGTTCGAGAGGCCAATGTTAGGGACCCCCTGGTTTAGAGGATGGCTTGGATTGACTGGAAGGTTATGGATCCGGAAATGTAACTTACAGCATTGAGACTGATCTCGTGTCCGGGTAGCTACTTGACTCTGCTTATTGCTCTGACCCTGAGGATAAGGGTGAGCCCCTTCCCTCAGCCCCAGTTTTATCCCAGAACCTAGAACAATGCTCGGCACATAGGTGATTAAGTGCTTGTTAAATGAACCGAAATTCACTTGCAAGTGCACGCACCATATACCAAAAAAATCTCTTAAAAAAAAATGACACTAGGGACCAGCAGTTAGCGTAATGGCTATGTCGCTGGACTTCCATGTAGTTGACTGTGGTTTGTGTCCTGGTCCCGGTGGCTTGAACTCATACTGGGCGCATGTGCGTGCATGCCCAAGATCCCACCACAATCCCTTCTCCATTCTTTTTTTAAATTTATTTATTTATTTTTTTTGGGGGGAGAGGTTTTCGCTACAGGGCGCGTGCGCTCGCCAGACAGACAGAGAAAGACATAGAGACAGAAAGCGAGAAATCACCCCCCAGAGGGGATGGTCACGCCGCGATCCCTTCTCCATTCTCCCCTCGGGATCTTGGACACGCACGCACACACGCCTGGCGTGAGATTTAAGCCCCCCTCCCTTCTCCATTCTTCTGGGATTTTGGGCATATGTGCACATGCACCTGGTGTGAATTTCAAGCTGCTAGGTCCAGGACTTGAACTGCAGTTGACCGTGTTGAAGTCTAGCACCTTAACCACCCTGCCATCTGCTGGCACAGGACTAAATTTGTCAGCCAGATTATTTCATGAGAGGTAGATAAAGCTAAACCAATTATCTGAATTTATAAACTGCAGTTCTGATTCTGGGCACAAACTTCCATATACCTCACGTTCAGTACCTCCAAGTGACTTATTTTCTCTAAAAGCTCATTTTCATTTTTCTTTTTCTTCTTTTTTTTTTAGATTTTTGCTATAGGGCAGGACACGTGTGCTTACCAGAAAAACAAAAAGGGATAAATCACCCTCCGGGGGATGACCATACCATAATCCCTTCATTCTCCTCTCAGGATTTTGGGTATGCACACACATGTGCCCAGCATGAGTTTCAAGCATCCAGTTCCAGGACTTGAACCACAGTGGGCTGTGTGGGAATCCAACGACATAACCATTACTCTATCTGCTGCTCTCTATTTATTTATTTGAGAGATTTTCGCTATAGGGTACGTGTGCTTGCCAGACAGACAGAGAGAGACATAGAGACAGAAAGCGAGAAATCACCCCCCAGGGGGGATGGTCACGCTGCAGTCCCTTCTCCTCCATTCTCCTCTTGGGATCTTGGACACGCACGCACATGCGCCCGGCGTGAGATTTAAGCCACCGGGTCCGGGATGTGAACCACGGTCAACTACATGGGAGTCCAGTGACATAGCCATTACACTAACTGCTGGTTCCCTCTGCTGCTCTCTCTTAAACCAATATTAAAAATAAGTGCCAGGCCAGCTGGTGGTGTGCTGGCTAAGGCTGCTGGATCCCACATGAACAACTTTGTGGTTCGAGACTGAGACTTGGCTTGGAAAACATGCTAGGTGCGTGTGTGTGCATGTGTGTGCCCAAGATCTCAGGAGAATGGAGGAGAGGAGATTGTGACATGACCATTCCTCCTGCCCTGGGTGAGGTGCTTTTCCATTTTCCTTCTCTGGTGAGCTCATGTGTCTTATAACAAAGTTGTTTTGTTTTGTTTTTTAGCATTTCTCAATTTGGCAGGAATTTTTAAAAAGACTTATTTAACTTTATTTATCTACTTTAATGACCAGAGAGGGACAAAGCGAGAGAGAAAGAGAGAAAGTGAGAAAACAAGCCACCAGGTCCCGGACTCTGTTGGCTATGTGGGAGTCCCTTGCTCTGGACCACCATGCCCCCTGCTGGCCCCTCAGCGGGAATAGTTCTAAAAAAATTTATTTTTTTTTTGTTCTAAAATACTTAATTTAAGAGTTGAATGTACAACACTGGATACAGGTGTGGTTCTCCATGATGCCAGTAGCAACTTCAAGAAAGTCAGTTGTCTGACATTAGGTCAACAGTTTTTTGGTACTGAATGGCCCAATGCAGAATCCATGGACTTTGGGACAACATCTGGGCTGAAATCGTGACTTTATACGCTTGCTCAGTGACCTTGGGACACCTCTCTGAATTTGTATGATGGGGAATAAATACCTCAGGCCTCTTGGGCCATGGTGAGTCTTAAATGAGATACTGCAGTATATGCAAAGTGCAAACAGTGCTGGGTGGGGTAGGTGCTGTGAGGGCTCGGATCCCTTTCATCTGGGTCAGGTGCACCACTTGGGTAGTGGAGTGGAGAATAAAGGCCCAAGGTGGTTTTTATTGTGGAAGTTGGGTCATTGCAGATGTGGTAACGACCTGTCTGGGTCATTACTTCTGTAGGCCTGCAAACCCCTCCCGTGAATACGAGTTCACCTGTGAAACGTTCAAAGGTTCAATCCAGCGCAAACGTCTAAGACTGCGCCTGGCAACGGCTCCCAACAAATGCTTTTCTTTTATGAGTGAGCGTCCCGATACAAAGAAACACACTGAACTCATTAGCAAATGAACTCGTCGGATGCTTTCAGGCCGTAGATTTCTCTGGTAGTTCTAGTACTTACACTTTTTGGAGGGTAAAGGAGGAAAGGCACCAAAATCCTCCGTTTCCGAGAGAGTCACATTATCTCCCCTAAAGAGGCTCAAGGAAATAATCCAACTCCGGTTCTGGAGAATCCAGAATCCAATCCGCAGTTTCCCTCTCTCTCTGGCTCCTCGCCGGTCTTCCTCCTCGCGCAGGGCAGAGGCTGAGCAGCCAGTCGCGGGAGTCCACCGGCTCCCGGAGGGCCTGGGCAGAAGCTCAGGAGTAGGGAGCAGAGGGCAAGACGGCCGGCGGCGGACAGGAGCAGGCGCCGCGGGACCACAACTCCCGGCATGCCCTGCGAGCCGCGCCGAACGCGGTTGGCTGGGAGCGCTAGGGCTACTGCCCCCGTCAGCCAATGGGACAGAGGAGAGAGGACTGACCCGTTTTCTAGGGGGCCAATGGCAGTACAGAGGAGGCGGGTGCTTCCTTACTGCTCTACTTGCGTTGAGACGAGTCACATTTAAACGGCCGTGCCGGGAGCGGCGCTGGAGCCGGAGCCGGTCCCGTGTGCTGCCATTGAGGAGCCCCTCCGTGTCCACAGCCCCTACCAGCCAGAGGAGCCTGGGTCCCGCGGCGGAGCTCGGGGATGTGACCGCGGGCGCGTGGACCAGCGCCAACGTCCGGGGCCGGGGGAGGGGGCGTCTCGGGCAGAGACCCTCGGGCTCGGGGCAGCTGAGGCGCCTGGGCCTCCTCCCCACTGTGCCCGCCATCGCCTTCGGGGCCGCGAGGGTCCTTCGTCTCGTACAGCCTCGCCGGTCTTTGGGACACTGGGGTGGTCTCGTTCTCCCAGACCTGGGACACCCGGTTTCCTGAGGCGTGGAGGACCGTCGCCCCGAGTAAGCCACCCGTACCCCGCCCCGGCAGCCTCCCTCTTAGTCGGGAGCCGGCCCTTGCTCCGGATCCCGGCCCCAAGTTTGGCCACCGAGCACCCACCCCATTCAAATCCCCTTCCTGCTATCCGGTGGCCTCTTCTAACCCCCAGGTTGCTCTGGCGAGCCCCCAATGCCCTGACTTCTTCCAATGTCACCTATAGCCCCCTTGGCCTCAGCTCAGCCAGAAACTTTAATGCAAAGGAAAAGTCTGGATTGGTTTCACAGGCCTTTTAAAAAGCGGACATAAAAGTTGCTGGCAAAGCATTCCAGCTCCTCGGAGTGCAGACCAGCTCTCGCTGCAATCTGGGTGACCCATGTCCTGTTCCGGGAGAGCAGGGTAGAGAAGACAGCGGTGGCCGGTTCGGCAGGAAGCGTGTTGGAAGATGAAGAAGCTAAGCTAGGGGGTTGGTGACTTCCACAGGAAAAGTCGTGGAGGAGCATCCAGACACGATCCGCGTTTCCTCCGCGTGGGGGTGAGGTGACTTCAGTACTGCAGACCCTTTTCTGCATCCTGGTGAATGTTTGTGGTTTTGCTTCTTGAAACGAAATGATTACTCAGCCAGAAAAGTACACTTAAAATCAAGAGGCTTTTGGGTAGCATGGCAGTGCCATTGCTTTGATGAACTGCAGGAATAATTGGAACTTGTGTTTACATGTGTCGGCCTGAAATCTGTGCATCCTTTCTTTATGGAAAATTCTATGATTGACCTCAGTTACTGACTTGTGGCGAGGCGCTGAATGTGAAATCCCACGTACTTACTGTGTTTCTTCTAAGCTCACTGACCATTCTGGAAGATCTTGAACCCTCTTCTAAAAAGGGGTGCCTATCAGTTACTTTATGGGGCAGCAGCCTGGAAAAGTTCTTGGGGACCAGAGAAGGCCAAGTCTGCCTGCCCTGCACTTTATCAAAGGAGCAGGGAAGAAGGAGTCATCCAGGCATGTGGGTCCACACTGCAATGTTTTCGTGGAACATGGTGAGTACTTTCAAGATTGCTTGTCTTGTTCTAAGGTCCTCTGAAGGTCTGAAGTACTTTTGAAACTCAGCACTTGCTGGTTGCTGGTTTGCTGGTTTCTTCCGGTGCTTCTTACCGCTTTCGTTACTGTAGTATCTCTTAGTTTCTGGGGAATGTAGAATAAGAAAAAGTTACTTGGTGACTCAGTGTGGCTATATTTAAAGCCTGCTCAACAGGGGCCAATAGGTGGGAGTAGTTAAGGTGCTGAACTCCCACATGGCTGACCAGAGTCCTGGACCTAGTGGCTTGAAACTCATGCCCTGAGAGGAGAGTGGAGGAGAAGGGATTGCTGCATGGCCATCCCCTTTGGGGAGCGATTTCTTGCTTTCTGTCTCTCTCTCTTTTTCTGTCTCTGGCAAGCACATGTGCTCTGTAGCAAAACTCTCTCTCTCAAAAAAAATAATCTGCCCAAGTTGCTATTTAGTTGTGTGTGTTTTAGAATTATTTATTTTATTTATTAATTCATTTATTTTAATTTAACCAGAGACAGATAGAGAAGGAAAGTGGGAAGGCAAGCCACCAGGCCCAGACTTGAACCTTGGTGGGCCATGTGGGAGTGTCCAGCACCTTAACCACCACGCCACCTGCTGGTCCCAGAAGTTGCTTATTCCTTACTTGATTTTGCTTCTAACTCACTTGGACAAGCCACTTTACTGTGTCTAGGCCTCTACTTCGTGAGGAGGCTGGACTTGAGCCGTTTCTTAGGATCGGTGCTTTTTTGATTCTGCTCTAACTGAAGGCACCGGCCCTCCTCCTGATGCTCGTGGGTCTTTTGCTACTTCGTCGACTGAAAGCACGTATCATATTCTCAAAGAGAAGTACTCTCCAAAAGGTGAAGAATCACAGCTCCTGGTTGACCTAATATCCTTGACCTTTTCGATCAGAAGAAGGGCTTGAAAGTATTCAGTGTAAGAGCTGAGAAGTGGGAGAAGTTGCGTGGGGTGAGGAAGCTGCCTCCTTTGTGACTTGAGAATTGACACATCTAGTTATGTTATCTCCGTGGGGAGTAATCCCTTCCCCACTGCTGGAACGTTCATCTTCCTGTCTCCCAGCTTAGGAAGACATTTGGGGCAATAAAAGTTGTCTTTGACATTTTCATGAACATAATGGCATTCGAGTGCTGACACTGTGCATTATATTGTTCATTTTCAGTAATTTTGTGTGAAGTTAAAGCTAAGAGGCATTTTAGGCTGATGTCTGTAACAGAGGCCAGCCAGGAACCAGTGAATTAGGGTCCTCTTTGTACTATTGCAGCCTGACATTCTTCAGACTGTGTCCTTTATATTAATAGTTTAATTTAGGAGCCAGCAGGTGGCATAGTGGTTGAGGCTCTGGACTCCCACATAGCTGACTTCAGTTTGAGTCCCGGACCTGGCGGCTTGCTTTCTCACTTTCTCTCTCTGTTTCTGTCTGTTTCTGGTGAGTGCATGTGCCCTGTAACAAATATAAATAAATAAATAAAATTAAATAATTCTTGGGAAAAAAAATCAATTGAGCCCACCCCTCTATAAGCAAGAAATGTAGTGTGTACAAATGGCATATACTTTGAAATTCATTGACGAGTACCTCCTAGCAAGGCATGACCGCAGTAAACAAAGGCCTCACATGTTGGATGAACTTGCATTTGACAGTTGAGGTGTTACTTTTTTTTTTAGAGAGAGAGATTTTTGTTACAGGACATGTGCACTCATTAGAGACACAGAGTGACAGAGATCGGGGTATTGCTACGCCGCAATCCCTTCTCCTCCATTCTCCTCTTGGGATTTTGGGTGCGCACACATATGCACCCGGCATGTTTCAAACCACTGGGTCTAGGACTCAAACTACATTCAGCCATGTGCGAGGCCAGTGCCACAACCACTGCATCGCCTGGCTGGCCCCAGGCTTTGCCTTCTCCCAGGAGAGTATCCTCATTTTAATAAATCTGTGTACATGGATTTTACTTTGCCTTGAAACATTAGTTCTATTTTAGCATTAGTTTTAGGCAGGCAAATATGTTGATATAATATTTGCCAACTTTCAGGATTTAAAAAGTGAATTATTGGGAACCAGCAGTTAGCTTAATGGCTATGTTGCTGGACTCCCACGTAGTCGACCGCAGTTCACGTTCTGGACCCGGTGTCTTAAAGCTCATGCCGGGCGCATGTGCGTGCGTGCCCAAGATCCCGAGAGGAGAATGGAGGAGAAGGGATTGCGGCGTGGTCATCCCCCCTGGGGGGGGTGATTTCTCGCTTTCTGTCTCTATGTCTCTCTCTGTCTGGTGAGCGCACGCGCCCTATAGCAAAAAAAAAAAAAAATACCTCTCAAAAAAAAAAAAAGTGAATTATTGGGCTAGTAGATGGTGTAATGGTTATGTTGCCGGACCCCCACATGGCTGACCAAGTCCCGGACCCAGGGAATTCAAACTCAGGCCAGGCGCATGTGCATGCGTGCCCAAGATCCCAGGAGAACAGATGAGAAAGGACTGCGGCACGGCCATCCCCCCTGGGGAGGTGATTTCTCACTTTGCGTCTCTCTGTCTCTCTCTGTCTCTCTGGCGAGTGCACAGGCCCTATAGCAAAAATCTCTCCAAAAACAAAAGTAAATTATCAATATTTATATTTTAACTAGCCATGATCATGTAGTCTTAAAAATAGGTATGGACTTTTTGGAGAGCTTTTGACCAAGTTTATCAAAATTTAAAATGTACATATCAATTACCAAATAATCTCACTTTCCACAAACTATCAGTAGTAAAGAACAGTGTAATTCCCTGTATGTCTGACAGTCATTTAGGCTGCTACAGGAGATTGAGAAGTTAAAACTGTTTTGTTTGTTTTAAAGATTTTTGCTATATGGTATGTTCACTCTCCAGAGAGACAGTGAGAGGTCATCTCCAACGCCCCCTCTCCATTTTCCTCCTGGGATTTTAGGCATGCATGCCCATGAGCCCGGTGTAAGCTGCCAGGTCAAACTGAGTTTGGCTCTGTGGGAGTCTAGTTAGTGCCTTAACCATCACACCACCTGCTGGCCCCAAAACTTTTTTCATGTTAATACAGTATTAAGATCTTTTTTTGTTTTGAAGAATTATTTAATTTTACTTATTCATTCATTTATTTTCATTTGACCAGCAAGACACAGAGAGAGTGAGAAAGCAAGCCTTCAGGTCCAGGACTCGAACCGTGGTCAGCCACGTGGGAGTGTCCAGTGCCTTCACCAGTATACCACCTGCTGGCCCCCAGTACTAAGATCTTTTTTGTCATCTTCACTGTGTCGACATTGATGGTGTGTATATATCACCGGGTTTCAATGTGAATCAGGCAGTGACACCTCACTGTACCCATAGCCACTGTATTCTTCATGGCATGCACATGCAGCCAAAAAAACCCCAAAAGATAAATAAATTAGCTTTTCACTAAAGAATATCCTTGATAAGTACCCATATTTATTATCTTTATTAAGTCTTGACTTTGGTATATGTCTTTTTAGTATTTTGTGTGATGAATGGGAAGAATGTGTAAAGCACACCTCCTACGCACTGAAGTATGATGGTTATCCTTTATTTCCTTGGGAGAGAGATTTTTTGCAGTAGGGCATGTGTGTCCGCCAGAGAGACAAAGAGAGACAGAGAGACAGAAAGCAAGAGATCACTCCTCAGAGGGGATGGCCACACCGCAGTCTCTTCTCCATTGTCTTCTAGGGATTTTGGGCACGCACGCACACGCACCCAGCATGAGTTTTAAGCCTCCAACCCGGGTCTCTAACCACAGTCGACTACATGGGAGTCCAGTGATGCAAACTTTACACCCATCTGCTGGTCCTGTGGTGGTTATATTTAGGAAGATACTTGGGCGGGTGTTTGAGTTGCAGACTAAACTAGCTGCTTTTTTTCATGTTCTACCATTTTTTGAAACTATGATTGATAGACTGTGGATATTCACTAAAAGAAATGTATGAAGGAATCTTTCAAGGGAGACAACTGGTATTTGTTGCAAATGATAAAATTTTAACTTTCCAACAAAAATTAGTATTTTGGAAAACTTAGATCTACCACTGATATAGTAATTGGTGATAATGTTTACAGATGTGGTGTTTTGATATCTTATTGTGAAACATGTTGTTCAAAGATCTGCTTAAATTAGTGAACTAGGATTTTCTACATGATCAATATGTGCTATAAAATGACGTGCAGACAATCAACATGTGATTTAAATCATGCACAGGTAAAAAGAGCCATTCCAACTGCAAGATGGACCAGTAGATTGCTTACTTTATTTATGATAGAGCACATGCATGCACATGTGAGAGGGTGAGGGGGCTGGGGTGAGGATCACCCTCCACAGGTTTGGTCAGACAGAGATCCCCTTCCTACACTGCCCCAGACTGTTGGATCTCAGGCACTTGGGCACCTGCCTGGTGTGGTTCAGGCTGGGAGTTCAAACCCTAGTGGCAGTATGGGATCCAGCTTCTCGAACAGCACAATACCACAGAGCCCTCTGAAGACTTCAGTGTAACAGCATACAAAAGTTCACTGATACAGTTTCAAATTCTCCCTGACAGCCAGCCTTTGAGAAGCTACTGCTTCATGGAATTTTGTTGTAACATTAAAAAAGAATATCTGCAGTGATCTAGAAAGTCTACTTTTGGGGTCCTGGCAGATGGCATGGTGGTTAAGGGCCCTGAACTCCCACATGATCAGCCATGGTTCAAGCCCCAAACCTGGCAGAGAGAGAGTGAAAGAGAAAGTGAGAAAGCAAACTGCCAGGTCCGGGACTCAAACTATGGTTAGCCACAGTTTCACATATAAAATATTTTTCACTCCAGAAGTCGGCTTTTTTCCCCCAGAGATATTTGCTATAGGGCACATTCACTTGCCAGAGAGACAGAGAGCAAGTGAGAAACCACCCCTCCCTTCTCCTCCATTTTCCTCTCAGGATTTTGGACACGCATGTACACATTCCCGGCGTGAGTTTAAGCTGCTGGATTCGGGATTCAAACTAGGGTCAACTACCTGGGAGTCCAGTAACCTATAACCATTATGCCATCTTCTGGTCCCACTTCAGAAGTTTCATGCTTTTTGGGACTAACAGGTAGCTTGATGGTTAAGGTGCTAGACATTCCCACATGGCCTACCATGCTTCAAGTCCCAGACCTGGTGGCTT
>NW_006203448.1:3207147-3227020 GCF_000334495.1 Tupaia belangeri chinensis | reverse complement strand
CTCTCTTGGTCTCTAGTCAAATTAAAATGAATGAATGAATAAATAAAAATTAAATAATTCCTTAATAATAATAAATTAAATAAATAATTTTGTTTAAGGTTTCATGCTTTTCTAGTTCTTGCTTCAAATATTGAAACTCTGTTTTGGCAAATTATTTTTAAATTTTAATTTACTGTATCTGTGTGCTTCAAGGCATAAGTTCTTTATATCATATGTTTTACTATCAGCTTAACTGGAAATTGTGGGCCGACCCCATGGCCTGGTGGTGGAGGCAGTTGGTCCCCACATGGCTGGCTGTGTGATTTGAGTTCTGGACCCAGTAGTGTGAGAAGTACATCAGGTGCATGTGCATGTGTGCCCACACTCCCAAAAGAAAGCAAAGGTGGAGGAGGCGGGATTGCGATGTGGCTCTTCCTCACGTGGGGTTTCTCCTCTCCCCCTCTCTCTGTGTCTCTCTGGCAAGTGCATGCACTCTCTAGCAAAAGAAAAGAAAAAAATGTTTGCTCTTGGTTCAAAATACTTTATAGTTTTCAAATAAAAAATGTATTCAAGGTAATAATAAAAGGAATGTATAGGGGCCAACAGGTGGCATAGTGGTTAAGGTGCTGGCCTCCCACAAGGCCAACCACAGTTTGAGTCCTGGATCTGGTGGCTTGCTTTCTCATTTTCCCTTTCTGTTTTTCTCTCAGTGTCCCTCTGGTCAAATTGAAAAATGATAACAACAAATAAAATTAATAAATAATTCTTTAAAAAAGAAAAAAGGAACTTGTAGGTCAGCACTGTAATTTCCATCACTGTTAAATTATATTAAGCACCCACACACATGAGGATGTGGGAGAAAGTGCAACTGTTGAGTCTATAGGCATTAAAATTAGATCCTTCAGTTTTTTTTTTTTTAAGAGATTTTTACTGGGACCAGCAGTTAGCGTAATGGCTATGGCACTAAACTCCCACGTAGCCAACCGTGGTTGAGTCCAGGACCCGGTGGCTTGAAACTCACGCCAGTCATGTGTGTGTGTGTGCCCAAGATCCCAAGAGGAGAACGGAGGAGAAGGGATTGCGGCGTGGCCATTTCCCCTGGGGGGTGATTTCTCGCTTTCTGTCTCTCTATCTTTCTTTGTCTTTCTGGTGAGCATATGGGCCCTATAGCAAAAACCTCTCTTAAAACAACAATGACAAAAAAAAGAATTATTTATTTAATTTAATTTTTAAAAATTATTTTAAAAAATTTTCTGATTTGTACTCACCAGAGAGATGGGGGTGGAGGGATATGCAGGTCTGGGGAGGTGAGAAAGCAAGCTGCCAGGTCTGGGACTTGAATCACAGTCGGCCATGTGGGAGTCCAGTGCCTTAACCACCATGCTACTTGCTGGCTCCTAAAAAGGTTGTTTTGAAAGATTATATCCAGTTGCTGATATTAGGGACTGAGTGTGGTACATGAACTGTGAAAATGCAAATTTGCATGTCTGTATTTTTTTGTAGACACCTTGATATGTTCCATACTCTAATACATTTTGAATAGCCTTCTTTTTCATAAAAGCTTATTGCCCATTTTAAGAAATACATTTGTAGGGGCCGGCAAGTGGTATGGTGGTTAAGGGTGCTAGACTCCCACATGACCGACCATGGTTCAAGTCTCGGACCTGGTGGCTTGCTTTCTCACTTCTTCTCTGTCTCTTTCTGATCAAACTGGAAAATAACAATAAATAAAGTTAAGGGGACCAGCAGGTGGCATAGTGGTTAAGGTGCTGGACACTCCCACATGGCCAACCACAGTTTGAGTCCTGGACCTGGTGGCTTCCATATTTCTTAAAAAAAAAGAAATACATTTGTAATGGAAAAGAACAGAAGTTTCTTCTACGCGAGAGAAGTCTCGCATAGAATAAGACAAGACAAAGGTGATTTTTTTTCTTTGAGATGTTTTTCACTTTAGGTGGTGCGCTCATCAGGTAGACAGAGAGAGACAGAGAGACAGAAAGCGAGAAATCACCCCCCAGGGGGGATGGCCATGCCGCAATCCCTTCTCCTCCATTCTCCTCTCGGGATCTTGGGCACGCACGCACATGCACCCGGCGTGGGTTTTAAGCCACCGGGTCCGGGACACGAACCGTGGTCGACTGCGTGGGAGTCCAGTGACATAGCCATTATGCTAACTGCTGGTTCCCAAGACAAAGGTGATTTAACTCAGCAGTTTTACCTCATGTACCTGAAGCATCCTATGAAAGAAGAGTAGAAGTCTGAGAAAATGGGAAATCATTTTGTATCAGTTGTGAACACGTGGGTGTGTTGCAGAGGGCTGCAAGTACAGTAGATGCATTTTTTGAGTGGGAGAGAGAGGACTATGCCAGCGTGATCGAGGTGGGAGGTGTCCCCATAGGCAAGTGTCAGGGTGTCATCTAGGGATGAAATGATTAAAATGGTCACTGAGAAGATGGGCTTCTGGAGGAGGAAGCGCTCCTTAGGCTCTGCCACCACTCCTCTGCAGTTCCCTGACTTCTTGCCAGTGTCTGGCACTGGCACTGCCTTTTGGTAGTTGTGTGCCCAATGGCACTCTGCTCAAAACTACCCTCTTCCAACTCACTGCTGCAGTCCCGCCTCCTTCCTGAAACTGTATGTGACATCTCTGTCCTCATTCCTTTCTGTAACTTCTGCCTTGCTGTGCTTTGGCAGCAAGTGGTCACTTACACGCCCACTAGTCAGTTCCTCACGCTGTCATGTGTGTTGCCCCCTCGAGGGAACTGTTAGCTAGGGAAGGTGGGTTTCAGCTAGTTTTCTGTCATCCCAGCACATTGCTGCATTGGCCATCCATTCAAAAAAAGTTTCTTGTTGGGACTAGCAGTTAGCGTTAATGGCTATGTCGCTGGACTCCCACGTAGTTGACCGTGGTTTGTGTCCCGGACCCGGTGGCTTAAAACTCACGCCGGGCGCGTGTGCATGCGTGCCCAAGATCCCAAGAGGAGAATGGAGGAGAAGGGATTGTGGTGTGGCCATCCTCCCTGGGGGGTGATTTCTCGCTTTCTGTCTCTCTGTCTCTCTCTGTCTTTCTGGTGAGCGCACACGCTCTATAGCGAAAACCTCTCAAAAAAAAAGGTTTCTTGTTAAAAGTCATATTAGGGACCAGGAATTAGTGTAATGCCTATGTCACTGGACTCCCATGTAGTCGACCGCGGTTTGAGTCCCGGACTCAGGAGTTTAAACTCATGCCAGAAAAAAAAAGGTTTCTTGTTAAAAGTCATATTAGGGACCAGGAATTAGTGTAATGCCTATGTCACTGGACTCCCATGTAGTCGACCGCGGTTTGAGTCCCGGACCCGGTGGCTTAAAACTCACGCCGGGCGCGTGTGCATGCGTGCCCAAGATCCCAAGAGGAGAATGGAGGAGAAGGGATTGTGGTGTGGCCATCCTCCCTGGGGGGAGATTTCTCGCTTTCTGTCTCTCTGTCTCTCTCTGTCTTTCTGGCGAGCGCACGCGCCCTATAGCAAAAAACAAAACAAAACAAAAAAGTCATATTAAGTGGACCAAGGCCAGCAGATGCTGTGGCGGTTGTCACTGGGCTCCCACTTGCCGGCCGTGGTTCCAGTCCTTGACCTGGGGGCTTGAAACTCACACTGGGCGCTTGTGCGTGTGTGCTCAAGATCGGGGGGAGAAGAGATTGCAGCTTTGCCATCCTCCCTCCTGGTGGGGACTTGGGGTGGGGACTTTTCACTTTCCCTCTCACTGTCTCTGTCTCTCTCTGGTGAGCAAACAAAAACCTGTAAAAAAGAAAAATCATGTTAGGACCAGCAGTTGGCGTAATGGCTATGTCGCTGGACTCCCATGTAGTTGACTGCGGTTCGAGTAGTCGACCACAGTTCAGGTGCTAGACCTGGTGACTTAAACTCACTCTGGGAGCATGTGCGTGCATGCCCAGGATCCCGAGAGGAGAATGGAGAGGGGATTGCGGTGTGGCCACCCTCCACCCCGGGGGACGATTTCTCACTTTCTGTCTCTGTCTCTCTTGTCTTTCTGGCAAGTGCAAAAACCCTATAGCAAACACCTCTCAAAAAAAAATAATATTAAGTGGACTAAATAAAAAGTGTACTTCTTACACATCTACATACAATATAGGGAAGGGAACGAATTCTCCAATATGTACTTTCTTCCTTATGGATTCTACGACTTTTTATGTAGTAGTGTTCTGGGGTTTCTTTCTAATGAGTATAGCTGGTATGTTCTTTTTCCTCTTCTTTTTCATTGCATAAAATGGTGATGCAGCCATCACCAGTAGCCATTTCCAGAAATGTTTCGTCATCCCAAATAGAAACTCAATTTTCTAGTTAAACACTAGGGGGCCTCAGGGACCAGCGGGTGGCGTGGTGGTTAAGGCGCTAGACATTCCCACATGACAGCTTGACCACGGTTCAAGTCTTGGACTTGGTGGCTTGCTTTCTCACCTTCTCTCCTTCTCCCTCTCTGGTCAAGTTAAAAATAAATGATTAAATAAATAAAAAAATAATTAAACAAGCACTAAGGCCTCATGTCCTCCCGCTCCACCTGGGTCAGCTGTGTTGTGCTCTCCATCTGTGGTTTTGGGTACCTCATGGAAGTGGAATCATGGACTATTCGCCTTCTGTGTTTGGCCTCCTTTACTCAGCATAGTGTTTTCTTTCTTTTTAAAAAATGATTTATTTAATTTTTTTTTTTTAATGTGCTATAGGGTACGTGCACTCAGAAGAGAGAAATAGAGAGAAAGTGAGAAAGCAAGTCTCTAGGTCTGGGACTCAAACTGCAGTCAGTTATGTGGGAGTCCAGCACCTTAACCACCATGCCACCACACCACATGCTGGCCTGTGTTTTCAACTCATGTTTAGCAGGTATCAGAATTTCCTTCCTTTTTAAAACTGAATAATATTTCATTGTACATATATACCATATTTTCTTTATCCATTCATCTGTTGATAGCCTTTGTATATGATCATTAGTGTTTTTGAACATTAAAATATAAGGTGCTTACAGAAAGGAGCACCAACTTGTAAATGTACAGCCTGATGAATGATCACAAAATGAATACCTCTGTGTACCCCTGTGTGGGCCGCAAGTAGAAAATTAGTGTGCCCTTCCTCCCATCCTCCCTCTCTCCATCTTTTTCTCCTTCCTATCTGCCTCTGTCTCACTTTTTTGATTAGTTTTGCTGCAGGTTTATCAATTTCACTAATCTTTTCAAAAGGAAAAGTTGGCTTTGTAAACTTTCTCGATTATTTCCTGTGGTTGATTTCTGTTTTGTTTTGTTTTAATTTTGTTATAATTTTGTTTTAATTTTGTTATCTTGTTATAGAGTGCTTGCTGGAGGGAGATGGGGGTGGCAGGAAATAAGAACCATAGGGGCGTGTCTGCTCACCGGAGAGAGACAGAGAGAGGAAAATTGAGGAATCACTACCCAGAGAGGATAGCCACATTGGAATCCTTTTTCCTCTGTTCTCCTCTTGGGATTTTGCATGCACTCACATGTGCCTGGGATGATTTTCAGGCTGTTGGGTCTGGGACTCAAACTGTGGTAGACCATGTGGGAGTCCAGCACCTTAACCATCATGTCACCGGCTGACCCCCTAGCTGCTTTCTGTACACACACACACACACACACACACACACACACACATACACATAAATACTTATATTACTTTTTAGAGGACACTTGGCCCTTCAGGGGGGGGAGAGCAGAAATCATCTCCAGTGGGGTGTTATCACACCACTATCCCTTCTTGTTTATTTCTCCATTCTGTTGGGATTTGCAGCATGCACACACACTCCTGGCATGTTTTTCAAGCCCCCAGGGCCGGATTTGAACCACACAATCAGCCATGTAGGATCCAGCTCCCTTAACCATCAGGCCACAGAGCCAGCCTCTTTCTAGCTTAAGCTAGACACATACATTATTGATTTAAAAACTTCCTTTTCTAATGTAACTGTTTAAAGCTATATTTTCTTTTTATAACACTGCTTTGGACCCATCACACAGTCTGTTTTTAATTGCCATAGGATGTGTGCATTTGCCAGTTAGAGATGGAGATACAGAGATAGAGAGGGAGACAGCACCCTCAGCAGGATGTGTCATGCCACAATCCCTTCTCCTTTCTCCATCCTGTTGGGATTCTAGGCATGCACACACATGTACCTGGCATGTTTTTCAAGGCGCCAGGGCTGGGATTCAAACTACACATGTGAGATCTGGCTCCCTTAACTACTAGGCCATTGGGCTGGCCCTCTGTGATTCTTAAATTAGCATATGCTTATGAAGTGGGAGTGGACTGACCCACATGTTGTTGGAGACCTCTCGCTCGGAAGTGACGTCGATCTCCTGTCACTGTGCCAGCTCTGGTTTAATAAGAGGTGATGTTGAATGAACGGAGCTTGGGCTCCGTTTTTCTCTGCCGCCCTCAGACTCATTACAGTGGAAGATCAAGAGCAAACTATCTCACATTGATTAAGAAGCCCAGTGTTGGGTCCTGGGTTATAAGATGCTCCATGTTGAGTCATAAATATGGTACGATTCTTGATTTCAAGCTCAGATTTTTCCGATCGGAGGGACAACCTGCAGCATCTTCTGATGAGTAGTTCCCACTGCAGCATATCCCCAGTTCCTAACCATAGGTCTTCTAGTCAGGGCAAATTCTTTTTTCTTATTTGTACATCCAGAGTTTCAAGAAGTCTGTGTGTGTGTGTGTGTGTGTGTGTGTGTGTGTTTGAGTGTATGAGAGAAAACAGTATTTTTTTTTATGTATAGTTTTAGAAATTTATCTTATATAGATTAGTGTAAGTACTGCCACCATAGTATACAAAATGTTTCCATAATCCAAATAACCTTTTCTTTGAGAGATTTTTTTCTAGAAGGCATGTGTGCTACCAGAGAGAGTGAGAGACAGACAGAAAGTGAGAAATCACTCCCTGGGGGGATGGCCACACCACAATCCCTTCTCCTTCATTCTCCTCTTGGGATTTTGGGCACGCACACACAGGCACCAGGTGTGAATTTTCTTTTCTTCTTCTTCTTTTTTTTTTTTGGAGAGGTTTTTGCTACCGGGCGGGGGCACTCCCCAGACAGCAGGGTGTGCACTCGCCAGAAAGACAGAGAGAGACAGAGAGACAGAAAGTGAGAAATCACCTCCTGGGGGTGATGGCCACGCCGCAGTCCCTTCTCCATTCTCCTCTCGGGATCTTGGGCATGTACACACACGTGCCCTGCGTGACTTTAAGCCACTGGGTCTGGGATTTGAACTGTAGTCGACTACATGGGAGTTCAGCGACATAGCCATTAAGCTAACTGCTGGTCCCCAAGTGTGAATTGTAAGCCGCTGGATCTAGGACTCGAACTGTGATTGACTATGTGGGAGTCTAGGGACGTAACCATTATGCCATCTGCTGGTCCCCATTCTGAGATTCTTACCACAACTACAAAGACACTTTTGCCATCTGGGGTAAGGTTCACAGGTTCAAGATTAGAACATATGTCTCTTTTGGAGGGTCATTTTCTTGGCCTACTGTGTGTGGGTAAGGGCCCAGGCATGGGTATTACTGGGTCATATTGTAAATATATGTTTAGTTTTACAAGAAACTGCCAAACTGTTTTGCAGAATGGCAGTTCTTTTACATTCCTACCCGCTCCCACTCTTGTCAGAACTCCTGGTATCCTGTCAGAACTCGGTTGTCAGTAGGTTTCATTTGAGCCGTTCCAGTGGGTACCCTCCTTGTGGTTTTAATTAGCTTCCCCTGACAGCTAATGAGGTTGAGTGCCTTTTCATATGAAAACCTCATCATACCTCCTTTTTTATTACTTTCATAAGTATGAGGAAGAAAAGCACAAAGTGAACCACAGCTAAAGGAAAGAACATGAAGTTTTTTTTAAAGAGAGATTTTTGCTATAGGACGTGTGCACTTACCAGAGAGACAGAGACAGTGAGAAGAAAAGTGAGAAATCACCCCCCATGGGGGATGGCCATGCTGCAATCCCTTTTCCTCCATTCTGCTTCTGGGGTTTGGGGCGGGTATGCACACGCACCCAGTGTGAGTTTCAAGCTGCTGGGCCCGGGACTCAAACCATGGTCAACTGTGTGGGAGTCCTGTGCCTTAACCACTACGCCACCTGCTAGACCAGAACATGACAGAATCTCACCTACCAGCGTCGTTATACACCGTAGTCTGAAAACACAGGGGCTAGCCGGTGATGTTGTGGTTAAGGGCGCTGGACTCTCACATGATTGATCAAGGTTCCTTTTTCTGTTCAACTATTACTGTCCCAGGTTGGGGATGTTGTGGACTAGTACTGATGGCACAGGGATGAGGTGCCACCCTTTGTTGAAAACACACTTGGGGGACCAGCAGATGGCATAATGGTTATGTGTCGCTGGACTTCCATGTAGTTGACCATGGTTTGAGTCCCAGACCCAGCATCTTAAAACTCATGCCAGGTCCCTGTGCGTGCGTGCCCAAAATCCCAAGAGGAGAATAAAGGAGAAGGGATTGTGAGGCCATCCCCCTGGGGGTGATTTCTCACTTTGTGTCTCTCTGTTTTTCTGGTGAGCATATGCACCCTATTGCAAAAAAATAAAAAACAAAAACAAAAACAAAACAAAAAAACTCTCTTAAAAAATAATAATAATTGGGACCAGCAGTTGGTGCAGTGGCTATGTCACTGGACTCCCATGTAGTTGACCACAGTTGGAATCCCGGACCTGGTGGCTTATTAACTCACGCTGGGTGCATGTGCATGCATGCCCAAGATACCGAGAGGAGAATGGAGGAGAAGGGATTGTGGCATGGCCATCCTCCCTGGGGGATTTCTAGCTTTCTGTCTTTCTATCTCTCTCTGTCTTTCTGGCGAGCACACATGCCCAATAGCAAAAACCTCTCCCCCCAAAGAAAAAATTAGAAAAAGAAAATGCGTTTTAGGGATATGCTGCCCGTGGCTCAGCAGGGTGGCGCATGCTGACAGGATATTGCTTCTCAGAGGCTGAGGCCACAGGGGAAGCCCAGGATTGATCCTGGTCCAGCCTAGACAGGCGGTGCAGTGGTTTGTGCCTGGGAGGTGCAGCAGGATGCTATGAGATGGCAAGACCCTGTCAGAAAATTATGTCTCTCTCTCCTCTATCTCATTTTAAAAAACAAAAAAAGAGAAAAGAGGGCGGGTGGAATGGAAGGAAGGGAAAAAGGAAGGAACAAAATATTATCAAAATGTTTAAAGAACAGGCCCAGCCCCTGGTGCAGTGATGACCTGCAGTGCCGGAAGTCCTGTGGCCTCTGGTTGGAATCTCAGTTTGACCTGTAAAGGAAGCCAGGGACGTAGGCAGGTGCCCCGGCACCGAGGAGCTGGGGGCCTGGACAGGGGATTGCATCATGGCGAGACTCTGTCCAAGGTACCTCGCTCCACTTGCCTCCACATGCTTGGGCATACATGTGCGCTATCATAAGAAAAACATAAAAATGAAATGTCAAGAATACGTAAATGATAGCATTCTGTATGTATTCTTTTGAGACTTGATTCTCTTCATTCAACATTGTTTATAAGGATTTATAAGGGGTTATTTTTTTGAGAGAGATTTTTACTTCGGGGCACATGTGCTCACTAGAGAGACAGACAGAAAGTGAGAAATCACCCCTAAGGTGCTGGCCACGCTGCAATCCCTTCTCCTCTTGGGATCTTGGGCATGCACACACACGCCCCTGGCATGAGTTTTAAGTCATCGGGTTTCAGACTCCAATCCCCTTCGACTCTGTGGGAGTCTAGCAACGTAACCATTACACCATCTGCTGGTCCCAAGGATTACTGCTTTTAAGATTTGCATGCTGGGCCGGCCCTGTAGCACAGAGCTAGGCACTGTGTATGGTGAGCCAGATCCCCCATGACTAACTGCAGTTCAAATCCAGCCCCAGTAGTTTGAGAACATGCAGGGTGCCTGTGCATGTGTGCCCCAGATCCCAAGAAGGATGGAGAAAAGGATGGAAAACTTACAAATAGGGCACCTCTTTTAAACAGAAATAGCCAGTTATGTTTAAGCAAAGAAAGTTTGCACATAGAAGAAAATACTAAAATACGGCACCTGGGGCAGCAGGTGGCGTGGTGGTTAGGGTGGCTGGACTCCCATATGGCTGACCATAGTTTGAGTCCCAGACCTGGCAGCTTGCTTTCTCATTTTCCTTCTCTCTGTCTCTCTCTGGTCAACTTCAATAAAATAAAATAATGATGGTGAATAAAATTAAATAAAATAATTCTTAAAAAAAAATACAGTACCTGGCATGTTAAACTCAGTCATCACAATGTATACTGAGAGAGGGACCAGTAGTTGGCATAATGGCTATGTCGCTGGGCTCCCATGTAGTTGACCATGGTTCGAGTCCCGGACCCGGTGGCTTAAACTCACATCAGGTGCACGTGCGTGTGTGTCCAAGATCCCGAAGGAGAAGAGATCGTGGCGTGGCCATCCCCCCAAGGGGTGATTTCTCACTTTCTGTCTCTCTGTCTCTTTCTGTTTGGTGAGCGCACGCGCCCTATAGCAAAAACCTCTCCAAAAACAATGTTTTCTGAGGGAAACTATAGAACAAACAACTTGACTTAGTAACAAATAAATTGCAAGGAAAAAATGAAGTGCAAACCTATAGATTTAAAAATTAGGGAATTAAAATTTCCCTCTGGTAGTTGTCTTACTAGGTTTTGTCCCAGCCCCTGCGTTTTCACATGGCGGCTGTCTGCTGGAGTCAGCAGTCTCCTTCGAACATGGAGAACCTGCCCTGGACCCTCCCTCTGAGTGCACAGCTGCTGGTCCCTCGTAAGCATCAGGCCTGCAACTCCCCTTTTCCCGTTTCCTTCTCGATAGAAAGACTGGTGGTAGGATTTACTCCGTTGCTACTTTTATGGTGCAAAAGACTTCATGCTGGGGTCAGCAGATAGCATGGTGGCGAAGGCGCTGGACTCCTACATGGTCCACCATGGTTCAAGTCAGAAACCTGGCAACTTGCTTTCTCTCTCTCTCTCTCTCGTGAGCACACATGCCCTATAGGAAGTTATAATGGTCATAAATAAAATTAAACAATTCTTTAAAAAAATAAATAAAAGACTTCATGCTTCACTGGGTGTATAGCTTTGTGTGAGAGACCTGGTGTGAGCCAGCAGTTTGTGCAGTGTAGAGCCTGTGGAAGGCTTTCCATGGCAAGAGCAGGGTACGCTCGCCCTGCGGCAGAGTCCAGATGACTTGCAGTGGCCTCAGGCTGAGGGAGGTGGGAGGGAGGCCACACCAAGGAGCAGAAGCAGGAAGCTTCCACCTGTGACCGCCTTGAGCCCGGTGTGTACTGAGTGCTCCTGCAGCCCCCGAGCCCTCACGTCAGCCCCAGCTTGTTCTGATCATGGGATCGTTGCTTGCTGCAGCGGTGAAGAGAGGTAACACGCCCCAAGACATCCTTCCGGGCCTCAGAGCACTTACCTGAAATGCACTCCCTCTAACAGGGTCTTTGCGAAGATGAAGTTTAGATCTCTGTGAGAAGCCTAACTCGCAGCAGTTGGGAATAACTCTCATGCTCATTATGTGGCAGTGGCTAAGTAAATCGTGGCTGTCATTCTGTGCAGCCCCACGTGGCTGTTAACAGGTTCGGTCGCTCAACGTGGATTGATAAAGAGGCCGTTCAGAGTGCGTGGAAAGCAAGCGTGGGTCCCACTCTGCTGTAGAGGATGTGGCAAAGGTCTCTTGATAGTGGTTCTCTCATCCATGGGGAATGGTACGGAAGCAGAGGTGAAAGTGGCAGTGTTATTTATTTATTTATGAGAGACTTTTTACTATAGGGTGTGTGCACTTACCAAAGAGACAGAGAGACAGAAAGTGAGAAATCATCCCCCATGGAGGATGACCACGCTGCAGTTTCTTCTCCAACATTCATTATTCTCTCAGGATTTTGGGCATGCACACGTATATGAGGTTTAAGCCACAGGGACTGGGACTCAAATTACAGTTGACTATGTGGGAGTCCAGAAAGGTAACCATTACACCATCTGTTGGTCCCAAGCATTTAAAACATTTTTTTTTTAATTTTATTTATTACTACTTAATTTGCTACAGGGCATGTGCACTGACCAGAGAGAGACAGAAAGTAAGAGGGAAGGTGAGAAAGCAAGCTGTTGGGTCTGGAACTCAAACTGTGTTTGGCCACGTGGGATTCCAGCACCTTAACTACACTACTGCTAGCCCTGAGGGCCCATTTTTAATCTTTCTGTTACATACATCTGTAATTGGCATGAAAAACTAAGCTCTAAATCTGAAGAAGCAAAATAGTACTCGTTATAGTTTGATCAAGAAATTGTAGCTGTTGTAAGAGGAGAGGTCAAAGGACTAACTAGAGTAGGTTGGTTACAGGGGACCTGCCTCCCAGTTGTGGCTTACGCTTTATGAAATGCACCTTCCTCAACTTCTGAAAACGTTACCCAGGCTTTAATCTGGAGAGTCAAACTGTGGTCCTAGTCTTTTATCGTATTTTATTTTATCACTTCTTTTAGTCAGGTTTAATGAGGCATAATTTATGTAAAGTCAGTCCCTTTGTGTACAGTTCTGTGAACTTTGACAAATACAGCTGTGAAATGACTGTTTCATGTTCAAGATTCATTGCCTTCTGGCCTTCCTCGTGCTGCCCCTTTGTAGTCATCCCTTCCCGCCACCCCCAGTTCCTGGCAACCTCTGGTCTGTTTCCTGTCACTGTAGTTTTGTCTTTTTCAGAATGTTATGTCAAAGGAATCGTACGGAATGTGGGCTTTAAAGTCTGGCTTCTTTCATTCAGCGTAGGGAGTTGAGAGTCACCCACAGCGTGGCATGTTACTGTTGCATGCTATCAGCGATTCCTTGCTTTCTATCTCCAAGTAAATAGTATTCCCTTGTATGGATATACCACAGTCTGTTTATCCATTCACATCTGAAGGACACCGTACCGGGCTTTTAGAGCACAGACCGACTTCTGGCGTTTGCTGTTGCCTTTATTTCTTTTCTTCTTTCAAAAGTATCTTATTTGTTGGGAGCCAGCAGTTAGCGTAATGGCTATGTCGCTGGACTCCCACGTAGTTGACCGCGGTTCGCGTCCCGGACCCGGTGACTTAAAACTCACGCCGGGCGCATGTGCGTGCATGCCCAAAATCCTGAGAGGAGAATGGAGGAGAAGAGATTGCAGCGTGACCATCCCCCCTGGGGGGTGATTTCTTGCTTTCTGTCTCTATGTCTCTCTCCGTCTGTCTGGCGAGCGCACGCGCCCTATAGCGAAAATCTCTCCCCCACAAAAAAGTATCTTATTTGTTTACTTATTTTGCTATAGGGTGCATGTGTTCATCAGAGATAGAAACAGAGAGTGACAAAGAGAAAGCACCCCTGGGGGTGCATCCCTTCTCCTCCATTCTCTCTTAGGATTTTGGGCACACACACTGTGTGTGTTTTAAGTGGCTGGGTCCAGGACTTGAACTGTTTGGTCAGCTGTGTGAAATCCAGTTGCCTTAGCCTCCACACCACCTGCTGGCCTGCTGTTATCTCTATTTCTATCAGCCATGGTTCTCTCTTTTGTAAGGTAATGGCTGCTTTACAAATACTTATAAAGGGCTTAAGAAAGTTGCTGGCACATTGTAAGTGTTATATAAGTGTTTATTAAGTAAATTATCCAACAGTCTCCAAATACTTTGTATTCTGTTCAGAAGAGAGGAGATGCAGGGTAATACAAAGAGGTAGGTGACCAGGATTGTAGACCCTGTTAATACTGCTTCCCTGTGCCACCCCGAGTCCCCAGTTACAGCCCTCGGTCCCAGGGGTGAGTCATGACTCCTTCTGGGTCCTACTTACAAATGTGTGAAATGAGGCTCACAATCTGAATCCTGAAGGGACAGAAAATATCCATCTCAGCCTCGATGTGAGAACTCAGAAGTTTGGTCATTCTAAAAATAATCTGTTGGGGGCCAGCAGGTGGCGTAGTGGTTAAGGCACTGGACTCCTGCATGGCTGGGTGTGTGTGCGTTAATGCCCAAATCCTCCGAGAGGAGGACGGAGGAGAAGGGGTTGTGTATGACCATCCCCCAGGGAGTGAGTTCTCACTTTCTGTCTCTCCAGTGAGCACACATGCCCTATAGCAAAAATCTCTCCAAAAGAAAGTTCTCTATAAAATTAATGATGTTTATTTTATATAATCTTGGGTTAGATGATTAGTTTTCTCCCTGTTTTCAAGTATAACTCATTTTATTGGTGTCTGTATTAAAGTGTACTAAAAATATTCACCACACGGTGGCACTCCCTTAAAATAAAAACACTAAAACCATTGGTTAGTGTCGAGTGTTAGGCCTGGAATTGATTTGGGGAATCTGGGGTGCCGGCTTATGTTCTATATGTTTGTGCTGAAGTTTTTCATCTTCTCATTGGCTCAATAAGCTACACAGATGTCTGAATATTGAACATTCTCCTTCTTCAGGCGCTATGACTTATTCATGTATGCAGACTGTTGCTGTGCCTTTTAAATGTTTCAGATACCTTCACTCAGAAGTTTATATACCTATCAGGAATAAAACAATACATCTGTAAAGAAAACATCCTAGGTATTTCTCTCACAAAAGCCAGTGTTTTAAAAAAATGTTGCTTGGTGGGTGAGCCCATGGCATGGTGGTTAAGGTGGCTGGATCCCACATGGCCAACTGTGCAGTTTGAATCCCAAGATGGTGGCTTGAGAAACATGCCAAATGGGACCAGCAGATGGCATAACAGCTACGTCGCTGGACTCTCATGTAGTCGACTGTGGTTTGAGTCCTGGACCTGGTGGCTTAAACTCATGCTGGGTGCATGTGCGTGCGTGCCTAAGATCCCAAGAGAAGAATGGAGGAGAAGGGATTGCAGCATGGCCATCCCCCCTGGGGGGTGATTTCTCACTTTCTGTCTCTCTGTCTCTCTCTGTCTTTCTGGCAAGCGCACGCACCCTATAGCAAAAATCTCTCCAAAAAAAAAAAAAGAAAAAGAGAAAGAGAAACACGCCAAGCACACGTACAACGAATGCCCAAACCTTGAAAGGAGGGAGAGACGGAGGAGAAGGTATGTAGTGGGACATTCCCTGTGAGAGATGCTTGCTTGCTTTCTCTCTCTTTCCCAGGCAGGTGAACACACCCCTCTAGAAGAATATTTTTTGAGATTTTGCCATAGGGCACAGGTGCTTGCCAGAAAGTGAGAAATCACCCCCTGAGGGGTGGCCACACCCCAATCCCTTCTCCAGTCTCCTCTTGGGATTTTGGGCACACGTGCACACATGCCTGGCGTGATTTTCACAGGATCCGGTGCTCAAACAGTGGTCGACTGTGTGGGTGTCCAGCACCTTAACCACCATGCCACCTACTGGCCCCTGGCAGAAATTTTAAAAACTGTTGCTTAGAAAATATGGGGAGAACAATCTAACACTTTTAATTATGATTGTCTTGAGGCAAAGCATGCTTGCCCTTTAGATTCGAAGTGGATACTTCCGAGCAGTTGCAGCTGGATGGGTTCTAGTCATGCACGTCAGAATGCCGGATGGTCGGCCTTCTTGCAACTCTGGGAGAGGGAGGAGCGCTCTGAAACCTACTACTTTCCCCGGGGGTGTTCTTTCTTGCATGCTCCTGCTGTGGGAGATTCGAGGATGGTCCTGATCTTCAGCAATCGACTAGGTGAACACCGTGTGCAAACGCTAGGCATTCCGCCGTGTGCAAACGCTAGTCATTCCTGAGCTGCCATCGGTAATACAGGCAGAGAGAATCGTAGTGGTTGAGAGGAAGGAGGCTGCTGTCCATTGCGTGGACAGGGAATCTGGGTACCCGGAGAGGCAGTACTGAGGTAGTCTCCCCCCTCCCCAGTGTGACCGGATGTCCCGAAAGCACAGAACCTGGGCAGAGGGACTACCTGAGCAAGGGCATAAGGAAAGGAAAACCCAAGGCACCCTGGGATTAGGCTGGTTCCAGCTCTGCGTCTGCCCAGGGGCTTCACTGTGGGAGGATTTGAGTGAGATGGGGCAACATGATGGGGTATTTTGGGGAAATTTAGCATTGTCTTCAAACACAAATAAAGGGGGACACTTTTGTTGGTGATAGGACAGATTAGCTATCCTGAAAATCCACCTGATAAAAACACTGAAACGTGGGACCAGCAGTTAGCGTAATGACTATGTCGCTGGACTCCCACATAGTCGACCGCAGTTTGTGTCCCGGACCCGGTGGCTTAAACTCACGCCAGGCGCGTGTGCGTGCATGCCCAAGATCCAGAGAGAAGAATGGAGGAGAAGGGATTGCGGCGTGGCCATCCCCCCTGGGGGGTGATTTCTCGCTTTCTGTCTCTCTGTCTGTCTGTCTGGTGAGCACACGCACCCTATAGCAAAAACCTCTCCAAAAAAAAGAAAAGAAAAAGAAAAAAACCCACTGAGACGTGATCCCTAAAATATAACATCTTTTTTTTTTTTTTTGAGAGATTTTCACTGTAGAGCGCGTGCGCTCGCCAGACAGACAGAGAGAGACATAGAGACAGAAAGCGAGAAATCACCCCCCAGGGGGGATGGTCACGCCGCAATCCCTTCTCCTCCATTCTCCTCTCGGGATCTTGGGCACGCACGCACACGCGCCCGGCGTGAAATATAACATCTTTTTAATGAATAACTGAACTTTCAGTAAGAGTAGGGATATCTTCATCTGCTTTTATGTTACTTACAGAAATATCTGAGACTGGCGATTTATAAAGAAATAGAGGTTTATTTGAGTCAAGATTTTGTTAGCTGCAAAGTCCAAAGGTTGAAGGGCTGGCATCAGGCCGGCCTCTGCCACAACACAGGTGACAGAGGCAGAGAGGGTGGTAGGCCTGTAGGGGAGAGAGAGACCTGGGGGCAGCCATCTTTTTACAACAGCCTGTGCTTGGAGAACAGACACCTTCTCACAAGATCTAGGGCTCACGGGATCTGGACGAGCGTCATTGATCCATTTGTGACCCAGCCCTTTCTAATACAGTCACTGCCCACTAGTCCTCAACCAGTTTGAAAAGACTATTTAGGGACCAGCAGATGGTGTAGTGATTGCATTGCTGGACTCTCACGTAGTTGACCGTGGTTCGAGTTCTGGACCGGTGACTTAAAACTCACATGCTGGGTGCATGTACGTGCGTGCTCGAAGTCCCAAGAGGAAAATGGGGGAGAAGGGATTGCGGTGTTGCCATTCCCCCTAGGGGGCTTTTTTAGCTTTTTGTCTCTGTCTCTCTGGTGAACACACACACCCTGTAGCAAAAATCTCTCTTGAAGAAAAAGTTTATTATTTCTCCCTTGAGTCTCTCTCTCTCTCACACACACACTGATAGCAACACCAGCAGAGTCCCAGTGCCGCCATCCGGCCGCAGCCGCAGCCTCAGCCTCAGCCAACCCTGGGTCATGGGCAGGCCCCTGCTCACGTACCGAGGAGGTTTTCCCGCTGGGGTTACCGCGCAGAGTGTCACACTGTACTGAGCGTCACCCTTCACTGCTGTGCCACCGTGCGGCCCAGGCCTCAACTCCTAAGAGGTCTCAGCACCTCCTCATGCCGTCGCACTGAGGACTGAATTCTAAAGCATGGACCTTTAGGGGACAAGCTGTCATCCAGAGCACAAAGGAGGAAAATCCAAGGCCTAAAAAATAAAGCACAAGCTGAAAATAAGCGGGACAAGCTAAAACTCCAGCCGTCATGGGGTGGTGTCCTGGTTTCAGTAACCCAGAGGCTTTCTCCCAACATCGTTTAATCAAAGCGTAGCAGACATGAACGGTATATATTTAAGTTGTACACTTTGATATATTACAACGTACGGATACTGTGAGACCATCGCAGTTAGTAGGGCCAGCAGGAGGCATGGAGGTTAAGGCAGCTGGATCCCACATGGCTGACTGTGTGGTTCTAGTCCAGGACTGAGCAGCTCGAAAAACATACTGGGCACATGTGCATGCATACCCCCAAAAATGACAAGGGGAAAATGGAGGAAAAAGGAGTGCAGTGTGGCCAGCCCCGCTGGGGGATGTCATTTCTCATTTTTTCTCTCTGGTGAGCTGCACACATGCCCTACAATAAAACTTAAAAAAAAATCTTCTGTCCTTTGTGAATTTGTCACTTTCTCCTTGAAAATTACTACATCGCTGGACTCCCATGTAGTTGACTGCGGTTTGAGTCCTGGACCTGGTGGCTTAAAGTCATGCCAGGCATGTGCTTGTGTGCCAAGAGAATGGAGGAGAAGGGGTTGCAACGTGACCATCCCCCCTGGGGGGTGATTTCTCGCTTGCTGACTCCCCATCTCTCTCTGTCTTTCTGGTGAGCACAAGCGCTCTATAACAAAAACCTCTCCGAAAAAGAAAGTTTGGGACCAGCAGGTGGCATAGTGGTTCAGATGCTGGATTCCCACATGGTTCGCGTCCTGAACCTGGTAACTTGAAACTCTCACTGGGCATGTGTATGTGCATACCCACAATCACGAGAGGAGAATGGAGAAGAAGGGATTGCAGATGGCCATCCTCCCAGGGGTTGATTTCTCACTGTCTCTCTTGTCTCTGTGTCTCTGGAGAGCAAACTCGCTCTATAGCAAAAATCTCTCCAATATAATAAATAGGAAAGGAAAAAAAAGCTTTATAGTTAATTGGTAATCATGTTTGAAAATTAAACATTATCAGATACTGATGAAAACTATGTTTTGTTCTTCAATGGCACCTTTGTTAAACTCAACAAGGCCTCAATTAACATGCTGAGAATTGTGGAACCTTATATTGCATGGGGGTACCCAAACCTGAAGTCAGTAAATGAACTGATCTACAAACGTGGTTATGGCAAATCAATAAGAAGCAAATTGCTCTGACAGATAACTCTTGATTGCGCGATCTCTTGGTAAATTCGGCATCATCTGCATGGAGGATCTGATTCATGAAATCTGTACTGTTGGAAAACGCTTCAAACAAGCAAATAACTTCCTTTGGCCCTTCAAATTATCTTCCCCAGGAGGTGGAATGAAGAAAAAGACCACCCTTTTTTTTTTTTTTTTTTTTGGAGAGATTTTTGCTATAGGGCGTGTGTGCTCGCCAGACAGACAGAGACAAGAGAGACAGAAAGCGAGAAATCATCCCCCAGGGGGGATGGCCACGCTACAGTCCCTTCTCCTCTCAGGATCTTGGGCACACACGCACACGTGCCCAGCGCCAGTTTAAACCACCGGGTCCGGGACTCAAACCGCGGTCGACTGTGTGGGAGTTCAGCGACATAGCCATTACGCTAACTGCTGGTCCCAAGACCACTCATTTTGTAGAAGGTGGAGATGCTGGCAACAGGGAAGACCAGATCAACAGACTTATTAGAAGGATGAACTAAGCTATCCACCCATGATCATTTTTGTAATCTGGTCAGTAAATAAACAGTGGCTGTTTTCAGACTGCAAAAACAACCAACCAAACAAAAAAACCCTATGTTTTGTTTTGTTTTTAATCCCATAATTTCCTAATTACTTGGTTCACAAAACAACCCCACTGTCGTGAGGTGCTAACAACCTTTGGCCGAAGCAACTGCCAGGTGGAGTCACTGAGCAGCAGTAACTGCACTGGAGGCGGTGCGAGCACTTTGTTCAGATGACTCCAATGGTAGCTGTGACAACAGAGATCAACAGAGGGAGAGAGAGAGAGATCCTGGAAGAGCTTCAGCACATTTTAATCTCAGCCATCATTCAACATGGCAAGCTATTTACTACAAAGGTCCACCCCTCTTTGCCTCTTCGCTGCCTTCCGCTGTGTTCTACCTGCTGCCGTGTTCTACCAGAACTTGCAGGTCAATAGCACCATGCCCTGTGATGGCACCGCTGAGACAGAGGCTGGCCAGCCTCGAGGTGCAGGGGAGGATTCA
>NW_006203448.1:3202658-3207075 GCF_000334495.1 Tupaia belangeri chinensis | reverse complement strand
AAGGACCTTATGTTGTTTAGTCTTTCATCTGTTTAGCCCTTTCTGCTTGGGGAAAGGAGAGCTTAGAAATTTATGGAGAGGGACCAGCAGTTAGCAGAATGGCTATGTTGCTGGACTCCCACGTAGTCGACCGCGGTTCGAGTCCAGGACCTGGTGGCTTAAACTCATGCTGGGCGCGTGGGCGTGGGTGCCCAAGATCCCGAGAGGAGGATGGAGGAGAAGGGATTGCGACGTGGCCATCCCCCCTGAGGGGTGATTTCTCACTTTCTGTCTCTGTCTCTCTCTGTCTGTCTGGCGAGCGCACGCGCCCTATAGCAAAAACCTCTCCAAAAAAAAAAAAAAAAAAAAGGCAGACACATTTTATGTCGACCCATCCTCGACTTTTTGGTTGTCTGCTTTAGGAAGGAAGCCACTGGGCTCTTTGGGAATCTGTGGTCCAGGTGGTGGTGAAGCCTCCTGCTCCTGGTCATGCGGGGGTAGCCTCACTCACCTGTGTCTGTTGGTGGTGGTCTGGCTGTCGTGCCTGGGCAGTCCCCACGTGAAACATCTTGCAGTTGGAGTTCTAGATTCTGCTCACCTCATATCTATACTTGCACCTGCCCATTCTGAGTGAATTGTCCCCTTCCCCTCCCCAGCTCGCTCGTTTCTCCCTCTCCTCTGCCCGACCACCACTAGGCAGGAATTTTGTTTTATTTAGATAAAAAATAATAATAATAGAGAAGGAAAGTTCAGATGTGTAGGCTATCCAGCACTGGAGACACTTGGTCCGGACTTATTGTTTCCATTCTTTTTTCTTTTCTTTTCTTTTCTTTTCTTTTCTTTTCTTTTCTTTTCTTTTCTTTTCTTTTCTTTTCTTTTCTTTCTAGAGATTTTTGCTGTAGGCATGTATGCTTGCCAGAAAGAATGACAGGTAGGGAGAAATCACCCCCTGGGGCTATGACCACGCCTCAATTCCATCTCCTCCGGTCTCCTTTCTGGATTTTGGGCATACACTCACACACACCTGGTGTGAGTTTTAAGCTGCCAGATTTAGGACTTGAACTGTGGTCAACTATGGGAATCTAACATAACCGTTATGCCATTTGCTGGTCCCATGTTTCCATTCTTTTTTAAGAATCATTTATTTATTCATTTATTTATTTTTAATTTGACCAGAGAGAGAGAGAGGGAAAGTGAGAAATCAAGCCACCAGGTCTGGGATGTGAACCATGGTCAGCCATATGGGAGTGTTCAGTGCCTTACCACCTGCTGATCCCCCTCATGTTTCCATTCTTTTCTCACCACAGGATCAAGCAAATCTAAGAAAGTAGGTTGGATTCTGGGTAGGCAGCAAAGGTGGAGGTCAGGTCCTAAGGAAGGGGGTAAGTTCAGAAAGGTTTTCTTAAATAGTCAAGCTGTTTACCCACCAATGGGATCACCTCTCACCTTCTGGGCCTCGACAGAACAGGCGCCTGATTGGTCTGTTGGCTCTGAAGAGCTGGTCTCTGCCTGGCTATGTTCGCTGTCTGTCTTGAAGCTGCGCAGAGCCTCACTTGCGTCATTTTGAAGACGCAGTGAGTCATTGTAGTCCCAAGGGCTCAGTAAGGAAAAACAGCCATGGATTTAAAGGCATAGCTCTTTCTTCCTATTACTCCGTTTGGTAGTGATAGGATTAGTTCACAGAAAATCTCCTTTAATGGCAGACCTTAAACACACATGAAATGATTTTTCTCCCCTCACTTTTCCAACTTAATGTTTTTGTTTGTTTTACAATTTTGCCACAGAGTACATGTGCTTGCTCAAGAAAGAATGAGACGGAGAGAAAGGGAGAGTGAGAAAGCACCCCCCAGGGGGATGGCCATGTCGCAGTCCCTTCTCCTCCATTCTCTTCTTGGTATTTTGGGCACACATGCACATGTACCTAGCATGTTTTTCAGGTGGCCAGGTCTGGGACTCAAACCATGCAGTCAGCCGTGTGGGATCCATTACCTTAACCACCACTCCATCTGCTAGTCCACGTCACTTAATTTTTAAAAATAGTACATACATGCAAGTGCTTGGTTTGGGAAGACAGTACTCAAGTAATTTTCTACCTCTCACTTGCCTGGCCTGGGGTTCCCCCCGTGCCCTTCCTCCCATGCACACATACAGTCTTCAGCTGCTTTGGGTGTCCCAGAACGTCAGAACAGTTCTCCCCGGGCGCTGTTGGCCCTCAGCCATGGTGCCATGCGTTTGGGTTTTTGGTGGAGAGAATGACCAGAGAAGCATCTTTTCATCTAATTGTAACCATTGGCCATATTTATACCTACTGCTTCAGCCTGAATTTTAAATTGATATCTTTTAATAGAGCTGCAGATAACATCTTACTATAACAAATAAGAGGATTATCCAAGTTCCTACTTGAAAATATGTCTTTTGTATTAGCAAGTTTGCCAGCTGCATTATTATATATTAGTGCGTACTAAAGCTATATTACTTTGGCTTATTTTGAGATTAGAGAATTCTCAGTGGAATTTTTCCCTTAACCATCTAAATCTGTATTGCTTTTTTTTTTTAATCTCAACAGTGAGGCATCTGGGCAGGAAATGAAAGGAGAGGCAGAGGCAATATAGAAATGCAGCGGCTTTCAAACGTGAGCTGTGTGAGGGGCGCATCGTGCGGACTAACACCCTTGCGTGCACTCACACACACACACACACACACACACACCTCGCACACATGCATGTATCTGAAAAAAGCCTGTGGGTTAATACTCCCCTCACCGTGGAGCACAGGGATAGCTTCTGTTCATGTTGAAAATCTGGCTGCAGAGTGGGTTCGAGTTTGGAGAGGCTGGTTGTGGCGAAGAACCTGGGCTCCAGAGTTGGCCTGCCTGGAGTTACCCCCCGCTTCCCCTAACCTACGGTGGACTGTGACCATCTGCTGCTCTGCAGCTTTGTGCCATGCCTGTGAGGGCGGGGGTGGATAGCACATGCCCACCTCCCAGGGCTGCTGAGAGGCTGCCCGGGGATAAGGGCTCGCACCCGTAGCTCAGCACCTCGCAGGGTCGTGCGTGCTGGCCGCTCTGTGCACTGCCACTCTGTGCTGGCTGAATTGGTTTTGTGGGAGAGGCGGTTGTCATGGAAATTCCCTTCCCTGAGAATATTGACAGGAATAGATTGTACTTACCAAGAGCATTTGTTACTGTCATTTTCTTCACATTTTGAATGAAAATTGTCAAATCTATGAAAAGTTGAAAGAACAGTACAAAGAACGACCTGTGTATCCTGCACCTAGATTCATCATCTCTTTTTTTTTTCTTTTTTATTGTCAGGACATTTCTCTCTGTCTCTCTCACTGGAGAGACAGAGAAGGCACCGCCCAGTGGGGTGTGGTACCACAATCCCTTTTTCTCCCTTTTCCCTCCTGTTGGGATTTTGGGCACACATGCACATCTCAGCACGTTTTTCAAGCCAGGATTTGAACTGTGGGCTCCCTTAACCACTAGGCTACAGGACTGGCCCAAGATTCAGCTCTTTTTTTTTTTTTTTTTTGGAGAGGTTTTTGCTACTGGGCGTATGCACACACCAGAAAGACAGAGGGAGACATAGAGACAGAAAGTGAGAAATCACCCCCCAGGGGGGATGGCCACGCCACCATCCCTTCTCCTCTATTCTCCTCTCAGGATCTTGGGAATGCACACACATGTGCCCAGTGTGAGTTTAAGCCACTGGGTCCGGGACTCCAACCGCAGTTAAGTACATGGGAGTCCAGCGACATAGCCATTATGCCAATTGCTGGTTCCATCAACTCTTTTTTTTTTTTTTCCCAAACCCTTACCAAAATGAATTTTATTGGTATTTGTTATATAAACATATAGTGGTAATTCTTGGCACCTAGTTTTCTGTCCACATATGAAAAGTTTATGAAATCAGTAATGCCATTTTGAAGAGGGTGTTGTCCCAGATAATTTACCAAGTTCAAGATAGTTTTGTTCAGGAAAATCCAGTATTATTCCCTTAGTACTTTATAAATGGAATTTTCTTCTACTTGTGTCCATTTCCCGGGGCTTATGGACCCATTCATACTCCCCGTATTTAGAATCAAAGGTTCCTTTCTGAAGAGATCTTAATTTTACAGTAAACCGTGGTCCAAGTTCCTGAATTAGTACTTTCTTTTCACTCTTGAATATGTATCTGTGAAATCTGAAGAAAATATAATCCCGCTGATTGTGGAATGTGGCAACCTGCCTGCCAATAAACTGAGGATCATGGAGGAAGAGAGATGCAAACATTCGTCCAATTGGATGACCTAGCCGTGTTGTAAAATTATTCAGTATTATTTTGGGTTTGTGCTCTGTGGGGTCCTTGCCTCTTCTCTTAATTTCTTAACGAAGACGAACACTGCTCATTTTAAAATGAGCAGTTGGACCATTTGGCAAGTGACTCAAAATAAGTCC
>NW_006203448.1:3198001-3202526 GCF_000334495.1 Tupaia belangeri chinensis | reverse complement strand
CGCTGTTTGTGGAGGGTCTTGGGTACAGGCTTTGGCGGAGCCTTGTCACCAAGAGCCTCTCTTTCTTTTTTAAGTTTTTTTTTAGCTGCCAATTTTTCCTTCCGCTGCTGCTGTTTCCACCGCGTGAACATTAAGTGTCGTCGCTGTTTGTTCTTAATCTCCGAAATGCTGAAGCCTGGGGGGAAAGCAGTCCCTTTCGGGGGCTGGACCCCGCCTTCCGTCGCCCCATCCCCAGTGGCTGTCGCTTCCTGAGGTTCTTCGGTAGCAGCTTTTCGTTTCAAGCTTTTCTTCCCGCTGCTGCCGCCCTTATTCCCGGCTTTCGCCATGGTGTTTGCTCTTTCTGGTTCCATCAACTCTTAACATGTGCTTCGCCATCTCTGTATGTCTCTTTACATACAAACACCTCCCTTTACCAAGCCAGGTGGAAGATGGCTGCAGACTCATGAGAGCCCAGAGTGAGGATACTCTCACACCGCCACAATACTGACATCATGTGAGAAAGTCCACGTTAATCCAGTAACAGCGCTCAACATGCAGTCCGTATTCAACTCTTCAAGTGTCAGTAACATTTTCAGTATGATGGACTAGATGACCTTTAAAGCTGGAGCAGAAGACTCCCTTGAAGTAAAAAATAACCACCCAGTGCTAAGTGTAATTCTCTCTCTTTTTTATTATTATTTTTGATTTGCTAGAGGGCCTGTGCACTCCCCACTGTAGAGAGACAGAAGGGTGGGGAGGTGGAGGGGGCGAGAAAGCACCCCCACACGGTATGGTCACACTGCAGTTTTTCTCCACCAGTGCTCCACCATTTTAGACATCTGGGCACGCACCACACATGCCCAGCATGTTTCTCTAGCCTCCAAGTCCGGGATTCAAACCACAGTTGGCCATGTGGGATCCAGCCCCTAACTGCCGTGCCATTGACTGGCCCTGAGCATACCTCTCATGTGCTGCTGTGTGTCTTTTCACTGCCTCTATGTGGACGACAGCGCCCATGCGATGGTTGTGGTGGTCTACATTGCGTTGGCTCGGCAGTGATCACAGAGCCGCAGGGGTTACACCCTTCACTGTGCTATTGGGTCGTGACATTTATGTGTCATGACTTTTCCGACAACCCAATAGTTCCCTCAGGTGTCCTCTGATTGTAAAACGAGGAAACTGAAAGGAAAACCCAGAAATGCAGAACGGTGAAGCAGCAGGTGATATTTGAACGTAAGTGGTTGTGGGATTAGAATGTGTCTAGGTAGGAATGTGACTTCTTCCCTTGTTCCCCTAGTGTTGTCTATGGGGAGAGTTGACAGCATGATGGAAGTCTGCGTGTGTATGTGCTGTTTTGGGACGGAGTCTCGCTCTCTAGCACTACCCTCCTGTGTGGACCTCCGGAGCAGCTGGGGCCACAGGCGTGCTCCACCGTGCCTGGCCTGTGGGTGGTCCTGGAGTCGAAGCTGGGCCTCCCACATGACCTTAACTTCCCAACTGGTGGCATCGAACAGTGCGTGCTACGGCCTGGGCCTGTGCATGTGTTTAAATGAGCATATACACGGTAAAATACACAATCCAAGAAAGGCATTCAGTGAAGTCTTTACTTTTTCAGGGCTACTGTAGCTAATTCTAACATGTTTATTATTTCACATTATAAAACATCCCTAAAATAAGGATGGCCCTTATAACCAGTAGAATACCAGGGTTTAACTGGCATATAATTTAATCGTACATAAAATAAAGATGTCTTTTTTTCATTGCCAGATGGCATGTACACTCACCAGGTAGAGAGAAAGCACCCTCCGTGGGTTGTGGTCACACCACGATCCTTTTCCTTCATCCACCTTTCCCGATATGACTGATGTGGTTTCCGTGTCCTGACGGCCTGACTGGCTCAGCAGTTCTTCCCTCCACTTTGCAGGCGAAGTGACGGCACTCGCGTTCGACTGCCGGCCCCTTCCTCTCTCCCAACACTCCGCACTCTGATGTGAGCAAGGGGCTCCTCTGTGTCGTTTTCTCCTTCTTTCCAAGAGCAGCGTCCCAGATCAGTGTTAGGGGATACCCCCTTTGTCCTGCTCTGCACCCACTTTCTCATGGGCACCTGATGGGCTTCCTGGAAAGAACTTGCAAGGCGTTCATAGCCCTCGTGTCTAGGGCTGTGACTCCCAGGAATTCGACAGTCTGGTAGTAGTTCATGTGCAGCTTTGTAAGAATCCACTAGAATGCAATGTGTTTTCCACTTTGCTGTTTTTATGGCAGCCACCTCCCCTCCTGCACTCCGTGGAGGTCACCTGTTGGTCACACTGTTGTCCTGGGAGGGATCTGTCACTCACTAGGATTCAGTCTTCCTGCTTGTCTTAGGACCTCATCTCTGACTAGCTCAAGAAAAGTTATGATTTTGCGGTTTTCCTCGCTTTTTGTTGATAGGGTGGGAGTGAGACCTCTTGCATCTCTCTGTATCTGAAGTAGGAGTAGAACTCTGTGTGTTGTTTCTTTACCTATCTCTCGGCAGAATTATGTAGGTACGATAGAATTTAGGTTCCTCACAGAGCAAGGCAGTTGATGAATGCAGATACTAATGTGTATTTTTTCTGTTTTCCATGTCTGCCATGGCTTAAGTTTGACCACCCATTTAAAAAATTTATTTATTTCCTTCATGGGAGAAGGACAAAATTCCCATAGATCTTTCCAGCTATTGTGAACACATCAAAGAAAGAGACACACACACCTGCAATGAAGAAACAAGGTTATCACAAGCAGGAGTCAGTGGGGACAGTAGCCAGCTCTGACCTCTATTGATGTCAGGTTTGGAAATACCAACTATAGACAATACAATATGATAGTTTAGTACTTTTAGGAAAATAAAAGAAGGACTTGAAAATGTGAATAAAGAAAAAGAAGCATCAAAAACAACCATGCAGGGGCCGGCAGGTGGTGTGGTGATTAAGGGTGCTGGACTCCCACATGGCCAACCATGGTTTGAGTCCCAGACCTGGTGGCTTGCTTTTGTACCTTTTTTTTTTTTTTTTTGCTATAGGGTGCATGTGCTCACCAGAAAGACACAGAGAGAGACAGAAAGAGATAAATCACACTCCCTCCCCCCAAGGGGGAATGGCCACACTGCAATTCCTTCCCCTCCATTTTCCTCATCAGGTCTTGCATGCACACACACCTGGCGTGAGTTTAAGCCACCAGGTCCAGGATTCAAATTGCGGTCAACTACGTGGGAGTCCAGTGACATAGCCATTATGCCAACTGCTGGTCCCTCTCACTTTTCCTCTCTCTCTTGCTCTCTTGTTCTGTCCCTCTCTGGTCAAATCAAAATTAATAAAGTTGGGCCCAGCAGGTGGCATGGTGGTTAAGGCACTGGACACTCCCACATGGCTGACCATGGTTCAAGTCTCACTTCCTCTCTCTCTCTGCATCTCTCTGGTCAAATTAAAATAAATGAATGAATAAATAAAATTAATCAAACAATTAAAAAATATAATTAATAAAGTTAAATAAAATAATTCTTTTTTTTTTTTAAGCAAATACAATGTCCAGAAATAAGAAGCATGATTATTGAAATCAAAAAATTGAAGGCTGGGTTAAAAATCAGAATAGAGGGGCCAGCAGGTGTCATGGTGGCTAAAGGCATTGAATTCCCACATGGCTGACCACAGTTCAAGTCCTGGACCTGGTGACTTGCTTTCTCCCTTCTTCCCCCCCCACCCCATCTTTTCAATTATTATTAAAGATAATAATTAATAAGTAAAGTTAAATAAAATAATTCTTTAAAAAAAATCAGAATAGAAATAGCAGAAGAGAGTCTGCAGGTGGTATGGTGGTTAAGGCACTGGATCCCACATGGCCAGCTGTGCATTCAAGTCCTGCACCTGGCAGCTCGAAAAACATGCTAGATGTGTGTGCACATATACCCAGAATCCTGAGAGGAGAGTGGAGGAGAAGGGATTGTGCTGTGATTTCTCAACCCTACTTCCTGTCTCTCTTTGGCAAGTGTATGTGCCCTCCAGCTGAAAAAAAAAAAAAAAAAAGAACAAAGGAACAAAAATAAAGAGAAGAGAGAATTAGTGAACCAGAAGATACATCTGAAGAAATAATATAAAGCTTAGAGAAACAGAGATGGAAAATATGAAGTTAAGAGACATTTAGAGAGAAGGTCCAACTTAAGTCTAATTGGAGGTCCAAAAGAAGGTGATATAGGAAATGGCACAGAGACAGTGTTGAAACAGATACTTCATAACCAGTGGGCAATGGGCCTTTCCCTATCACTTGTGGAGACTGTCACAATAGTGTAAATGGAGGTACATGGCCATGTCTAAGTGTTTAAAAGTTACACATGTAACAAGCTGTGAAATACAATATAGCTATACCTCTGCCTTGATGAATAGCTCTTAATAATCTAGAAGAGTAGGTTTAAACTTAGAGTTTTTAAACTCCACTGAGCTTTCTCTTTCTTTCTTTTTTAATACAGATTTTTGTTATAGGCATGTGCACTCACCAGAGAGATAGAAAGCGAGAAATCACCCCCCAGAGGGGA
>NW_006203448.1:3179679-3197691 GCF_000334495.1 Tupaia belangeri chinensis | reverse complement strand
TTAGGGCAGCCACCTCCCCTCCTGCACTCCGTGGAGGTCACCTGTTGGTCACACTGTTGTCCTGGGAGGGATCTGTCACTCACTAGGATTCAGTCTTCCTGCTTGTCTTAGGACCTCATCTCTGACTAGCTCAAGAAAAGTTATGATTTTGCGGTTTTCCTCGCTTTTTGTTGATAGGGTGGGAGTGAGACCTCTTGCATCTCTCTGTATCTGAAGTAGGAGTAGAACTCTGTGTGTTGTTTCTTTACCTATCTCTCGGCAGAATTATGTAGGTACGATAGAATTTAGGTTCCTCACAGAGCAAGGCAGTTGATGAATGCAGATACTAATGTGTATTTTTTCTGTTTTCCATGTCTGCCATGGCTTAAGTTTGACCACCCATTTAAAAAATTTATTTATTTCCTTCATGGGAGAAGGACAAAATTCCCATAGATCTTTCCAGCTATTGTGAACACATCAAAGAAAGAGACACACACACCTGCAATGAAGAAACAAGGTTATCACAAGCAGGAGTCAGTGGGGACAGTAGCCAGCTCTGACCTCTATTGATGTCAGGTTTGGAAATACCAACTATAGACAATACAATATGATAGTTTAGTACTTTTAGGAAAATAAAAGAAGGACTTGAAAATGTGAATAAAGAAAAAGAAGCATCAAAAACAACCATGCAGGGGCCGGCAGGTGGTGTGGTGATTAAGGGTGCTGGACTCCCACATGGCCAACCATGGTTTGAGTCCCAGACCTGGTGGCTTGCTTTTGTTCCTTTTTTTTTTTTTTTGCTATAGGGTGCATGTGCTCACCAGAAAGACACAGAGAGAGACAGAAAGAGATAAATCACACTCCCTCCCCCCAAGGGGGAATGGCCACACTGCAATTCCTTCCCCTCCATTTTCCTCATCAGGTCTTGCATGCACACACACCTGGCGTGAGTTTAAGCCACCAGGTCCAGGATTCAAATTGCGGTCAACTACGTGGGAGTCCAGTGACATAGCCATTATGCCAACTGCTGGTCCCTCTCACTTTTCCTCTCTCTCTTGCTCTCTTGTTCTGTCCCTCTCTGGTCAAATCAAAATTAATAAAGTTGGGCCCAGCAGGTGGCATGGTGGTTAAGGCACTGGACACTCCCACATGGCTGACCATGGTTCAAGTCTCACTTCCTCTCTCTCTCTGCATCTCTCTGGTCAAATTAAAATAAATGAATGAATAAATAAAATTAATCAAACAATTAAAAAATATAATTAATAAAGTTAAATAAAATAATTCTTTTTTTTTTTTAAGCAAATACAATGTCCAGAAATAAGAAGCATGATTATTGAAATCAAAAAATTGAAGGCTGGGTTAAAAATCAGAATAGAGGGGCCAGCAGGTGTCATGGTGGCTAAAGGCATTGAATTCCCACATGGCTGACCACAGTTCAAGTCCTGGACCTGGTGACTTGCTTTCTCCCTTCTTCCCCCCCCACCCCATCTTTTCAATTATTATTAAAGATAATAATTAATAAGTAAAGTTAAATAAAATAATTCTTTAAAAAAAATCAGAATAGAAATAGCAGAAGAGAGTCTGCAGGTGGTATGGTGGTTAAGGCACTGGATCCCACATGGCCAGCTGTGCATTCAAGTCCTGCACCTGGCAGCTCGAAAAACATGCTAGATGTGTGTGCACATATACCCAGAATCCTGAGAGGAGAGTGGAGGAGAAGGGATTGTGCTGTGATTTCTCAACCCTACTTCCTGTCTCTCTTTGGCAAGTGTATGTGCCCTCCAGCTGAAAAAAAAAAAAAAAAAAGAACAAAGGAACAAAAATAAAGAGAAGAGAGAATTAGTGAACCAGAAGATACATCTGAAGAAATAATATAAAGCTTAGAGAAACAGAGATGGAAAATATGAAGTTAAGAGACATTTAGAGAGAAGGTCCAACTTAAGTCTAATTGGAGGTCCAAAAGAAGGTGATATAGGAAATGGCACAGAGACAGTGTTGAAACAGATACTTCATAACCAGTGGGCAATGGGCCTTTCCCTATCACTTGTGGAGACTGTCACAATAGTGTAAATGGAGGTACATGGCCATGTCTAAGTGTTTAAAAGTTACACATGTAACAAGCTGTGAAATACAATATAGCTATACCTCTGCCTTGATGAATAGCTCTTAATAATCTAGAAGAGTAGGTTTAAACTTAGAGTTTTTAAACTCCACTGAGCTTTCTCTTTCTTTCTTTTTTAATACAGATTTTTGTTATAGGCATGTGCACTCACCAGAGAGATAGAAAGCGAGAAATCACCCCCCAGAGGGGAACGGCCACACCACATCCCTTCTCCATTCTCCTCCTGGGATTTTGAGCACGCACACACAGACACCAGGTGTGCGTTTTAAGCTGCCGGGTTCGAGACTTGGGAGTGGGAGTCCAGTGACGTAACTGTTATGCCATCTACTGCCCCCCCCCCCAGCTGAGTTTTATGCCGGGGTGTAGCAGCATGGAGTGTGCCAGGCCCTGGTCTGTAGCTTAACTTTCTTCCCTTTCCACCTCCAGCTTTATCCTACCCTGTGAGGACCCTCATGCACATGTGTGCAGACACTTGTGCCTCCATATCTCGGCTGTGTTCACATTCCTCACAGCGTGCCTCTAGGTGCCAGCTCTGGCCAGTGCCCACACTACTGGAGCATTCACCTTTTCTAGTAAACCTGGAGAAGGGGTCTGTGCAAGCCTGAATGTAGTTGGGTCTTTTTAAGTACAAATTCCAGGGTCCTGGATACCGAGGGGAGGTAGTCGGGCTCTGGATAGGCACATCTCCTTGGGCCTTCAGACCCCTTTCCCTGTAGGGAGAGGTGGAGTCATTTATTATTTATTTATTTATATTTTAAAGGAATTATTTATTTTATTTTATTTTTTACTATTTTTTTTTTCTTTCTTTTTCTTGGAGAGGTTTTTGCTATAGGGCACATGCACTCACCAGAAAGACAGAGAAAGACAGAGAGACAGAAAGCGAGAAATCACTCCCCCAGAGGGGATGGCCACACTGCAGTTCTCTCTCCTCCATTCTTCTCTCGGGATCCTGGGTATGCATGCACACGCACCCAGCATGAGTTTAAGCCACTGGGTCCAGGACTCGAACCGCTTACATGGGAGTCCAGCGACATAGCCATTACACTAACTGCTGGTCCCAGTAGAATAATGTTTTCAAAGTAGGCAGAGAAAATCATTAAAAATAACAATTAACCTAGAATTGTGTAGCCACAAAATTGTTTTTCAAGAATGAGAATGAAATAAAGACATTAGATAAATAAAGACAAAGGGAATTCACCACTGAGAACTCATCACTAAAGGATATTCTCAGGAAGACAGGAAATGATCCTAAAAAGGAAGGTTTAAAATTTAAAAAGACTTTAAATAGACCCAATGAAATGTGTTAATTTGCCTAAAGATCACACTGTTCAGAAACAAGCCTGGACTAAAACCCAAATCATTTTTTCTTCCAACCAGACAAGAAGAGAGAAAGAAACCAAGTTAAAAACAGAATAGCATTTCCTTCCGGGAAGTAGGTGGAGGTGCCTTGGGGCTCCCCTTTGAGATAAGGCCCAGTCTTTGCTAGGACACATCACTACTGTCCTCAGCCTCTGGGACCTTGCTGAAAGCTTCCTGCAGCCAATGTCAGTTTTCCTTCCCCTACCTCGGAGTTAGGCTGACTCAGACTGAACCCTTGACTCTCTGTCCATCAGGAGAACGCTCAGTGTCTGCAGGGTTGCTGGGTGGCTTTAATTTTACTGCTTGATGGTTTTCTTTTTCTGTTGTGTTTCCATCAGCTGCCTCCTGCCCTGTTGGTCCTCATAGTCTTTCAGTTCTGCCGCTCGCTGCGTGGCCCAGGATGGCACAAGGCAGGAGTTCTGAACTGGAGGAGAGAAGAGGAGGGTTTAAGATGCGTGGACAGTGTTGAGTAGGATTTGTCCCTTTCGATTTGCCATAGGGTATGTGCACTCACCTGAGAGAGAGAGGTGAGAGTTACCCCTCCTCCCCAGCAGGGGTGGCCAAGCTGCAGTCCCTTGTCCTTCATTCTCCTCTTGGGATTTTGAGTACTCATGCACATACGCCTGGTATAATTTTCAAGCCTCCAGGTCTGGGGCTTGAACCACAAAGTTGGCCAGGTGAGATCCAGCCACTTTAATGTCCATTGTCACCTGCTGGCCCGAATAGAGTAGTTAAGAGAGAGTTGAGTGCTTTCTGTTTGCATCATTGCACTTGGCAAATTTGATCACGTGACACCACCTCATTTGATGTCGTATGAAATGGCAGCTATTATCTCTACTGTGTGGAAAAGACTGTGGTGCTCAGACTAGCGACCTGCCCGTTGTCGTAAAGCTAGAAAGTAGCAGAGCCCCGGGACTGCACCTCCTATCTTCTCTGTGGCCTCTCAGATGCTCTCTGCACTAATACTACCTTGCTTCCTCATAGTAATGGTTTACAGACCTTAGTAAGGAGCAGTGACTTTTTTTTTTTTTTTTTTTTTAGGTTTTTGCCATAGGGTACATGCACTTGCCAGAGAGACAGAGAGACAGAGAGAGAGAGAGAGAATGTGAGAAATCATCCCTTGGGGGATGGCCACACCACAATCCCTTTTCTATTCTCCTCTGGGGATTTTGAGCATGCATGCACATGCACCCGCTATAATTCCCAAGCCTCCAGGACCTGAACTCAAGCTGTGCTGTCAGCTATGGATCCAGCTGCCTCAACCACCAGGCCATGGGCTGGCCCTCTCATGAACTTGTAGTGGATCATTTCCTTACTAATCAGGCTTTCCTAGAGTTGGAATGTTCTTTATACCTTTGATATTTGCTGATATTATTCTCTCCACACATTTTAGAAGTTTCAGACTTTTTGAGAAGCAACTGGAGTCCATGCAAGCTGTGTTGCAAATTACACACTCTGACTTGAATGCTAGTACAGAGGTTTGCACACATTTTGAAGAGGCAGATAAACCCAGGTAATGAGTGTAATTTCAAACTAAGGCTACCACGCTATAGACGGCATCGGATTATAACTCATTGCTACCTTGTTGATGCAAATGCTGCAAGCTGCAAGGTCTCAGGTCCTTTTTTTTTAAACTGTGTCTTCTATCTGTAAAACCAGCAGAATATGTCTTGGTCAAAAAACTGCTTTTATGAGCAAGTTGATTTATTTTGTTCATTTTTTATTTGTTTTGCTCACAATCACAGGAAGAATTTTTTTAAAAAAGAATTATATATTATCATTATTATTACTTTAAATTTGCTATAGGGTACATGCCCTCACCAGAGAGAGACAGAGAGAGAGCGAGAGCGAGAGCAATAGAGAGGGGAAAGTGAGAAAGCAAGCAGCCAGATCCAGGACTCAAACCAGGACCAGCAACGTGGGATTCCAGTGCCTTAACCACCACCCCACCTGCTGGTCCTGGGAAAAATCTTTTTTTAAAGGCCAATTTAAGATACCTTAGACTGTAGAAATATGCATATTTCCTAGCTTGTCATATTGTTTGAAGGCCACATTTAATCAAATCAAATGAATCACTGTTTTTTCTCCCTTCATCGTCCCCTAATTGGTTTCCAAAATAAAACGATCAGTGGTTGTGTTTCTCAGCTGCGTTGTTTTGATTGCACTTCTGCTGGCTGTGCTGGGCGATAGTGGAGATACTTCCCCGCTGGCGATCATTGTTGACTGGTCGTAGACTCCACTAAGATGTTGCCACTAGGAAGTCCTCAGAGGAGCAAGTAAGAGGGCTTACTTGTGCTTTGGCTATAAAGTTAAGGAAAATTAGTTTTAAGTTAAAAAATGTATGAGTGTGCACTCACCAGAGAGAGAGGGAGAGGGAGAGGGAGAAGTACCACCTCAGTGGGGCATGGTCACACCCCAGTTCCTTCATCCCCATTCCTCTGCCATGTTGGAATTTGGGGCACGTCCACACATGGACCCAATATTTTTTTCAAGCCGCCAGGGCTGGATTTGAACCACATGGTTGGTCAATGGGATGGGCTCTCTTAACTATTAGACCATGGAGCTGGAAAGTTATTCTAAATAAAATCTTAGCTATCATTTTTAAGTTCATCTTTCTTGAGATTTGTGTTAGTTTTAGGTGTGAAAAAGGTACATGTTTTAGAGTTCTCCTTGAGCAGGTTTTTAATTCACGGAGTTTTCTGGTCATCACTTTGTGTGAGAGGATTGCTGGTAGACCTTTTAGCAGAATATGCTGATTATTCCTGACCTCAGGGCCCTCTTTTCTTGTACTTTAATAAAAAGAAAAGAGCAAAGCAAATAGGGAATTGACTTGTCCTGACTGCCTTTGTGTTCCTTCAGCACTTGGTCTGATGTGTGGGGGAAGCATAGAGCCAGCTGGCCTACTTGGTGTGACTCGGTCCTGGCTTAGGAGCACCCACTTGTACTGCAGCTGGGCCTTCTGTACACTGTCAGGGAGCACCACCGAGAGATCCAAACCTGCGGTGGGCCACATGGCTTCCAGCCTTGCAGGGGCCGTACACCCACTTGTACTGCAGCTGGGCCTTCTGTGCACTGTCAAGGCCTCCTTGCTATGAAGTCCCATAGCTCCTCCGCGAATGAGTGTTTCCTTTCAAGCACCAGGAAGGAGTCATTACCCTGATACTGTGAAGTGGGTGGTTTTAGAATTCTGCTTCAGACAGCCATGACCCTTAATACAGCTGGTTTCACTTAATGCACTTTGTTTAAACAAACCCTGTTCCTGGAAATGGTTTCAGAATAGTCTGTTCCTTTGCTCTTATTTTTGAAAGTGTTTTCCCAATGATATCGTAAGTGTATGAGTGTGACAAATTAGAAAATTCTGCTTTAAGTTACTGCATTTATGAATTAGGTTCTGTCCAGATTATTGTACTTAGTAGCTTAAAAATTTTAGTGATATCTTTATTTTGCAAAACTGACCAAGTTCTCTGGTTGCTTAATTATATGCCACCCCTCAAGGGACTTTGATGTCTAGAAGTCTTCATGGAAAAAACAGATAACTTAGATAATAAGTATTTTTCAGTTCGTAAATATTTATCAAATATTCTTAACAAAAAAGCCAAGGCTGGGCTAATTAAATAATCAGTGTACTTACTAAGTGGGATGTAAGTTTCTTTTTTAGGTTTGATACCACAGTATTCAATTTGATAAAGATTGGATGGGAGTCCAAAATGAGGTATTAATACAGTTGAGTATCCCTTATCTGAGACACATGGAACCAGAGTGTTTCAGATTTCAGATTTTTCAAAATTTTGGAATATTTGCATACATATAATGAGATATCTTAAAAATGGAAGTCCTGGGACAGTAGGTGATGTGGAGATTAGGGTGCTGGATTCCCGCATGGCCAACTACATGGTTTGAGTCCCAGACCCAGTGGCTTGAAAATCAAGCTAGGTGTGTGTCTGCCTACCCCAAATCCAGAGAAGTGACCGGAGGAGGAGAGATTGTGACATGGCCGTCTTCCACGGGGGTGATTTCTCACTTTTCCCCTCTTTGTCTCTGTGTCAAGCACACATATTCTATAGGAAAACTTAAAAAAAGAAAGAAAGAAAATAGAAGTCATGTCTAACAAGAAAGTCTCTTATGTCTCACATGCACCTCATACACATAGCCTGAAGGTAATTTTACCTAGTGTCTTTGTATTGTAGCATTTTAACTGTGACCCATCACATGAGGTCAGGTGTAGAATTTTCCATTTATGGCCTCATGTGGGTACTCAGAAAGTTCCAGATTGTGCTCCTTATAGCAGCACATGTGCTAAAACTGGAACGATACAGAGAACATGAGCATCACCCTGGCGCAAGGGTAACCCACAAATGCGTGGAGCAGTCCCTCTCTCTCTGTCTCTTTCTCGCTGGCTTGTGGAATAGATAAATATACTGTTGGGACCAGCAATTAGTGTAATGGCTATGTCGCTGGACTCCCATGTAGTCGACCGCGGTTCAAGTCCTGGACCCAGCAGCTTAAACTCACGCTGGGTGCGTGTGCGTGTGTGCCCAAGATCCCAAGAGAAGAATGGAGAAGGGATTGTGGCGTGGCCATCCCTGCAGGGGGTGATTTCTCACATTCTGTCTCTCTCTGTCTTTCTGGTGAGCACATGCACCCTATAGCAAAAACCTCTCCAAAAAAAGAAGAAAAAAATTTAAAAAAATAAATAAAAATAAATAAATATACTTTTGGCCTGGCATCAGAGCGCTAACACGAGTGTCCTGGAAGCCATGTGGCCCACCGCAGGTTCGCATCTCCCGGTAGGCTTGAAAACACGCCAGGTGTGCACAGCTGCTCAAGCTCCTCAGGAGTTAGAGGGCTGGAGAGAAGGGAAGGGGCCGTGATGGGCTCCTTTCGAGCGCGTTTCTGTCTGACTGCCTGGCTGGCTGGCTCCCGTGCATGTATACTCTCTATCATTCAGAAATAAACAAGCTTAAAGTTTCATATTTTGGAGCATTTAGCATTTTGAGTTTTCAGATGAGGGATGCTGAGTCTGTACTCTCTCACTTTCTAAAATAAATTCGCATTATTTTGTTAAATTTTTTTTATGAGAGAACCTTTTAAAAATAAGGATTTATAAGACATTTGTAACTCATTAAGAACTTTTTATATAAACTTTCATTTTGTTATATTATCTCATAGGATTTAGACTTTCTTGTTTTTGATTACTATAGGACACATGTGTTCACCAGAGAGCGAGGGAGAGCATGTGAGCAAGAGAGGGAGGAAGCCCCTCCTGGGAGGTGTGCGGAGGCTGCAGTCCCTTCTCCGTTTCTCCACCCCATCAGGGTACGGGGCATGCGTACACATCCACCCAGCATGTTTTCAAGCTAGGGTGAGGATTCAAATGGTGGCTGGCCGTATGGAATCCCACTCCTTTAACCTCTTAGGCTATAGGGGTTGGCCCGTGAGAATTTAGTCTTATATCTGGAGAATTTCTCTCTCTCTCTCTCTCTCTCTTTTTTTTTTTTGAGAGGTTTTTGCTATAGGGCGCGTGCGCTCACCAGACAAACAGAGACAGACAGAAAGACTGAAAGCGAGAAATCACCCCCTGGGGGGATGGCCGCGCCACAATCCCTTCTCCTCCATTCTCCCTCCTCCATTCTCCTCTCAGGATCTTGGGCACGCACGCACACGCACCCGACGTGAGTTTAAGCCGCCGGGTCCAGGACTCGAACCGTGGTCAACTATGGGAGTCCAGCAACATAGCCATTACGCTAACTGCTGGTCTCTCTCTCTCTCTCTTTAAAGATATTTATTTACTTTCATTTGTTATTATTGTTTTTTTTTTAATTTGATCAGCACACCACCTGCCGGCCCCAGTTTACCTCATAGTTCCGCATGGATGTAACACTGTGATCAGTGTCTCTCCTGCCTGGACTGTCAGCTCCTTCAGTGCAGGGAGCATGCCCTTCTTTATTAGACCTCAGCACACACCACTTTACCTGGCACACAGTAGGTGCTTAGGGGGACTTACTGAGTGAATGCATGTTTGGTTTGTTGTTGTTTTTTTTTTTTTTTACATAGTAATTCTAAGCAATTCTAGAAAAGACCGGCAAACACGTTACACTTTGCCATGTCAGTCACTGTTTTGAGCACTGTACACACATTAACGCCATAGTAAGTGTTGGGTGGGGACTATATACAAAACGTTCAACAGCTTTCTGGTTGACATTTAAATCTTCGTTGCCAAGACCATTATTGTATGTGTGTGACAATTATTCCAGGCATTTTCCACAAGGGAATGTTTTGCCAAATAGAAAGACAGGATATTCTTCTGTTCCCAGGGGTACTGCATTTGTGATTCCAGGTGCAAATCTCTGTTGCCAAGAACATAGACTTGTTCTTTCTTTCTCTCTCTCTTTCTCTCTCTTTTCTAGTTTGCCAGAGGGGATGTGTGTGCAATCCTTTCTCCTCCATTTCTCCCTCCTTTTGAGATTTTGGGCACATATGCACTGGTGCCTGGTGTGTTTTTCAAGCTGCCTGGTCCAGGACTCGAACCACATAGTCGACCATATGGGATCCAACCACCCTAACCACCACGCCTCTGCCACCAGCTGGACTGGGGCCTGTTCTTCAGTGCAAACGCTGCAGCAAGAGCTTGCACGTTATTAAAAAAAAAGTAAATTGTTTCTTTCCCTTTTCCTCCCTCAGTTTGTTTTCTTCAGTAGATCAGAACTGATACAGCTTGCAAAACAACAGTAGGAAGCAGATGATTACCTCTTTTTTTTTTTTGAGAGGGTTTTTTTTTTTTTTTTTTTTTGGGGTGCCTGTGTGCTCGCCAGAAAGACAGAGACAGAAAGTGAGAAATCACCCCTCAGCGGGGATGGCCATGCCGAAATCCCCTCTCCTCCATTCTTCTCTCAGGATCTTGGGCACACACGCACATGTGCTCGGCATGAGTTTAAGCCACCAGGTCCGGGACTCAAACCACGGTCTACTACTTGGGAGTCCAGCGACATAGCCATTCCGCCAACTGCTGGTCCCTACCTCTTAATTTTTATTCTGACAAACACATTTTGGTTGATGTTTTTTATTACAAAGGAAATATTTGCTTACTGAAAAACAAATTATAATAAGTGGAAGTCTCTTTTATTAAGTTTATTTTATTTCTTCTGTGACAGAGAGAGGGACAGAGGAAGGCAGAAAGGAGGGAGGGGGTAGCACTCCCAACAGGATCTTCATGCCATGCCCACTTCCATCTTCAGCGGCCTGACCATGGGCCCGTGACTATGGGCCCATGTATGTGCACCCAGAGTGCTCAAGGAGGCCCTGGGGGGGCGCCCGAGGACCTCCCCCCGGGGCCATTGTCCTGGCCGCGACAGTCGCTTTCTTGGGATGATGGACCTCGTGTGTAATGCTGTTGAGTTTGTCGGATATTCTCACATCCCTTTGCTTCCTGGCCTTTGAGTATTTCAGACATTTCTTTCTAGGATGCGTTTAATTAGATTTATTTTGGGGACATTTATTATTACTTTTGGGTTTTTTTAGACAGTTTTTGCTGTAGGGCATGCACGTTCACTGAAGAGAGAGAGAGAGACAGAGAGACAGAAAGCAAGATATCACCCCCCAGTGGGAATGGCCACACTGCGATCTCTTCTCCTGTAGAGATTTGGGCATGCACACACTTGCGCATGGTGTGAGTTCTAAGTCACTAGGTCTGGGATTTGAACTGCTATTGACTATGTGGGAACCCAGTGACATAACTATTACACCATCTGCTGGCCCTTGCTTTTTGGATATTATTAATAAAAGGCAGAGAAGGGGCCAGCAGGTGGCCTGGTGGTTGAGGTGCCAGATTCCCACATGGCAGATGACAGTTCAAATCTCACACCTGGAAGCTTGATTTCTCTCTCTCTCTCTTTCTCTCTCTCTCTAGTGAGCACTTGTGCCCTATAGCAAATTTAAAAAGAATAATAATTTTAAAATATTTAATTATTTTAAAAAGTTAAAGGCAGAGAAGACACTGGATCATAGTGACTGTCTAACTTACAAAAGATATTTTACTGTTTTTTGCAAAGTTATTGCTTACAATGGATCTGTAACAGATTCCTATTAAATCAGTCTTAAGTCTCTATGTAGTTGGAATAAACCCAAAAGTTAGTAAGTGACAGGAAACAGGAGACTTTTATACAAGCAAAATATAAATATGGCTCTACATTATCTAAGAATCTTTAGCAAATTGAAATGATCCCAAGCTGCTTTCACTACTGAGAGCAAAGGGCAGGGGAAGCCTTTCCCAGCATGTGTTCTCTGTATCTCAGAGATTCTATAGCACTTTGCTGGTGTGTTATCTGAAATGAGATGCCCTGTGCCCTCACGATTCCCCACCGAATCTTTCTTGGATTTGTTCTTCTGGCCTAAGAACAACAGGTTTTTTGTGTGGAATTGTTTCTTTAATTTGTTATTATTATTATTATTATTATTATTATTCAGTTGAACCAGAGAGAGACAGAGAGGAGAAAAGGAGAGTGAAAAGCCAACTGCCAGGTCTGAGACCCAAACCGTGTGGGAGTCCAAACCTTAACTGCCACACCACCTGCCTCCTGGAACAATAGGTTCTTTTTTTCTTTTTTTTTTCTTTTTTTTTTTTTTGTGTGTGTAAAGGTTTTTGCTATTGGGTATGTGCGCTCGCTGGAGAGTCAGAGAGAAACAGAGAGACAGAAAGTGAGAAATCGCCCCCCAGAGGGGATGATCATGCCGCAGCCCCTTCTCCTCTGTTCTCAGGATTTGGGGCACATGTGAACATGCACTGGTGTGAGTTTAAGCTGCAGGGTCTCAGACTCGAACTGTTGTGATTCCGTGAGCATTCAGCAACGTAACCATTACACCATCTGCTGATCCCAGAACAATAGGTTCTTTTTATTAAAATCATTTAGTTGTATTTATTCATTCACTTATTTTAATTTGACCAGAGAGAGACACACACAGAAAGAGAGAGAGAGGGAAAGTGAGAAAACAAGCTACCAGGTCCTAGACTAACCATGGTTGGCCATGTGGGAATGACTAGCACCTTAACCACCAGGCCACCTGCTGGTCCCACCAGAACAATAGGTTCTTTAAGAATAGGAGGGAATAGAAGAGTTAAGGTGATTAAACAACAATGTCTATATACATATCACCCCTCTCTATGATAATAATGAATTCAGAATGGTACTAAAAAATGTTCAAGGGGTCCAGCAGGTGGCGTGATGGTCAGACCACTGGACTCAGGCTGACAACAGTTCAAGTCCTGGACTTGAGTAACTTGTTTTCTCATTTCCCTCTCTCTGCCTCTCTCTGGTGAGCACACATGCCTTATAGAAAACTTAAAAAAAAATTTTTTTTTTTAATGTTAAGGAAAGAGAAAGTTCAGGTCATTACTGAGGTCACATTGAACTGTGAGCTGCTGAGGAGTGTTTTTGGGAGTTAGCACCATGGCAGAAAGACATCAGGACCAAAACCAGGAACTACAAGACAGCTGTTTCCCCAACCAGACCAGAGCAGGAACTGCTGGCAGAGCTACCTGGGCTTCCCCCGTTGCAAGGCGACGGCCGCTACAGGGGGTGCTGTCTCTGTGTGTGAATGGTGCCGGCCTGTGACCAAGTCCCTCCGCCTGCAGCCTTCCACATCCTTGTCTCAGCTGGGGATGATCGCCGGGCAGAGGCCCGTTTTCTGGGAAGATCTGAACTGACTGCCTCTGTCTTTCTCCCACGTGGTAAAATGGGACCTGGGTACATGGGGATCCCCACCCTAGACCCTGAATCATGACTTAAATAATAGTAAAAGTTCATTGGGGGGAAAAAAAGTTCAAGTAACTCAAAGGAAGGCAGGAAAAAGAAAACAGAAATGTGAGGGACTAGCAGTTGGCGTAATGGCTATGTCGCTGGACTCCCATGTAGTCGACCGCAGTTCAAGTCCCGGACTTGATGGCTTAAACTCACGTTGGGTGCATGTGCGTGCGTGCCTAAGATCCCAAGAGGAGAATGGAGGAGAAGGGATTGCGGTGTGGCCATCCCCCCGGGGGGTGATTTCTCGCTTTCTGTCTCTCTGTCTCTGTCGCGTGTGTCCTAAAAGAAAAACCCCCCCAAAAAAAAAAAAAAAAAAAGAGAAAAGAAAACAGAAATGTGAAATAGAAAGAGCAGACAGAACCAAAAATTAAAAGGTAGACTCAGACCTAATATATTGAGTAATATATATTATTTTTTAATTTGATTGCCAGAAGCATGTATACTTACCATAGAGAGACCACAGGAGCAGGGGGAGAGAGCATCCCCCAGTGGGGCATGATCAAACCACAGTCCCCTCTCCTCCATTCCTTCATCCCTTTGGGGCATGCACACACATGCTCCTGGTGGTGTTTTTTTTTTTTTGAGAGTTTTTTGCAGCAGGGCGCGTGTGTTCGCCAGAGAAAGAGAGAGACAGAGAGATAGAAAGCGAGAAATCACCCCCCAGGGGGGATGGCCATGCCGCAATCCCTTCTCCTCCATTCTCCTCTCGGGATCTTGGGCACGCATGCACACGCTCCTGGCATGAGTTTAAGCCACCTGGTCCGGGATGCGAACCACGGTCGACTATGTGGGAGTCCAGCAACATAGCCATTATGCTAACTGCTGGTCCCGCTCCTGGTGTATTTTTAAGCTACCAGGGCTGGGATCTGAACTGTGGTAGACCATGTGGAATCTGGCTCCCTTAACTACTGGGTAATGGGCTGCCTTCATGAATTTTTTTTCCTTTTTTTTTCTTAAAGAATATTTAACTTTATTCATCATCATTATTATTACTTTTTAATTTGACTAGAGAGAGACAGTGAGAAAGCAAGCTGCCAGGTCCAGGACTTGAACCATGGTCAGCCATATGGGAGTCCAACACCCCAACTGTCACACCCACCTGCTGGCCTCACACTCATTTTTTTTTTAATGCATGTCTTTTATGGCTCTTTTAGTGGTTCTCCAGATATTACACCTTCTATAACTTATGACAGTCAACTGTTAGGATCAGTTTACCAGGTTTTTGGTTTTCTTTTTAGGTTTTTGCCTTAGCGTGTGTGTGCTTGCTATATAGAGAGACAGAGACAGTGAGAAGAAAAGTGAGAGATTGCCCTCCGGCGGGGGAATGGCCACGCTGCAGTCCCTTCTCCTCCTGGGATCTTGGGCATGCATGTTCACATGCCCGGCGTGAGTTTCAAGACACTGGGTCCAGGACTCGAACTGCAGTTAGCCATGTGGCAGTTGAGCAACATAACCACTACACCATCTGCTGGTCCTGTCATTTTACCAGTTTGAATGAAGGTACAGAAAATGATCTCCCATTATACACTTTTACCCTCCTCCTTTTATAATACAATTGTCTTAAATATTTCTTCTGCATTTAGAACTATGTGAGACAGTGATAGAATTTTTGCTTTATCAGTCATGCATAATTTTTTTTGAGAGTTTTTTTGCTTTAGGATGTGTGTACTCACCAGGGAGACAGAGAGACAGAAAGTAAGAAATCACCCCCCCAGGTGGGATGGCCATGTTGCAATCCCTTCTCCTCCAGTCTCCTCTCGGAATTTTGAGTGCGTGCACACACACACGTGTCCAGCATGAGTTGCAAGCCACCTGGTCCAGGACTTGAACCTCAGTAGGCCATGTGGAAATCCAGTGCCTTAACCACTAGGCCATCTGCTAGCCCCCATGCATAATTTAAAACCTCAAGAGAAGGGATGTCTGCTGTGTTTAACCGTAGTTTTACTTACCATGTTGCTTTCCCATCCTGATGTTCCAAGATCCCATCTCTGGTTCTCTTCTTGTTCAGAGAGCTCCAGCTGGCCATTTGTCTTAGTATAGATCTGCTGACAGCACATTCTCTTCGTGTCCATCCTCTGAGAATGTCTTCATTTCCTCTTTGTTCCTGAAGGGTCTTTCTACTGTATATAGGGTTCTGGATTGACAGGTCTTTCCTTGAAAAGTTGTCCCACTTTGTTTTTTTTTTTTCCCTAAAGATTTATTTATTTATTTATTTATTCATTCTTTTTTTTTTTTTTTTTTATTTGACCAGAGAGAGAGACACAGAGAGAGAGAGAGAGGAAAGTGAGAAAGCAAGCCACCAGGTCCAGGATTCAAACTGTGGTCGGCCATGTGGGAGTGTCCAGTGCCTTAACCACCACGCCACCTGCTGGTCCCAAAAGTTGTCCCACTTTCTTGTGACCTCTGTAGTTTTGATGGGAATCAGTTATCATTTTAATTATTTTTTTCTAGTGGGTGAGATATATTTCTCTCCCTGCTTTTAAGATTTTTTCCTGTCTTAAGTTTTTTGAAGTTGAGCCATTGTATGTGTTGGTGTAGAAATCCTTGGATGACCCTGCTTGGGGTTTCATCTGACTGTTCCATACGTGGGCCTACATGTAGACTGATGTGAATGTGAGCCTACGAACGGGCCGTGTTCTGGTCCATTGACAGTCTGTTCTTGTGCTAGGGCCACACTGTCTCTGACTTCATAGGATCTGGAATTCAGGTAGTGTAAGCCTTCAATTTTTTTTCCCCCAAATCGGTACCTATTCTAGCTCCTTTGCCTTTCCATATATATAATTTCTTTTTCCCATAGGCCATGGGCACTCTTTTCGGCATGTTTCTCAAGCTACTGGGTCTGGGACTTGAACCCAGCTGTCAGCTATGTGGGATCCAGCCACCTTAATCACCACATACAGGCTGCCCCAGCACTCATTTCTTTCTTTCTTAAAAAAAAAAAATTGGGACCAGCAGTTGGCATAATGGCTACCTTGCTGGACTCCCACGTAGTCAACCCAGTGGCTTAAACTCACGCCAGGCGCATGTGCGTGCATGCCTAAGAAGATCCCAAGAGGAGAGTAGAGGAGAAGGGATTGCAGTGTGGCCACCCCCACCTCTGGGGGGTGATTTTTCGCTTTCTGTCTCTCTCTTTCTGGCAAGCACATGAGCTCTATAGCAAAACAGACAAACAAACAAAAAACCTCTCCAAAAAAATTAATTTGCTGTAGGGTGTGTGTGCTTGCCAGAGAGAGAGAGAGAAAGTGAAAAAGCATCCCTCCCTGGGGGAGAGGGTCCCTGAATCCCTTCTCCATTCTTCTCTGGGGATTTTAGACATAAACACACACATGTTCCTGGCGTGTTTTTCAAGCTCCGGGTCTAGGAATTGAACCACACAGTTGGCCATGTGAGATCCAGCTGCTGTTACCGCCATGCCACTGGCTGGCTGCACAACTCATTTCTTGATAGGTGTGAAAGTTATCAAAATCAGAATGTTGTCTCTCGTGTCAGTTGTGTCAGGGCCTGACTGGTGGAGCTGGGGGAGGCCACGAGAGAATAGCTCTGATGATAAGAACTGTCACGAGCCAGGGCCCTGCCAGACGCACAGCCTTCCTCAAAGCCTGCTGCCCAGTTCCTGCCCGTCCGGCGTTGGACTGGTGCCGCCCTTGCTATTGATCCTCGTAGCCGAGGGTAATTGTCCCAGGCCGAGCTGAGCTGTGCTCCACATTTTCCCTTTGAAAACTCTGCTGACTGTTGCCTCATCGAATATGCTCAGGTGTGTTCTACATTGCACAGTCCATTCCTGAGTAATCATTTTTAAAAATGGTCTTTCAAAAACTCGTTTTTTCAGTTATAGAATTTCCACATGTATTTTTGTTGCTGTTGCTGTTTCTCTAGTCGGAGTTCCTATTTCCTTGCTGAGATTTTCATTCGTTGAGAACCTGTTTTATTGTACTTCATTGAGCCTAGTTACGATCGCTGCTTCAAAATCTTCACCTCTTCTGGGCCAGCAGGTGACGTGGCGGTTAAGGCGCTGGACCCTCCATGGCCAACTGTATGGCTCGAGTCTCAGACCCAGGGGCTTGAAAATCATACTGGGCATGTGTGCATGTGTGCCACAAATCCTGAAAGGAGCCTGGAGGAGAAGGGATTGTGACACAGCCATTCTCCCTGGAGGATGAGTTCTCACTTTCCTTCTCTCTTTCTCTGTCTCTCTGGCCAGTACGTGCACCCTCTAGCAAAACTTTAAAAAAAAAAAAAAAAAGCTTTGCTTTGCCTACTCCAGCACTGGCTGATGAGCAGGTTAGAAGGTCAGACTTGGAGCTGAGCTATAAAATGTGTTCCAATTTCTCGATTCTATGGTGGGTAATGCTGGGTTGTATCTTGGACATAGTGAATGTCAACTTATGGAAATTGCGGATATTGTTTCCTTTGTTTTTTTGTTCATTTGTGCATTAGGCTTTTGCCACAGGGCATATACATGAGAGAGAGAGAGGGGGAGAAAGTGAGAAATCACACCCCACCACCCGGGGGAGCACACACATATGAGCCTGGAGTGATGTACAAGCTGTCGGGTTGGGACTCAAACCTAGGTTGGCCATGTGGGCGAGTCCAGCGCCTTAACCAACATGCCATGTGCTGGCCCTTTTCTTTATCAGGTGCTTTTCTTGGCTGGGTCTGAACTTCCAACTTATTTCCTGAATGACAGCTCTTCTAGCTCTTTTGCCTTCATCAGAGCTGCTTTTGGTCTGCCTCTGCGTGAAGGGTCCCAGGGTC
>NW_006203448.1:3150643-3178512 GCF_000334495.1 Tupaia belangeri chinensis | reverse complement strand
GGGGGGGGGGGGGGGGGTTGGCTCTGCAGTCCCCCCTCCTCCAGGGTTACTGCGCTGTCTTTAGCGTTCTCAGTTTCCCGGCTCCCCTTTCTGATTCACCAGCCGGAGGTGCTGGGAGCATTTCCGTCCGTGTTCCTGCCGTGTCTGTGTGTGAAGGAGTCAGTCTCCAAATTGACCAAACCGCTGAAGGCGGTACTCGGAAACAAACACACAATAAATAAAATGAGTCTAAGGGCTTGACTTTTAAAAAAGTATGGACTGTTTTGTCAAAACGATTTCTGAATGTGCCAGGAAATTCAGATAGTTAACAAAATATTTTGATGATAAAAAGGAAAGGAATCTGCTATCTGGGGGTGGAATAACTTGGTCATTTCACAGAAAGGAAACAAAGTCTTATTTTACTTTGTATGTATCATCTCTTTAGCCATTGCAATAAAAGTTTATGTGTTCTTTTCTTCATGAAAAAATTCATCAACATTAAGCCGACATTGCCAGAGTTTGTTGCTTTCTTCAAATTCATCATCCATAGGCTATTTATTTAAGATTTTGCCATAGGGAGCATGCACTTGATGGCGAGAGAGAGAGAGTGAGAAATCACACTGCAGAGGGGATGGCCACGCCACAGTCCCTTCCCCTCCATTCTGGGATTTGGGGCACACATGCACAGGTGCCCACCATGGTTTTCAGTCCACTGGGTCTGAGATGCGAACAGCTGTGGTCATGTGAGAGTCCAGTACCTTAACCAATTAAACCTGCTGGCCCACTGTGGGCATTGAAATCCAGACAAGAATACTTAATTTTCTTCAGACCAGTTATTTTACCATGAATAGTTTATTTTCAGATTGTTTTTTTAAATTATCTATTATCATTTATAAACTTTTTTAAGATTTATATTTATTTAACTTTGTTTATTATTATTATTTTCCAGTTTGATCAGAGAGAGACAGAGAGTGAGAGATGAAAGTAAGAAAGCGATCAGCAGGTAGCTTGATGGTTAAGGTGCTGGACACTCCCACATGGCCAACCGTGGTTCAAGACCTGGTGGCTTGCTTTCTTTCTCACTGTCTCTCTCTCTCTCTCTGGTCAAATTAAATGAATAAATAAATAAGTAATTCTTTTTAAAAAAAATGAGAAAATGAGAAAGCAAGTCGCCAAGTCTAGGATTTTAACCACATTTGGCCGTGTGGGAGCCCAGTGCCTTTAACCACCATGCCACCTGCTGGCCCCCATTCATAAACGTTAAAACAAAAACAAAACAACAGAGTCTTACTATGTCCACAATCCTGCCTAAGCCTCTCAGATAGCTGGCAATACTAGAGGTTGTCACCGAGCCTGGCTTTCAGGGTGAGCCCAGAATTGAACCTGGCTTCCTATATGGCCCCAGCCTGCACAGTAACAGTGACACCTGGGCAGGAAGCGTGCATTACCATGACTGGGCCTATGAACGTTTGAATTAGTATGCCACAATTAGGCATGTAGCGACATACGATTCTGGGCCCAGCTGCAGTGGCATATGCCGGTTGATGTTACTCCTCTGCAGCCTAAGGCTACATTAGGGGCACAGGCTCAATTCCTGACCCACCCAGAAAGCCGAGTATGGGGGTGTGCTGCACCTGTAGTCCGGGCCATTCAGGAGGCTGAAGCAGAAGTGTGAACTCACGGCACGGACAGCATGAGACCCTATAAAAAGATGGATGTGGCATTGCTGCCTGGAGTCCCAGCTACTCTGGAGACAGAGGCAGGGGGATTCTGACACAGCGAGACCCTGTCTTAGAATACATATAAATGGGGACTAGCAGTTGGTGTAATGGCTATGTTGCTAGACTCCCATGTAGTCTACCATGGTTCGAGTCCCCAGTGGCTTAAATTCACGCTGGGCGCGTGTGTGTGCATGCCCAAGATCCTGAGAGGAGAATGGAGGAAAAGGGATTGTGGGATGGCCATCCTCACGTGGGGGGTGAGTTCTCGCTTTCTGTCTGTCTGTCTCGCTCTCTCTTTCTGGTGAGCACACATGCCCTGTAGCAAAAACCTCTCCAAAATAAAAATGTAGATGTGGAGACCAGCAGGTGGCATGATGGTTAAGGTGCTGGATGCTCCCACATGGCTGACCACAGTTCGAGTCCTGTACTTGGTGTCTTGCTTTGTCACTTTCTCTCTCTCTCTCTCTGTCTTTCTCTGGTCAAATGAAAATAAATGAATGAGTAAATAAAATTAAATAATTCTTGTAAAAATATGTAAATGTGTTGGTGTGTATTTTTTTTTTTTTTGGAGAGGTTTTGTTATAGGGTGTGTGCACTCATCAGAAAGAGAGAGACAGACAGTGCGAAATCCCCCCCCCCCCCAGGGGGGAATGGCCATGCCGCAATCCATTCTCCTCCATTCTCCCCTCAGGATCTTGGGCACGCACGCACATGCTCCCAGCATGAGTTTAAGCCACTGGGTCCAGGACTTGAACCGTGGTCGACTACATGGGAGTTCAGCAACCTAGCCGTTAGGCTGGTCCCTGTGTGTGTATTTCTGTGAATAGATGAGGTTAAAGCTTTTAACTAGTTTTAAAATATAATTAATAATACAGGCAGCAGGTGGCATGGTGGTTAAGATGCTGGATCCCACATGGCTGACTGTGAGGTTCGAGTCCCAGACCCAGTAGCTTGGGAAATAGGCCAGCATGTGCCCTCACATGTGCGTGTATGTGCATGCCTGTGCCCAAAATCCTAAGAGAAGGAAAGAGAAGGGACTGTGGCATGGTCATTGCCCCAAGGGATGATTTCTCATTTTCCCTTTCTCTATCTCACCAGTGAGCATGCACATCCTATAACAAAAAAAAAAAAAAAAGAAAGAAAGAAAAAAATGTATATATATAATTATATCAGCACATTCAAATTATGTGTAAAAATGACTTAACCTTGTGAATTGTTATACTGCTTCAAGTATTAACCAACCATAGTCAGCCAGCCATGTGGAAGTCCAGTGCCTTAACAACCATGCCGCCTGCTGGCCTCAGGAAAACAATAATAATATTGACAAACCCATTCACAACCACAAGAACTTCTGTCAGTCCAACTGGTGTAAATGGCAGTTCGGATTCTAGACAATTCTATTAAGCTATCCCCTCAAAAAGCCCCCACTTACTGAGTAAGGTCGCCCAGACAAAGTGATCGTCATCAGACAGAGCATCTCCTCATGCAGTTTCTGTTCTTTTTCTTCTGAATTTGATGTCTCTCACTCTTTTTTAAAAAGTTGGCCGGTCCAACCCACTTTTCATATAAAGACACCCAAGGTTGAAAAGCAAAAGCGGACCCAGCTCCATAGCCTAGGTTAAGGGAGTTGGATCCCACATGGCCAACTGCAGGTCAAATCCCTGCCCTGGCGGCTTGAGTGTGCATGCCCAAAGTCAGAGTGGGGTGGAGAAATGAAGGAGAAGGAGCTGCGGTGTGGCCGTGTTCCTCGGGTGGCGTTTTCTCCCTTTCTGTCTCCTCGTCTCTCTCCAGAGGGTTCTTGTACCAATGAAAAACAGAGCAAAAGGGTGGGAGAAAAATGTTAAACGTGTTGCATTCATCAAAAGAAAACCTTAGTGGTATTACAAAGTATATTTTAAAACATTACCAAGGAGAAAGAAAGTCATTCTATATTAATAAAGGGATAAATTCATCAAGAAGATATAATCCTAAGTGTTTCTATATGGATTAACAAAGATTCAAAATATGAAGGGAAAGACTGATAAACTCTTCAAGGAGAATTAGACAAATTCATAATTACATTGAGATATATCTCAGTAATTGATAGAAAAAGTAGGCAAAAGAATAAAAAGGATGTAGAATATTTTAACAGTCTAATCGACAAACTTAATCGTTTTTAGAACTCTGTACCTCAAAATAGCAGAATTCACATTCTTTTCAAGTGGATATGGAACTATTCCCAAGATAAACAATTTTTTGTTCTTAAAAAAAAAAAAAATCAGTAATGTAAGCTCCTTCCATTCATAGAAAGCAGTATCCCCGACCACAATGGAATAAATGAGGAATCACTAACAGAGAGGTATCTGGAAAACCTTGCAAATATTTGGAAAATAAGCAGCATACTTTTAAATAAATCATGGTTTCAAGAAAAAAATCAGGAGTGAAAAATAGTAAGTATTTGGAACTAAATGAAGGTGAAATGCAACATGAAATTTGTGGGATGGAGCTCAGGGAAATTTATCTTATGTTAAAAAGGGACCAAAGCCAGCTCATGCCTCAGTGGTTAAAGCAGCTGGATCCCACGTGGCCGACTGTGCCATTTGGGACCCAGACTCGGTGTCCTGGAAACCTTATCAGGTGTGTGTGTTCGTGCATGCATGTGTGCCCAAAATCCCAAGAGGAGAATGGAGGAAAATGCAGCATGGCTCTATCCCCTGGGGGGATGATTTCTCATACCCTCACCCTCTCTCACGCTGTCTCTCTCCAGGGAGCACATGCACTCTAAAGCAAATTCAAAAAGCAAAACAGGAAAATCTTCGTGATATCAGGTTAGGCACAGATTTCTTAGGCACAATACCAAAAGTGCTTTTTAAAAAAGTTTATTATTTCTTCCAAGAGCAGGAGAGAAAGAGGGAGATGGAAAGAGATAAAAAACAAAAACAAAAACACCTTAGTGGTATAACAAAGTATATCAAGACTCTAAGAGGGTCTTGGCGCCACAGTCTGCCCCCAGCCTTCAGCCCTGGGTCATAGACAAGCACATGCCTTGTGTTATTCAGGGAGCTCTCTGGACTTGAACTGGGGACCTTCCCATATGGGATTGCCTTGCACAGTAGCACATTTTCCCACTGCAACACTGGCCCTCAAAGTGCAACTTTTCAACTAAATAATGGATAAATTGGAGTTCATCAGAATTTAAAATTTCTTTCTAAAAGATATTCTGAAGAGAATGAAAAGAGAAGAAACAGATTAGAAGAAAATGTTTGTCAAGTACCTATATAATAAAGGACTGATATGCAGAATATATATTTTCAAAACTTTCAATTCAGTAATGAAAAAACAAACTCAATTTTTAAAATATCCCTATTTTTTTAACTTTATTTATTTATTTCTTTTTAAAAATTTGATCAGAGAGGGACAGAGTGTGAGAAAGAGAGAAAGGAAAAGTGAGAAAGCAAGCTACCAGGTCCAGGACTTGAACTGTGGTTGACCATGGGGGAGTCCAGTACTTGTTGGCCCACAACTCAATTTTTTAAAGTGGCTAAAATTAAGTGACTTCTCTTAATTTTTCTAGCAGGGTAGGTCTAGTAATAATGAAATCTTGCAGCTTTTATTTGTCTGGAAACATCTTAATTCTTAATTTCTCTATCACTTTTTTTTGACCAGAGGGTGCTTGTTCCTGCATGAGGTGGAAGAGGGGGAGGAATTTAAAAAATAGGCCTGCCATACAATGCAGGCTGTAAAATAATAAATAAATAAAAGTCTATTGATGATCTTTAGGCTCCTTTGCGATGGGTTGATTCTGTCTTGCTGTTTCCAGTAAGTCTTATGACAATTAATTAGAATGTGTCTTGAGGGGCCAGCAGGTGGCATGGTAGGTAAGACTCTGGACTCCCACACGGCTGACTGATTTAAGCCCTGGATCTGGTGGCTTGGAAATTATGCCAGGTGCATGTACATGCATGCCCAAAATTCTGAGAGGAGAATGGAGAAGAAGGGATTGTGCCATGGCCATCCCATCCTCTGGGGAAAAGAGGTGGTGGTGGTGGTGGTGGGGTTTCCCAGTTTCCCACTCTCTCTGTCTCTCTCAGTCTCTGGTGAGCACACGCACTCTATAGCAAAAACCTTCGGAAAAAAATAGGAAGAATGTGTCTTGGCATGGGCGTCTATATTATGTACTTGGAGTTAATTGAACCTAATTCTTAATTTCTTCAGGTTTTAAGTTCATGTCTTTTATCACACATGGGGAGTTTTGGTCATTGTTGCCTCAAATGTGCTTTCTCTTCCTCTCCTGTTTTTGAAATTCTGATAATGCATGTATTGGGGGTGCTTGGTCCTGTCCCACAGGTCCCTCATTCTGTTCACTTTTCATCAGACTTTTTCTTTCTGCCCTTGGACTCAATAATTTCTGTTGTTCTGTCTTCAAGTTCATTGATTCTTTTGCTTGTTCAAATCTGCCTTTGAATCCTTGCAGAGAATTTTTTGTTCAGTTTTTTTGACTTATCAGCTCTAAAATTCCTTTTTGGCTTCTGTGTAAGTTTCTATCTCGAGGTATTTAGAGATGCTTCTATTTTGCTCGTACGTTGTTCACTTCACCTTAGCCCCGCCTTCCTGTAGCTCTTTGAGCGTCTTGAGGAGAGTCATTTTACAGCCTTTATCTGGCAGGTATACATCGGATCTTTATCAGAACAGGGTCTATTAATGTCTGCTCCCACCCCTGAGTAGGCCATACTTTTCTATTTCTTTTTATGCTGTTTAATTATTTTGTTGAAAACTAGACATTTGCATTTAATAATTTTGTAACTAAAAATCTGATCTTTCTCCTTTCCCTGGGTTTGGTATATTTAAGAATTATTTATTTATTAATTCATTCATTCGTTCGTTTTAATTTGGCCAGAGATTGAGATAGAGAGGAAATGCGAAAGCAAGCCACCAGATCTGGGACTCAGACTTGAACCATGGTCGGCCATTTCCAGTGCCTTAACCCCCACGCCGCCTGCTGGTCCCATTTTTTTTTTAAGAGAGATTTTTGCTATAGGGCACACATATGTGCTTGTTAGACAGAAGGTGAGAAATCACCCCCTGGGGACGGGACGGGATGACCACACTGCAATCCCTTTTCTTCCATTCTCCTCTCAGGATTTTGGGCACGCACACATATGCGTCCTGCATGAATTTTAAGCTGCTGGGTCCGGGACTCGAACCACAGTCAACTACTTGGGAGTCCAGTCACATAACCATTATGCCATCTGCTGGTATATGTATATGTATGTGTGTGTGTTTATGTGTGTGTATATATACATACATACATACATACACACGTGTATATATACGTGTGTGTGTTAATTGTTTAGGCTGTATCTGTGCTGGAAATCACTTGAGGTGTAAATTTTAGGTCTTCTGAGGTCTTTTCTGACCTTCAGACCTGTGCCTTTTCCTGGATATACATGGTGACTTTCCCTATATATATGGTAATTTTTTGATGTTCGTCTATTTTTTTTTAAAGAAATTTTTGCTGTAGGGCATGTGCACTCTCCAGAGACAGAGATAGAGAGACAGAAAGTGAGAAACCACTCCCCGGGGGTATGGCCATGCTGCAATCACTTCTCCATTCTCTCGGGATTTGAGATATGCACATACATGTTTCTGGCATATTTGAAGCCACCAAGTCTGGTACTTGAACCGTGGTTGGCCATGTGGGTGTCCAGCAACATAACCATTGAGTCATCTGTTGGTCCTGATGTTCTAGTCTTTAATATATGGCTCCCAAAAGGGAGAAAGAGAAAAATTAAGAGGATGGGAGGTGATGGTGTCGGTTCTTTAAATCCCTTGGATGTCAGTCCGCTCTGAGGGGATGGGGCTCTGGGCAGTTGAGGCAGTTACAACAATGACCGCCCTCCCCATGCACCTCTTTGACCAGAAGCAAAAATCAGCACTAGCATACAGAACTCCGTGTTGGAGGATGTGGTCCTCTCTGTCCATCCTCGTTTCTGCAGGCTGTTCCTGTAGCACCTGCACAGCCACCTGCTGTGGGTGTCGGGGTGGGCATGGGTAGTTTCTTTGTCCTCGAAACTGAAATTAACCACAGTTCACAGTCCACGCCTTCCAGTGGAAGTTGCACACTTCCAGCAGCCTCCAGAATTTCCGCGTATTTGCAGCAGACAGATTCTGCCCGTGCAGTTGCGGTATTGGTGGGAGGCAGCTTCCTGGTGCTTTGTACTCTATCTTCTCAGCATCCTTTCCCTGTGAAAATGGTGCTCCTATTGAGATGTAATTTATGTATAGTAAAATTGACCCACTTTCATGTACAGTTTCGAGCAGTTTTGTTTCGAGAGACGCAGAGAAGGAGGGAGAGAGAAATTTTCATGGGGTCTTGCCATGCTGTGACCTCCTGCCTCAGTCTCCCGTTTAGCTAGGACTGTGGGTGTGGGCCACCATACTCGGCCTGTATAGTTTGGGCCAGGAACCGAATCCATGGCTGGACCTACAGTTCTTAATTTTCTTTGTCTTTTTTTCTATACTGGAGAGAGACTGAGAGAGAGAAAGAGACAGGCAGACAGGTGCCCTTGGATGGGGTCTTTCACGCTGCCGTCCTCCTACCTTAGTCTCTAGCTAGGACCACAGCACACCGCCACAGCTGGCCTGTTTAGGTTGGTCCAGAAACCAAATCCAGGCCTCCTGTGGGCCCAGTCCCATGCACCAGTGTCCTACCACTCATGCCACTGCAGCTGGACCAGTTCTGAGTCTTGACAGTACGTCCATCCACGTCCCGACCACCACGCTTAAGATACAGAACCATTCACGCCCCCACCGTTCTTTCATTCTGTTTATTGCCTGCTCCTTCTCCCGGCCCCAGCAACTGCTGCTCAGCTTTCTGTCCTTAGGGTTTTGCCTGTTATAGCTTATGGTATAAACAGGATGAAGTGCATAACCTTCTGAGTCATAATGCATTTAAAGTCTACCTGTGTTGTTGCAGGTAACCAGTCGTTTATTTCTTTTTATTACTGAGTAGGGTCCCCTCACAGAGGTGCACCAGAGGGTGTGCATTCCTTCATCCCATGAAGGCCATTGGCGCTTCTCCAGGGTTTTCGTATGAGCATGAGTAAATCTACTGTAAATACCCATGTATGCATGTGGAGACATAAGTTCTCATTTCCTGGGGTAAATCACTGGGAGTGGAACTGCTGGACCATGTGAGCAGTGCACCCTTGGTTAACATAGAAACTGCCACGCTGTCCACAGGGTGAGTGGAGCGCTTTGCATCCCCACCGCAGTTCACACCAGTTGGCATTCACATCGTCGCTCCTTTTCACCAGCATGTGGAGTTTTTTCCCATTCTGTAACTTGTCTTTTTTAAAAAATTATTTTCTCTTTATCTATTTATTTAAATTTGACCAGAGAGGGGCAGAGTGAGGGGGAAAGAAAGAGAGAGAGAAAGCAAGAAAGCAAGCCACTAGGTCCAGGACTTGAAGCACGGTTGGCCATGTGGGAGCCCAGCGCCCTTAACCACCATGCCACCTGCTGGCCCTGTAGCTTGTCTTTTCATTTTCTTAGTAATGTGTTTGGAAGAGCAGACATTTTAAAATTTTGTTCAAGTTAATTTTATCATTTATTTCCTTAAAATTTGTGCTTTTGGGAGCCAGCAGGTGGTGTGGTGGAAGTGGAAATAGGACCCCAGTGCTCTGTAATATATTCATAGTAACTGTTTCTAATTCTACTTCGGTGTGACTTCTGCTTTTTCAGGCATGTGTGATGTGGGCACCTTACCCTAGGCATCTTTTGCTCACTGGTGGAATCTCAGCCTTAGAGTACACACACCTGCCCTGGTCCCTGTCTTCTGTGACTTCTCGTTGGGCTTCGGTCACTGCAGCTCTTTATTCCTCCTTACTTCTCTGAAGGTTGTTTGGAGAGCAAAGGAATTAATGAAAGTTGATTGACTTCTGTAATTCCTTTGTTTGACGCAAGTTTGAGACTCACAGATTACTTACTGCTAATTAGTTCTAATAATTAGTTGCCTGCTTCTGCTTCTTTGCACTCTTAAATTTATTTATTTATTGAAGTTGACTGGAGAAAGAGAGAGAAGGAAAGTGAGAAAGCAAGCTGCCAGGTCTGGGACTCGATTTGCAGCCAGTCATGTGGGAGTTCAGCCGCTTTAACCACCATGCCACCTGCCAGCCCTCCTTCTTTGCACTTTTGAAACAATATTTAATACCTATAAATTTTCCTGCATTTTTTATATGAACAACAGATCTTAATTATTATTATTATTATTATTATTTTTTTTTTGGCGAGGTTTTTGCTATAGGGTGCATGCGCTCGCCAGAAAAAGAAAGACAGAGAGACAGAAAGCGAGACATCACCCCCCAGAGGGGATGTTCATCGCGATCCTTTCTCCTCCATTCTTCTCTCAGGATCTTGGGCACGCACGCACTCTTGCCCAGCGTGAGTTTAAGCCACCGGGTCTGGGACTTGAACCACGGTCGACTACATGGGAGACCAGCGACATAGCCATTACACTAACTGCTGGTCCCAAGATCTTAATTATTCTTAACATTTTCATCTCAACTAATTCACCATGACACTTGAGTTCTATAAGAGATTTAATAGTTGGGACTGTACTGTCCAGACGATGTGGGTGGGGCCCTGGTGTGTACAAATACACTCTCAAAGTGGCAACCCTTTGTGCTTCTGAGAAGGCTGCAGGTCCAAAAACTCCCAATGGCTTTGATGGTAACTGAGCGCTTCCTGTGAATGGGAGACGTGCTTCTGTGTGTTTCAGCCTTCACTGTGGTAGGTTGCCAGGTTTCTTAGATGTCTTTAATCCCGTCAACCTGAGCTTCACCTCCCTGCTCCCATCCAGTCTCCATCTTCTCATTCATGCATGCAAAGTCCCTTCTGCCCTTTTGCAATCAACCGTCCCCTCACAAACACACTCTGACAGAAATCTCACTATGCTGAGTGTCCTGGTTGGGTGGGATAGCTTCCTGTGGACTTCGGGAACACGGGTCTCATCAGAAGCATCTCCAAGTAAGCCAAGTGCCAGCCGTGTCACTCACATAGCATGATCTTTTCATGTTCACTGCATGGAACCAAGAAGCCACACTTGTGGCATTTCTAATCCTTTGTCTTATCCTTTGTATGACATGATTAGAAAGAGGTATCAAGGGGCCAGCAAGTGGCATGGTGGTTGAGGTGCTAGACTCCCACATGGCCGACCACTGAGTCTTGGACCAGGTGGCTTGCTTTTCCACTTTCTTTCTCTCTGTCTGTCTCTCTCTGTAGAGTACATGTGCCCTATAGCAAATTTTAAAATAACAATAATAATTAAAAATAGGGGCCAGCAGGTGGCATGGTAGTAGTTAAGGTGCTGGACTCCCACATAGCCGACCATGGTTTGAGCCCCAGACCTGGTGACCTGCTTTCTCATTCTCTCTCTCTCTCTGGTGAGTGCTCATGCCCGTCAGCAAATTAAATGATAATAATAACAAATTAAATAATAACAATAAATAAAATCAAATGGATTATTCTTTTAAGAAATAATTTTAAATAAAAGTAAATAAATAATTCTAAAACAAATGAAAGAAAGAAAGAGAGAGAGAAAGAAAGAAAAAAGTGTCAAAATTAGTCCAGCTACTATGGCACATGATACAGGCTGGGACTATTTGGGAAGCCCAGGTTTGGTCCCCATTCCCACCTGGAAGGCCTGGCATGGTGATAGGCACTGTTGTGCCAGCTGGGAAGGTAAGGCAGGAGGGCTGCTACAGCAAGATGCTGCCTTATAATGAAGAAGAAAAGAAACAGGTGTCAAAATCAAAGAACGCAGTCCTTTTTTCCCTTTTCTATTAGCAGTTTTACTGAGGTGTAATTTACAGGCCATTGAATTTGCCATTTTAATGTGCTATTAAATGATTCCTAGTGGATTTATATTGTGTACTGTAACCACAACCCAGTTTTAGAGCATTTCTATCATCCTAGAAAAGATCCTTTCTGTCTTTTTGCAGTCAGTTATTGACCCACCCCCTGGTCCTAGGCAGCTGTTAATTTGCTATAGATAATTATTTGTCTTGTATGCACATTTCACATAAATCGAATGTTATACAATATCTGGTGTTTCATGACTGACTTCTTTCTCTTAGCATGTTTTCGAGTTGTCTTCTTTTATTAGGTCATCAGGAAAGTCATGACATATTTTTCTATGTTCTATGCAAAAATGTGTCCTGACTTTTCCGATGACCCAATGTATTGTAGTATGTGGAGCCAGCAGGTGGCATAGTGGTTAAGGTGCTTGGCTCCCACATGGCCGACCACAGTTTGAGTCTTGAACCAGGCAACTTGAAAATCATGCTGGACATGTGTGTGGGTGTCTAAAATCCCAAGAGGAGAATGGAAAAGGGATTGTGGCATGGCCATCCCTCTGGGTGAGGGGTGATTTCTCACTTTCATCCTCATTCTCTCTCTCTCTGGTGAGTGCATGCACCCTATGGCAAAAACCTAAAGAAAAAATTGGGGGGGGGGTGGGCAGCAGATAGCATAGCAGTGACATTACTGGATTCCACATGGTTGAGAGCAGTTCGAGTCTCGGACCCGGTGGCTTGAAAATCACACTAGCAGTGTGTGTGTGCATACCCAAGATGCCGGGAAGAGAAGGGATTGCAGTGTGGCCATCCCGCCTGTGTGTGGGGGGGTGATTTCTCACTTGCTCTCTTACTGTCTCTATTGGGGGAATACATGCACCCTAAGACAAAAACCTCTAAAAAAGTAGCACATATTTTATTCCTTTTTATTATTGAATATTACCCAATTTGGTTTTTTACACATACCAGTCATCTTTTATTGGATGTGAATTCTCCACTGGGATATGAAAGGACTCAACAAGTTCCTTTGGAGGGGTGCTAAGCCAAGGAGATGAAGGTGTGGTTCAGTGTATGCCCTCCATGCGGGCCCTCTTCAGTGGTATTTGCATCGCTGCCCGTGTTTGAGTTCCTTATAGGGAAGGCAGTAGCTGAAGAGCACTGAACGGCCAGCACCACAGAAACCCCAGCAACACCCCCTTTCTTACGTTCACGTTGACGTACTTGTTGTAATATCGGTAGTAACGTCTCTGAAACGCTCCAGCAATGCCTTTCGGGGTAAAGTCCCGCATCAGTATCCAGCTTGGAAGCTCCCCGAGTCTGACATTCATGAGTTTCTTCTCCTTCACTGGTATGACTGAGGCCATCTTGGATTCCTGGTGTCTGCTGCCGATATTACCCTATTTTGATATACAGTTTGTTTTTCATTCAGTTTGTTGATTCGCATTTCTATTGTCTCTAATTTTTTTTGAAGAATTATTTTATTAAACTTTATTTATTTTAATTTAACTAAGTTTATCTATTTATTTTAATTTAACTAGAGAGGGACAGAGTGAGAGAAGGGGGGATGAGAAAGCAAACCTACTGGGTTTGGGACTCAAACTGCAGTTGGTGATGTGGGAGTTCTGCGCCCTTAACCACCATGCCACCTGCCAGCCCCTAATTTTTTTTTTTTTTGAAATTTTATTTTCAAATATTTTTGCTAAGGTACATGTGCTCACTGGAGACAGATGGCAGGAGTAGGGGGATTGAGTAAGAAAGCACCCTGTCCCCCCGGGGTATGGCCATAATACAATTCCCTCTCCTCCATTCTCCTCTTTGAAGTCTACTTATTGAGAGAGAATGCAGGCACTCATTAGGGCCTTCATCTCCCCACCCAGCCTTTCAGCCAGCCAGGATCAGGGCATCAGCACATGCCTGGTGTGTACAGGGTCAACCCAGGAACCGAGCCCCCGTCTTCCCTATGGTGTCCAGCGTTGCTGGCATTAGGCTGCCTCTGTGCCACACAGGCTGGGGCTCTCTGTGCCACACAGGCTGGGGCTGTTTCCAGTATTTAGCCTCTATGAATAATGCTGCTGTGAACATCCACATGCACGTCCTTGTGTAAATGTATGTTTTCATTTCTCTAAGGCAGATTCCCAGGAGTGAAATGCCTGGGACTTCCGGCGAGTTTGGAAACTGCCAAACTCACTTTCTAAGAAGCTGCCAAACTTCCCTAAGGTGACCGTACCATTTTACATCCCCACCAGCAATGTGTGAGTGTTCTGAGCTTTCTGCATCCTAGCCAGTACTTGGTTAGTCATTAGAATGGGTATCAAGTGGTATCTTATTATGATTTTAGTTTCCATTTCTTTTTTTTTCCCTTGATTTTTGTCAGAGGGTGAAAGTGCTCACCAGAAAGGAAGACAGAGACATAGAGAAAGGGGGAGAAGCACCCTCTATGCGGCATGTGGTCATGCCACAATCCATTCTTCTCCATTTCTCTATCCTATTGGGATTTGAGGCATGCACACACATGTATGCATGTTTTTCAAGCTGCAGAAGCTGGATTTGAGCCATGTGGTTAGCCACGTGGGAACCAGCTCCCTTAACTGCTAGGCCACAGGCCAGCCCGAGTTTTCCATTCCTTGAATGACTAGTGATGCTGAGCACCTTTAGATGTACTCATTAGCCATTTGTAATTCTTTACTGGCAACATGTCAATTCAAATCTTTTTTCCTATTTTTAAATTGGTTTTATTATTACCAACTGGCAAGAGTTCTTTTTTTTTAAAATCAAATATTGGATAAAACACAGAGTTTTAGCTTTCTCACACCAGTAGCAGTTTATGGAAAGGAGAAGAGACTATTAATCGAAGTTAGAATCAATGTTTAGGGATCGGCAGGTGGCGTGGTGGTTAAGGTGCTGGACACTCCCACATGGCCAACCACGGTTCAAGTCCCGGACCTGGTGGCTTGCTTTCTCACTTTCCCTCCCTCTCTCTGTGTGTCTCTCTCTGGTCAAATTAAAATAAATGAATGACTAAGTGAAATTAAATTAAAAATGAAAAAAAAGAATTAATGTTTATAATTGTGTTTTTGCTAGTTGGACACTGGGTCGTGTGTTTCACAAGGATTATTTAGGCCCCTAATCACTTACTAAAGCTTATAGGGCTATATCAAATGCTCACCCTCCAATTAACAGGTTTTAATAAAGAAAATAAACTGTTCAGTTAGGGGAATTATTAGGTTTATGTGAGTGAGAACCAATCCACTGATACTATTAATACGAAGTATAAATGGCTGTTAAGGTAGACCCAGAACACTAGGTGTTCTATGCGAGGTGTCTGTTTCTCTCCGATCACAGGCTGACATGAGCAGTCCTGGGTAAGTATCATGGCCGCTCAGGGTCTGATACCTTCTGGCTTGTTACTCTTGTTATTTTTGGTTTCATTGTAGGCCATGTGCACTTGCCAGAGAGAGACAGAGGAAGAGAGTGAGAGGGAAAGGGAGAAGTCACCCCCTCAATGCCTTCCCCTCCATTCTCCTTCTGGGAGCCTGGCATGATATTCATGCCACCTGGTCTGGGATGCAACCCCGGTCAGCCACGTGGGAGTCCAGCACCTTACCCTCTCTGCTACCTGCTGACCCCATGTCTGACTACTCTTAGGACATTTTGGCTTCTACCTCAGGATCTGTGACGGCCACTGCGGTCGTCGTGACCCCTTGCAGTCCGTGGGACACGGATAAGAGGCAGAGAACGCATGCCCATTGCTTTCCGAGCTGAACCCAGAAGCTGCACACATCACCTCTGCTCACGGGGTGTCGGCAGAACTTGGTCATGGGGTAATGCCCTCCCACAAGAAAGGCCGAGAAATGTAGTCGTCAGTCGGGGTGATGTGTCCATCTAAAGTTTAGGAGGTAAGGCCTGAAATTTAGGAATTTGAGAGCAGGAGAATAGAACAGAAATTGAGGGTCATAGTTGGGTTTGGGATTCGTGTAACTAGTTTATATGAAATTCTCATCCATTTTCCATCAACAAAAGGCTGGTTAATGTGCAAATGCTGGTTTAAACCGTGTCGATTTCACCGTGGTTGCAGAACTGCACCAGAATGTTCATCATATGAAATAGTCATAAAGACGAATTATTATTGCTCAGTGTGTTTGAGTCTTCCAGAGGAGTGTCACCAACAGGATCTCCCCACCTCTATAGGTGTCTATCCTTTGAAGACATTAAATATAAATAATTAGCTCACGAGATCTTAGAGACTGAGGCATCCCAGTCTGCTGTCTGCAGGAGGCCCAGGAAGCCCAGCTGTGTAGTTTGAAGGCCCAAAGGCTGAGGGCTTGCGCTGCAGACTGTAGTCTGAGCCTGAAGGCCCGAGAATCAGGAGCACCAAGAGCCAGTCCCAGCTCAGGCAGTCAGGCAGGGGTGGCAGTCTAGCGTCGGTCCTCTGCCTTCTCTCTTCAGGCCTCAAGGAGAGGGCCGTCTGCTTAGGCAGCCCACCAGTTCAAACAGTAGCCTCTTCTAGAAACACCCTCAGCCACACCCAGGAATAATGTTTTGTTTTTAAAATACCAATCTCTCTCCAATACTCCTAGTTTCTTTTTTTAAGAGTTATTTTATTTATTTACTGTTAATATTTTCTAATTTGACCAGAGAGAAAGAGAGAGAGAAAGTGAGAAAGCAAGCCACCAGGTCTAGGACTTGAACCGCAGTCAGCCCTGTGAGTCAAGCACCAGCCAATCCCCAGAAATAACGTTTAATCAGCCATCTGGGCATACTGAGGCCTAATCAGATTGACACATAAAATTAATGGGGGAGGGGCCAGCAGATAGCATAATAGCATGTCACTTGACTCCCATGTTGACCACAGTTCGAGTCCTGGACCCGGTGGCTTAAACTCACACTGGGCGCGTGTGCGTGTGTGCCCAAGATCCCGAGAGGAGAATGGAGGAGAAGCGATTGCGGCGTGACCATGGATGATTTCTCGCTTTCTGTCTCTCTGTCTCTCTCTGTCTGTCTGGCAAGTGCACGCACCCTATAGCAAAAACCTCTCCAAAAAAAAAAAAAAATCCTGAGAGAAGAATGGAAGAGAAGGAATTGCTGGTGTGGCTGTCCTCCCTGGGGGGTGATTTCTCACTTTCTGTTCCCCTGTCTCTCCCTGTCTTTCTGGCGAGTGCACATGCCCTATAGCAAAAATCTCTAAAAATAAATAAATAAATAAAATAATGGGGGAATGTGAAAACAATTTAGAGATTAAGTCAGATTTTGAAGTTGCTGTATTGAATACCGACCTCATCTATCACCTGGTAGGAAGGGTTGCAAACCAGGGGACCACTCCTGCCAGGGTGACTTTGGAAGCAAAATCTCAAGTGGCTGCATGGCACTGACCCAGCCCTTTCCTCCTGCTATCAGCACAGTCCACTTAATGAGCCGTTTCCCCAAGGGTAACTGCGGCCATTCTTTTCCAGCAAATGAGTGGTTCTGGATACTTATGCCCGTCCCGAGCCTGTGCTTTAAGGAAGAATAGCAGTGCTGCTTCTCTTAGAGATACCATTGCTTCTCTGAGGACAACAAGCATTTCTAGCAAGTATAGGCAAGAAATCGCCCAGTTCCATTTGTTCTTTGTGTGTTTAAAACCTTGACAACAAAACAAATTGGTACTGAATGTTTTGAAGAAACAAACATGAGCTCTCCTTTAGTGTTCATTTCTAGTTTCCAGCCTTGGTAACAATTACCAAGAACTTTTGCTTTCCTGGGGTACAGCCCTAGGCTGCTGAGAGGCTCTTGATATCAAGCCAGCCTATACTTTCATCGCCCGTTTCAGCTGGCCCAGAGATGACTTGGATAAACAGCGGCTCCTCCACACCGTAATCCCTGCTGGGTTTTACACTGTGGGGAGGTTTAGACGACTTGTTTTCTTTCCCTTCTAGCCCTCTTTCTACACTCCCCTCCAGCTGCCTTCTTCCCCCACCCCCAAACGTAATGTGATCTCCTAGGCCTGGTCTGCTGCTTTTGCAGATTCTTTTAGTCTTAGAGAAAAAGTGGAAAAAAGATTAACCATTGCTTCACTGGTTCAAAGTTAACCACTTGAAAAGCCAAATGTGTTGTTGGTGCTTAAAAACCAAAGGCGTATTGCTTGTTAAGAAACAGTGTTTGGGCTTTTCATCAGTTGTTTTTGCTTAGTGTGCCTGAATTTATCTTATTGTAAGTTTTACTACACAAATACAATGGGAAGCCTTGAATATTTTTGCTACATTATTGTTTGGATGGTGACAAAGTTGGAACACTGCAATTTTTCCTTGTTTTGCAGATATCTTCATTCTTACTCAATGTTCAGTTTGTAAGCAGGCAAACAATACTTTTAGTGATTTAAAATAATATTCTTTGGCATTTATTTCAAAAGCTAACCAAAGTAAAGAGGCAATGGCATGCCATGAAAACATGTAAAACACCTTCAGTTGAAATCGAAGCACTTCAAATTTAATAAGAGGGTGTTTCTAGAAGAGAACAACATGAAATGATTTTTGTTCAATGATATTTCTATTTCTAATTAAATTTGAAGATATAGTGTTGTAACTAGATGAAATCTATAGTTTTCAACAAGTTTTAGGTTTTCAGCCCTGGTGTCCTAAAACTTGTCTGTCAGCTCTCAACTACAGATATCTAGTGGGTGTCTTGTAATGAGGGGGAAAAATCCCAAAACCTAATGAAGGAATTTGGAGTTCTGGTTTTTTTTTTTTTTTGTCTCTGCCACTAAGTTGCTTTACAACCTGATGGGAGCTATTTCAGCTCTCTGTGCTATACTTGTCTCGTCTGTAAAAGGGCAAAGTGGATGCTGATTAAACGTGGTTCAAGGTAGAAGACTCAGGTTTCTCTCCATTCCCTTCCCAAGTCACACCAAAATCGCAATGAAAAAGACTGTTTAAAAGCAGAGATGCGCAAGGACAAGAGGGTCTCAGAAGGAGAATGGATAAGAAAGTCAACATGCTTTTGGAAAATGGAAGGCAGTCAAAAGAGTGATAGTGGTCTTAGTGGACTTGAGGATGCAGAAGCCTAACCTCTTCTGAGAAGGTAATTAATAAGAAGTGAGCCCGTTAGCTTGTGAGAATCTGTGACTTGGAGGCTGGATCCCACGTGGCTAACTATGCATTTGGAGTCCTGGACCCAACAGTTAGAAAAACGTGGGGTACTTATACATGTGTGCCCAAAATCCTAGAAGGAGGGAGAGATGGAGGAGAAGGGATTGCTGCTTGACCATTCTCCATGAGGATTGCTTTCTCCTTTTCTTCTCTCTCTCTCTCTCTCTCTCTCTTGAGCACACATGCCCTATAGCACAAAAATAAACAAGCAAAGGGACCAGCAGTTAGCATAATGGCTATGTTGCTGGACTCCCATGTAGTTGACCACAAGATCCTGAGAGGAGAATGGAGGAAAAGGGATTGTGGTGTGGCCATTCCCCCTGGAGGGTGATTTCTCGCTTTCTATCTCTGTCTCTCTGTCTGGCGGAGTGCATGTGCCCTATAGCAAAAGCCTCTCCAAAAAACAAAAACAAAAAAACAAAAAATAACAAGCAAAAAAAGAATCTGAGAAGAGTTCAGACATTAGAGGCATTAGCACCACAAGCAGTGGATGAGGCCCCTTGCTAATGTGAAAGTCTATAAAGGAGTGTTTAGAATCCCCAAGCCCCTCCCTGTGTAGCAAGAGAGTCACTTTGCCTTCTCACCTATAGGAGACAACAGATATTACATTGAGGAATACCCTGTAAAGGTCTAGACTCACAGACCTTATCCCCAGCATGAGTCTAGGTCAAGACACTGGCTGAAAATTGTAGAGTAGGCAAGAGTGGTTTTTTTTTTAGAACATCCACATACTCAATAGTGGGGGTTTTTAACCCTCTCCTAATACCTGCTAGCCAGGGCCCTAATAGAGGAGAGGTTGAAATATTCTTTTCTGGGAAAAAAAAAAATTTGGATGACCCTGTTGAGAAAAGCCCTATGGATACCAACATTGGGAGATTTTCTTGATGAAAAAGCAAATGCACCATCTCCTTTCATTGGAACTCACCAGTCCTTGACCTGCCATGTAGAACTCTCAGTCATCTATTTAGTTCCTCATTCTTAGCACTGAATAGATAGCCAAATTCTCCTTGACATTAGAGAACAGTCTCTAGATAGATGAAGGGTAAAAGGTAAAACTGGAACTTGGTGGAAATAAAGACAATGCAGGAAACAAGAAGAGTTGAAAAGAACTATTCATTGCTCTTCTCAGAGAAGGAAATTGCAAACAAACAACATGATGCTATTAAAAACAATAATAATTAGGGTAAGAATGAGTTCTCGAGACCAGCAGTTGGCGTAATGGCTGTGTTGCCAGATTCCCATGTAGTCGATTGTGGTTTGAGTCCCGGACCGCGTGGCTTAACCTCACGCAGGGCATGTGCGTGCGTGCCCAAGATCCTGAGAGGAGAATGGAGGAGGTATTGCGGCGTGGCCATCCCCCCTGGGGGGTGATTTCTCGCTTTCTTTCTCTCTATCTCTCTCTCGCTCTTTCTGGTGAGTGTACCCGCCCTATAGCAAAAACTTCTCCCTCCCAAAAAAGAATGAGTTCTCTAACATTGAAAATGTTGTAGCCAAAATTTAAAGAAGACTTGGAAAATAGTCTATCTCAGAATATAGAACATAAAGACAAAAACAAGAGTAAGAAAAAAGGAGTATGAAAACTGGAAACTCAGTCGGAGGGCTTCAATATCCATCTGGGAGAAATCCAGGCAGAATTTTGTTTTTGAAGGAGAATAAGTTAGGAGACAAGTATAAAGATAATTTTCAGAACTTAGTGAAATATCTTCTAAAACTAAATGACTTAAAACTCCAAATTGGGGAACCAGCAGATGGCATAGTGGTTATGTCGCTGGACTCTGATATGGCCAACTGCGGTTCAAGTCCCAAACTCGATGACTTGAAACTCACACTGGTTATGTGTGCATGTGCCCAAAATCCCTAGAGGAGACTGACGGAGACAAAATTGCAGCATGGCCATCCCTCAGGGGATGATTTCTCACTTTCTATCCCTCTGTCTCTGGCATGTGCATGTGCCCTATAGCAAAAATCTCTTTAAAAACAAACAAGAAAACCTCTAATTGGATAGTCCTACTGAGTGCCCAGCATACTATGTGAAAAGACTCTCTTTAAGCTGTATCATTGTGAAATTTGAGAACACCAAGAATATTTGAAGATCCTAAAAGTTTCCAGAGAGAAAAATAACTCATTTCTAGGGATTAGGAGTCAGAATGGGATTGCATTTCTAAACAACACTGGAAACAAGAAAGTGGTGGGAAAATGCCTTCAGCATTCAGTTGGGAAAATTATTTTCAACCTACAATTCAATACCTAGCCTAACTATCAAGGTAGAGGCAGGGTATAGTCACGTCTCACTTAATGACCTACCTGTTTAATGACCACTCAGACTTGACAGCTAGTTCTCCAGTGCAGGGAATCCTCTTTCTCCATGAATCTTGGGAATCCTCTTTGTCAGTCTTTGTCTTGTTCCCACAGTCAGTATTCACTACACGAATCATTCACAGTCACACAAGACTGCATATTTTGTTTACAGACTTGTACCTTACTGTGCCCCCCATAATAGTATTCAAAATAACTTAAAAACAATTTACCAGATTTATATTATTGTGTTGTGGTATATTGTTTTATGGTACTTATCTAATATGTGCTTTTTGTATGGATAGACTTAGATTATTCTAGCTTGTTTACCTATTGAAAAATACATACCCTATAGTGCAATGACACAGCACAAGACGCCCTCCTTTAAGTCCTTTGCTTATCAACCAGTTCACTTACTGATCTAGTCTTAGGAATGGAACAAGGTCATTAAGTGAGGAGCCTGTACTTCTAGACCTGCATCTCCCTTCTCCACAGGATGTTAGTAGATGATGAATGAGTTAAATAAAATGAGGAATTAGTAAATAGAACTGAACATATTTGAAGTATCTTAGTGTGTAGAAAAATACAGCTAGGTGTTTGGCAAAGCTTTGAAGTGTTTGGAGGAAAAGTAGTAATAGGTGCATAGAAAACTAATCAAGTGGGGGGGGGAAGGTAATTAATATCTCCAGAATACATGAAGTTGTATAGTAAAGGAAATATTCATAGCGCAGGTTGTACATCATTGATCCAAAAACCTGAATCTGAAATGCTCCAAAATCCAAAATTTTTTGAATGCCAACATGATGCTCCAAGTTGGAAATTCCACACCTGGCCTCATATGACAGGTGACAGTCAGATGCTGCAGTACAGCACTGTTATGTAAAATGACCTTTAGACGGACTGGCCCTGTGGCACAGCAGTGAAGCACTGTGCTGAGGAAGCCAGATCCTGCATGGCTTATTGTGGTTCAGATCCCAGCCCTAGCAGCGTGGAACATAAGCCAGGCATGTGGGTCATGTGCCCACTCGTGTGCCCCAACCCCCATGGGCGGGAGAAACCGAGGAAGGATTGTGGCATAACCATGCCCCACTGGGGAGTGCTTTCTCTCTCTGGTCAGTGCATGCACCCTCTGGCTATGTGTCTGAGGTGTATAACGAAACATAAATGAATGTTGGGTTTAGGCTTAGGCCCCTCCCCAAGATACCTCCTTATATATAATGCAGATACTCGAAAATCTGAAATCAGAACCCTCTCTTTTCCCAAGAATTCAGGAAAGGGATACTCAGCCTGTGTATTATTGGCTAAGGAGTGAACAGTATTTACGTCATCACAGCAATGTAAACAGCGACTTCTGCCTTAACCCCAAATTGCGACTGTTCTGCTTCAGGATGATACAGCACTACTGGGTAAGTTCACAGCAGTGTGTAAAGCTAATGAGCCCGGAGACAGCACGATGGGGAGTTAGTGGGAAAGCCGGCGAGTGGGGCTGCTGCTTTGCATTACTTCCACAAGACTCTTTTTAGTCTTTTATTACAAGACTTTCAGCACTATTTGATTGTTAACCATGTGTGTATGATCTTCGATTAAAAATAAAACACTGAGCATCCTACTGATAGTAGTTTTCTCCTTCCGGACAAACTGTTGTTTAACAGTTATGTTTAGACTTGTTCATTATAAAAGCAAGTTAGTCTTGCTCTCCTGAGAGCTCTAGAAAGTGGATTTACCCTAAGGCAGTTCAGACTTGGCCCCCAACTGAGAACTATAGCCTTGGCAGAACCAAGGGGATTGACAGAAGAGTTGGTGTCATCCGAAGGACAGTCTTCTGTGCCCCTGTACGCTGCACAGATGACCACATCCCCAACATCCCGGCCTGAGGCATGGGTATGTGGACTCTGTTTGACCCTTGTGGCTGCAAACCTGGGCTCTGGGTCAAAAGTTTGCTATTCCCACCCCAAAGCTAGTGCTTCTTTCCCTTAATGAAATAAGTTGATTTTCTTCTCTCTTGGAAAACCTCCAGACTCTGACTTTACTCTCTGTGACTGCTGTCCAGATCCATCTTCATGTACCACGTTTGCTAGTTCACGCTCCGACAGTCCTGGTAAGGTGGGGCAAGAGCTCCGGCATCACCTGAGCCTCTTCTGGGAATAACAGCAGCTGCTGTCGAGCACCTTCTGTGCTCTGGACGTCTTCCGCATGTCCCCTCTTCATAGCCCTGTGAGGCGGCTACCCCTGTGGCCTTCGCCCATCTCACGGATGGGAAATGGAGGCTCTCACAGGTAAAGTGGCAGTCTGAGACTTAGAATGAGGCACGTATTGCGTCTCACCATGTGGCCTCCCCCTGCTGCCTGGTTGGGCCAGGCTAAGTCTCAGGCCTTTGTGACGCGTGACGCGTGACCACCAAGCAATGCTAATGGATTGAAACATTTTGAGATGTACAGGGATGCATGTTTGTCCTTACACAGTGGCAAAACAGATATGATTGACATGGTTTCTAAAGCCTTTTTATTCTTTAGCTGGACTCACCCAGCTAGAGAACCTGGGGGGCTCTCTGCACAGTGTTTGCCGGATCGGAGGAAGTGCGTGTGAAACAGCTGCACATACCTCAAGATCTTGCTTTTCCCCCAAATTATTAACCGGGCTGGAAACAGTGAAGGAGTTGGTCAGACCTGGGTCATCTGGTCCTGGGGGTCCCAAAGCAGGCCTTGTGTCAGATTCACCTGTCTCTCTCCCACCCACATTCCCACCCCAATCTTGCTGCACTGAGGTGGAGCTTCCACATCCTGAATTCTGTCTCCTTCTCTTGACTCAGTTCTATGGTGGATGCCTATCCCAATTTGAAACAAAACAAAACAACCCTCCAAATTAAAAAAATTCAATCTCTTTCCTAAAATCTTCAGGGAAGAGTCCTCTTTTGGTAACTTGGTTCAAGAGTTACAAATTTCTTAATTCAGAAATTGCTTTGCAGGGGAGGCAACGGCAGGTGGCATGGTGGTTAAGATGCTGGACTCCCACATGGTGTCAACCATGGTTCGAGTCCCAGACCTAGTGGCTTGCCTTCTCACTCTCCCTCTCTGTCTCTCTCTGGTCAAATTGAATAAAAATAATAAATAAGTAAAATAAAATCATTCTTTTAAAAAAATTGCTTTCAAATAATAAATTGATGGCTGTTCTATTTTCAGTGAAAAGAAGCATTCTTCCCTTTCCCAAAATAGTGTTTTTTTCTGACATATGTATGCACACAGATCATCTGGGCAGTATAAGATTGAGTTTATAGTTCATTCCACATATTCTCATTCCAGGAGTCTAGAACAGAGACCAAAATCTGCATTTTTTTTAAGAATTTTTTTTTAATTTAACTTTATTTCTTTATTTACTTATTTTAATTTGACCAGAGAGGAACAGAGCAAGAGAGAGAGAGTCAGTGAGAAAGCAAGCTGCCAGGCCCAGGACTTGAACCACAGTCGGCCATGTGGGAGTCCAGCACCCTTAACCACCACACATCTGCCGTCCCCAAAATCTGCATTTTAAGCAAGCACCTGCATTGTTCAGGACAGGTTGCCCTTGGGCCAGCAGATGGTGGGAAGGTTAAGGTGGTTGGGTCCCACTTGGTCAACTGTGAGGTACAAGCCCTGGACCCAGTGGCTTGAAAAACACAGGAGGCATGTGCACGAGTGTGCCCGGAATCCTGAGAGGAGGGTGGAGGAGAGGGGATTGCAGCATGGCCATCCCCCTTGATGGGGTGATTTCTCACATTTCCTCTCTCTTGCCCTATAGCAAACTAAAAAGGTTGCCCATGAACCATACTTTTAGAAACACTGCTCAGATCACATACTTTAATGTAATGAGGGATTTTTATTCTTTCTTAATATATTTAAAAATCTTCTTAAATAGCTCTAGTCCCCTGAATTATTTTCTTAAAATTTTCCCAACAGTTAATGATTTTTATTTCATCCTCTGGTCTTGCTCACACTTTCTTCCTTTTATTAAATTGGAAATTCTGGGCCATTTTGGAAAGCTCAGGATCTTTCTGCTAACTTACAACTTCTGTGAACTTGAACCAGACACCTCTGGACCTTTCCCTCTCTGCTCCTGCTCCCCTCAGTTTCCTTACCTGCGAAATGTAATTCAAGTATACAGAATTCATACCATTATTGACACTGGGTGTTGGGTGCATGTCAAATGTATATTGTGGGGCCAGCAAGTAGCATAGTGGTTACATCATTGGACTCCCACATGGTCGACCGTGGTTCAAGTCCCGGACCTGGTGGCTTAAGACTCAGGCCGGGTGTGTGTGCGCCTAAAATCTTGAGAGGAGAACAGAGAAGGGGTTGCCGCATGGCCATTCCCCCTGGGGAATGATTTGCTCACTTTCTGTCTGTACATCTCTGTCTTTCCAGCAAGCGCATGTGCTTTATAGACAAAAGAAAAAAAGTACATTGCTTTCTGAACTAAATACAACATGGCAAACACGTTCTTTCTTTCTTTATTTTCTTTTTACTTTTATTTTTTAAGCCAATGGGTTTTAGTTGTAGAGGAAATCCTTCTTGGGCCATTCTTCACTCTGGTGAGGAGATTGGGGCCTCCTTTATTTGCTGGTAACAACATGCTTTTCATTATCTAGCAAGTGAGCTTCAAAAGCTGAGTCTGGGAAGTACAGTTTAGGCTTGACCTGGTAGCATACAGTTTGGCAATATGTTCACTGTTCATTGCCACTAAATCAGAGTGTTTGGCAGACCTGTTGATGCATGGTTTTATAACTAAATTTTAAAAGATTTGGATACAGCTTATAAGTATTACTCATTTTAAGAGAATTTGAGAGGATAAGGTCATTTTAGACTTAAGAGCCGAGTATTAGTCATTGGCTTTTGAAAATAAACTTATATCCTAATGTAAAGTACAGTACATGCAAACAAATATCTGGGCTTCTATTAATGGGTAGTATTCAAGGATATGTTAGAATTTCAAAAATGTCTGTTAATCTGTAATTCTTGGCATCAAGCTGCTGATTGGACTATAACCCTTTCATCTGAAATGCTGTATAATGACAGACTATTATAGTCTGATCAAAGGCTATTGAACTTTTCAAAATGGCCGCAAAACAGACACATACTGAACTCTAGCTTGTCTGTATTGGTGGCGCCTTTTGAATGTTATTTTTGGCATTGTGTGTAGAACTTGAAAGGTTAAGGACGACTCTGAACAAATGAGCAGCCACTGTGCAAGCCTTCTAGCAGAGTGACTGTCTGCAACCATCTAGAAAGCAACCAGCGACTGCACTTGTTACCTGGTGGCCCTCAGGGACTGTGGACTTGCCTCATGGCTTGGCCCAACCTGGTTCCGTGAGCGGCAGGTCCACTTAGTTGCATTAAAAGTACAGCGTGCACCTCCATCAGGATTGGCAGGATGTCTCTGGAAAGTTAGTGACATCCTGGCTGAGAACCACTATGAGATAAACTCGTCACATCCAGTCCAATCACCAATTTTTATCTGCTGTTTTTGGCAGACCTAAGTGAAGGTCTTGTTACTACTCAACCATTCCTGGTGTATTGAAGAGACCCAGGTTTGTGTCGTTACTAGGCTAGAAAGCAGGCAGGGTCTCTTAGCCACGATTTCTCTAAAACAGATCATCTAATGCCTTTTTTTCATGTTTTTGCCTGTGCTTGCCAGGGAGAGAGAGAAAAGGAAAGTGAGAAACCATCCCCCGGGGGAATATCTACACCCCAACCCCTTCTCCTCCATTCTCCTCTAGGGATATTTGAGCATGCACGCACCTGCACCAGTTCCAGGCCTCGAACCACAGAGTCAGACATGTGAGACCCAGCACCTTATCTTCCAGCCCACCTGCTGGCCTGCAGATAATCCAGTGCTTTAATCTTCCTGGATTTTATTCTTAGTGTCAGAGGCAACCTAATCCACTGGGTAGGAACCTGGTCCTTGGAGCCAGGCAGGACCAAGTCCCATCCATCTCTGCTTCCTGCTGGAGGACACTGGGCAAGGTGCAGGACTTTTCTGAGCTTCGGCCCTTTGACCTGCAGAATGGGCCTCCTTCTGTTTGCTGCAGGGGCTCCCTGTGCAAGTGCAGTAGTGAGCACAGCGTCTTTCTCTTAAGAGTCTGGCACATCCTAGGCTTTCAGGGCCCGCGGGCTCCTATTCTCCTGCTGTAAGGTGTAGCCTGGTTGCTCTGGTGCACCTGTTATCCGACACTGCTATCAAAGGCAGTCCTTGTTCCACCTCTATGGGAACTTACCTGATTTTTGTTAAACATTTGATGCCACTGGGCTCCTTGTTTCTCACTGGCCCAGCTCTCTGGGTTTGTGATCACTGCTACTTTATGATGTGTTATAATACTGCCTTATGATCAGTCTTCACTAGAGTTGTAAAAAGATTTAAACCAACACGGCAACGAAATGGGTTTTAAGCAGTGGTATCCCATGGCGCTCACCCAAGAAGGGAAAAGTGTTTTCTGTTGAAGAAAATGTGGCAAAGAGGGTGCAGCTTGTCTCTGAAGAATGTCCTGTGGACAGGACACGAAAGTATTTTAGGTCCCGCTCACTGAGAGTCACATCTCGCGGTCAGCCCTCTCCCAGGGTCGGCCAGTGTGCGGGTCTTGTGGCGGCCCCTCCCCTCCCGCCCGCCACTGCTGGCGGTGGTCGCGGGTCGCCCTCCGCACGTGCGCGAGGCCGGCGTGGTTACTGCAGAGGACTCTGCACTGTCGCCCACGTCCTCAGGACAGCGGGCGGCCTGGCACCGCGCGTGCGGGCTGGGCCTGAGCGGACGCCCGCGGCTTGGGGGGTGGTGACTCGCCCCTGCCCGGCCAGGGCGGCCCCACCGCTCCGCGCGGGTGGGAGGGCTGCGCCGACGCGAGGGAGAGCCCGCGAGGCCGGCTCCGCTTCCTTCCCCTGCAGAACCGCCGCCTGGCT
>NW_006203448.1:3117121-3150059 GCF_000334495.1 Tupaia belangeri chinensis | reverse complement strand
CGGGCCTGGGCGTTTCTGGAGCCCGCCTCGCGGATTTTCCACCGTTAACTGGGAGATTGTGTGTCCAGAAGGTCGGCCCGAGTTTGTGAAAACATGCGATTTCCATTAAGTTTCGTGCACAAAGGGAGCCCGGCTCTCCCTTTTATGGATGCGGAGTTCCCAGTGACCGGCCCGCACCCCTCCCCCGCCCGCGAGTCTGTCTGCAGACCTCGGAGAGGGAGAGGGCCGCGGCCGGGACGCGGGGAAGAGGGTGTTCGAGTGAGCCCGAGTACCCGCGGGAGGGGAGGACTGTCCTGCGAAACTTTCCTTTTCCTTTTTCTTCTTTTTCCAGTAAAGCTTAGAGCTGGGAGCACCTCTCTTTTGCCTTTCCGTTTGTTTTATTTTCCGTCCCCTTGTTATCTTTGGTTTTCTATCATAATAGATGACAACAGTAAAAGTGAATTAAGGATGACGAGGTGGTCGGTTTTTGTAGCTTCTATCAGTAAATGAGTATGAAATTGGTCTCATTTGGGACCGCCCCCTCCCCCAACTGTTGTCTTCTGCAGAAAGGCTCCTTGTCCTTCAGAGTCGTGATGGGACTTGGGTTTCTCTGTTGTCATTCAGGACTTGAAATAGCCAATTCTAAAGCCTGTATCAAGTTGTCATCTTTTTCTTTTTAGAAGTGAAGGTGAAGTAAAGGCCTTGTTAACTCCTCCCTGTTTTTCTTTTCTTTCAATTCTGAATTGAGTGCCTGCCTGAAGTCCAGACCTTATGGAGCCAGCCAGGGGGAGGCTCGTGGCCCCTCTGGAGGCAGTAGTGGGGCTCCTCTGGGGCTCCTGGGGGCTGAGTGCTTAGGAAAGGCTTGTTGGAATAGGAGCTAAGCCTAGCGTTTGGAGGGAGGAGGTGGCTTATGATCCCTGAAAGTTGGCGGGAGCAGCCCACACCACCGGCAGTTACTCCACGGCTTATTTTTCCCAAGTCGCTCAAGTCTGGAGCACATTGTCGCGGCCATCTGTAACGGGTTAGTGCTAGGCGTTGCCATCGCCATGTGCAGACCGTGCCTGCGCGTGAATGGACGTCTGTAACTGCAGAGACCTGGGGAGTGGGGCACAGCCTCGCAGCCGGTTTTGTCCTCCTGGGGGTGAACTGAAGATTTAGACCGCACCTGGCTGGTTTGATTCTTGTTTGGGGAAAAATATAATCTAAAAGACCTTCCAGCTGTCTTGGGGTGAATTTCAAGGTTGACCCTCCAGTCTTAAAAAAAGTTCTGGTACAGCAGAAGGCCTCTTCTAGGCAGATGTCACCTGGGGTCCCTCCTTCTTACTGAGTTTTCCTTCTTCTGTTGTTAAATTTAATTAGAGAAAGTAAATAGAATTATTCATTTGTGGTTGAGAGGATTTATCAGACCCAGGGATCATTTCTTAAAGATTAAAGACTGGAAATGCTGTTTTGTGTCTTGAGAGGAACAGTTCTAGCATCTGGGTACACACCCCAGGCTGACCTCGAAGTCCTCAGTGTTTACTGACACCCACTCAGGGCCCAGGCTTCCCAGCTCAGGGAGAGAATCGGGTAGGATCAGGTTTTCCATTGTTCAGTCAAAAACTAGCTGACAGTCCATGCTGCCTGTCATTCAGGCCTGTCAACACAACAATGGGAAGACAAAGATGGTGAGCACTTAAATAAATGCTTACTGTGCGCCCTGTGCCGTTTCCGGCTGTAGGAGCCGAAGTGTGTGTGTCTTACAGTCCTAGGAGGTCCCCGGAGATGGGCAGGAGACGGGAGCTGTAGACCTTCGCATTTGTTTTCTTCTGCCCTCTGGTTTGTCCAGGCGCTTATGTGGTGCCAGCCACACAGGTACACTTTCAGAACTTGCACTTTGGAGAAGCCTGTGGGGTTTTGTTTTGTTTTGTTTTGTTTTGAATACTCTCTCCTGAGGTCATCAAGTACTTCCCTTGTTGAGTAACAAACACTGAGGCCCTTTCTGTTACCCAATAGGTCAGTCAGCCCTTTCTGTGGGGTTACGTCCCAACGCTGAGCGTTTGTGATGAGACAGGCCTTGGCACGAAGCCCGCCATGCACACCTCACTCGTGTCTCAAGCCGGTGCTCTGAGGTCTACAGAGTGAGGAAGGAGGGCACCGTCCATCTGGGTGGCAGTGGTTTTGAACTGGAGTCAGGAGATGCCAGTTTTTGTTTGACCTCTCTGAGCTTCCTCTCCTTGCCTGTAGGAGAGACCGTCCTCCGTGAGATTGTTTTAGGACCTCGGAGTTGGTCAGGTTCAAGGCAAGCTTTGAAACCAGTAAAGCTAAACGTGTGCGTTTGTTCTGACAGAGAGTCCTTCAGGATGCCCGTGTTGCCACGGGCGTGTCCTCAGGGTCCTGCTGCATCGTGTGGGCAGTCAGCTCTGGAGCAAGCCAGCTGGGGCCAGGGTGCCCGCTGTGCACTTGGGGATCTTGGGCACAGGGCTCTCCGACCTGGGCGTTCTCATTTCTAGAATAAGGCTCACGGTAGACCCTACTCCATTGAGTCGTTAAGGAATTTCATGTGTTTTGCACCCAGCCTGGCCCACAGCAGGAGCCCATGCTGTGGAAGCCGCTGTTACTTTAACAACTATTTTGCAGGCTCGAATAGTGGCCGGACCGATTTCTCTATGGCTGAAGTAATGATAGACTCCAGCTGACCCACCCATAGTTTTTCTTGTTGTTAATGAATCCATTTGTTTCCAAGTTTGTTTTAATGCATGTAACTAATACTTCCTGCCCTTGTTTTTAAGCTGAAAATATATTCCTTTCATCTGGCCCTCTCTTATTCCTATGGTGATTTTTATTTTATTTTATTTCATTTTATTTTTGCCATAGGGTGTGTGTACTCGCCAGTAGGAGAAAAAGTGAGAGGGAAAAGTGAGAAGTCTCCCTGGGCAGATGGCCTCACCACAATCCTTTCTCCTCCATTTTCCTCCTGGAATTCTGGATACACATGCCAACACACCCAGTGTGATTTTTGTTTTTCTTTAACTTTTCCTTAATGTTATTTTAATATTATTTATTTATTTAATTCCATTTGTTTTATTATTTTTTGACCAGAGAGAGACAGGGAGAGAGAGAAAGTGAGAAAGCAAGCCACCAGGTCCAGGACTCGAACCATGGTCAGCCACGTGAGAATTCAGCACCTTAACCACTACTTCACCTGCTGGCCCCCCATGGTGAATATTTTAATTGAGTACAAAAAAATTCCCATTAGCTCATGGTTGGCATTTTATTTCAAGAGGCAATACTTCTGTAACAGGTGAACACTGAAAATCTGCTACCTGTTACCTCATTGTAAAATCAAGTCAATGTAATTTTGCTAGTATAATCACTGATCTGAAATAAAAATAGGAACTTATAATGGGTAGGTATCATGCTCTATTAAAGAGAGTTTGCCTGAGCAAGAGCAAGAAAGAGAGAGAGAGCAGGATCCGGATTCCAGTGTACAATGCTTAACTGCTGCTATGGGTCTGTCTCAGGTGTTTAAAATATATATATAAGTAGGAGAGATTAATAGGACATTGGAAGAATTTAGCTTTTTGTCCATAATGGTGGCTCATACTTAACTAATACTTAAATACATAAAAATAACAATATGTAACATGAGTTCTTCCTTTTTCCCCTTCCATTAGGAAGAATAGCTTGCTACTTTCTTACTTTCCATTGTGCAACTTTGTTCTCAGAGAGTTATTCTTCTCTCTGAAAGTGGTTTCCTATCCTTCTTTGTTTACCTCTACCATGGATACTTTGTTACATTGTGTTGTATTCTCTCTCCAGACAGGGAGAGAGACAGGTGGGAAGTCCTGAATGAGGAAGGGGAGACAGAGACAGAAGAGAGACAGAGACTGGGAGACAGAAACAGGTTGAGACAGGAGAGGGAAGAGACAGATGGTAGGGGAAGGGGGCGTGTAGAGAAAGAGGTGCAGGAGACAAACAGAGGGGGACAGGCCGGTGGGCGGGCGGCTGGTGAGTGGGTAACCAGAGGCGCGAAGGGCGCTGTCACGCTTGGCCTCGATCCGTCCCTCTTGGATGCACTAGTAGTAGAGCCTACCTAGAGAGTCGCGGGGATTCCCAGGAAGTGCTGGCATTCTTCAACAGCTCAATAAATTTAGCTATTACTCTAGTACATTAAGTTGCCGTAAACTTTAACCTCATTACTCCGAAATTCTCTAGAGAGACTGAGTCCTTATCTATCTTCTCAGGCCGCAACCTGAGCTAATAGCATGATATAGTGAATACCTTCAAAGAGCATTTACACGCAGTCATGCAGGATTGGGCTTTGCCTTCTGGAGCGAATATGCCATGGGTGGGGGTTGCATTCAGCTACCCAGATTAGCAATAAAAAAACAAACAGCTAAGAAGACGTCATGAGGACGTTGTCTGTCATTGCCCTGTGAGTCTGGTCTAAACTGTGCCGGCAGTCCATGAAGAGGAGGAAACGCGCTGGGAGGGCTCAGCCCATCCTGGGGCTGTGGCAAATGGCTGGTGACAGGACGAAATACTCGCGCGCGGTTAGCAGGCTCAGGTTAGCAGGCTCAGGTTAGCAGGCTCGGCGGCCCGCGTGGGTCTGCAGCCAGGGCAGGGCTTCCTGGGTGCTTCTGTGGAGACTTCCAGGGATCTGGCCTTGCCGCCTGCCTGTTGAGGTCTGTAGCAAATCCCGTCCTTCCCAAAGCGCCGAGAAAGGAGTTTTCCTGTTACGCCTCATCGTAGGGGCTTGGCTGCGGTTTGTTCATTCAGAACAAAGCACTTCGTGCCCTAGGCCTTTGCAGAGGTTTTCCTGGGCAGGTCGCGTTTACATTTTCTTTATTGTCATTTCTGCTTTTCCAAAGAGGTTAACAGATTATTATTATTTTTTAGAACTATTTAATTTTATTTAGTATTATTTAAAATTTTTTTATCAGGCACATGCACCAAAGAGAGAGAGAGAGAATGCTGCCATGTCCGGGACTCGGACTGCGGTCAGCCGTGTGCGAGGTGAGGGCCCCAACCACCACACCACCTCCTGGCCCCGAGGTTAACAGGTTATTAAGGTGCAGCCTGTCAGTCGTTTAATTTTCTGTTTTGCTGCTGAAGAGTTAACAGGTGAGGAGGGTCTCCATCTCGACCTACCAGGCAGGCTGTATATCGCACGAAGTGCCACAGACTCAGAGACGACTTGGCCTCTTCCCAGAGGAGCTCCCTTGTGTGGTGACAACAGAAACAGAAGGGCTGGTTGCCCTGCAGTCCGGTGACCTAGTGCCAGGTGCTACAGCTGCGTCGTGCTGCAGCTCTGCACAGGGCATGCACTGAGCCCTGTGGGCAGCCAGATCAGCGGTAGAAATGCTAAGGGCTAGCAGGCATGCGGGGGTGGCCGTCTGCCACCAAGACCGCCCGCCCGGGAGTCCGCCCCAAAGCCACAGGGTAGTTGTGGAAGAGCTAGTGTCTCGCTTGTAAGGGTCCTTACCCTCCAAATTAAAATAAATAAATGAAGTTAAATAATCCTAAAAAAAAAAGAACTGTACTGCAGGGGAAGTGGCTGCTTACCATGTGGAGATGCAGGGAAGTGAGAGGTGCAGACACCAGGTCCTACCGGGTGAAGGAGAAGCAGTGAGCTGGCTGAGATGGGCGGGGAAGGACAGGTCGAGAGGGGTGAGTAGAGGTGAGGAGTAGGACGCGATGGAGAGTAAGTGGCACTAGGCCAGGTGCAGCCGGGTGAGGCAGCCCCGTGGTATGCATGTGGGGAAGCGGGGTGCAAGGAGTTTGGGGAGGCTGGGATGGAAAGTGAGGGTTGTAGGGGCAGAGTCTCAGACTGAATCCAGAAGAGCTTCGTGTGCTGTTTCTGGAGCTGGGACGTTTACTGCACAGGTAGCGGGAATAGCCCCAGGGCGGTGGTGTTCTGCCTCCCCGCTGGCAGTCCCCTCGGTGGAATTTGGATTTCAGCAGGGGAGGGACCTGGGTCAGTTCACGTCTCAGACCCCTCTGGTGGATAGGTGGGTAGGTCACGAGGGAAGCCAGCTGAGGTCGGTGGAGGCCAAGAGGACAGGCACAGAGAAAGACTAGGGAGGAAGTGCCCTGTGGACTGACACTGCCAGCCCCGGTGCAGGGGCTGACGGGTGCTGCGAGAGGGGTGTCCGCAGTTCTGAGGGCCTCCGTGCCCCCGCCCGGGTGCTGTGACACCCAGTCCTGTTTCGTTTGTTTCTGGTTGAGAAAGAACCAGGGACTGTGTAACTTACGAAAGGTTCATGTTTGGTGTGGACGGGGACAGGTTAGAATGGAGAATTCTGGAGCTTTTGTTAGTTTATTCGTTGTCTAAGAACATTATAATGTAACAAGATTTCAAAAGAAATCTAAAACTTGGCCTAATTTAAATAACTTTTAAACAGAGGTCTCTTTAGAAACCTGTTTAATTTACTTCTTGTGGCACCCATAAGTGGAAAATAACAAAACCTATTAAAGACGGGTGGCTAATTTGGACTTCTCCTAATTTATACCAGTCTCATTTTCTGGGCTCTTCTTCCTGTCGGGTTACCGAGCTTTACTGAGCCACCCTCAGCGCAGGAGCTGTTAACCTTCACATCTGGGTTCGAATTTGAGGGTTCCATGACCATGGGTGGGAAAAAACGGAAAACTTAATTTCACTAACTTCTTGCCAAAATTTAGCATTCCATTTTTTTAAAGAACACAGGTAATAATCTGCAGTGTTATCGATACATGTGAGTCTACAGTAGAAGTCAGCCATTTTCATATCACGTAACATGTCTGATATTGCCTTTTTTTAAAGAGAGATTCTTGCTATAGGATGTGTGTGCTCACTGTGAGACAGAGACAGAGAGACAAAAAGCAAGAAATTGCCCTCCCCCCCTTAATGGCCACACCATAATCCCTTCTCCTCCGTTTTCCTCTTGGGACTTTGGGCATGCATGCACACACACCCAGTGTGAGTTTTAAGCCTCCAGTTTCAGGACTCATACCATAGTCAGCTACGAGGGAGTCCAGCAACATAACCATTATGCCATCTGCTGGTCCAGTATTATTTTTCATCTGCTAGAGAGCACGTGTGCTCACTGGAGAGACAGAGAGAGTGAGAACCCCCCCCATGGGGGATTGTCATGCGACAGTCCAGTCTGCATTTCTCCTTCCTTTCAGGTGTTAGGGTATGCACGCGTGCACATGTACCTGGTGTGCGTCCCAAATAGCACAGGGTCATGTGGGGCCTAGCCCCTTTACCACCATGCTGCTGGGCGCACGTTTGATATTGTCATTGGTGCAAAATAATAGTTACATTTTGTTAAATGTTTTCAAACGTTTATTTATTTCTTCTGTGAGTGACAAAGGGATTGAGTGATGGCATCCTCAGCAGAGCCCCAGTGCTGCAGTTCAGTCCCTGCTGCAGACAGCCATGGGTCATAGGCACCATGAGCCTGGCGCGCTCAGAGTTTCCAGACACTCCAGACGCATGCCTGGAACCTCCCCTCAGCATCTTCATCTACTGTGCTTTGTCTCCCTGGATGTTGTTAATGTGTCAATAAAGCAGCATGTATTTTCTATGTTAATAAAGAAGCGTTGTATCAGGGACCAGGAGATGGCGTAATGGTACGTTGCTGGGCTCCCATGTAATCAACTGTAGTTTGCATCCCAGACCCGGTGGCTTAAACCTCATGCTGGGTCCGTGTGTGTGCATGCCCCAAATGCCAAGAGGTGAATGGAGGAGAAGGAATTGTGGCACGACCAATCCCATAGGGGATGGTTTCTTGGTTTCTGTCTCTTTGGCGAGCACACACATTGTATAGCAAAAATCTCTTTAAGAAAAAGCAGTGGGGATCAGCAGGTGGCGTGGTGGTTAAGGCACCAGACACTCCCACATGGCCAACTATGGTTAGAGTCCTGGACCTGACGGCTTGATTTCTCACTTTCCCTGTCTCTCTCTCTTTTTCTCTCTAGTCAAATTAAAATGAATGAATGAATAAATAAAATTAAATAATTATTTAAAAAATGTTCTATTATTCATTACCTTTTTAAAGTGTATGCATTTCTTCCATATGAGAGAAACAGACACCTGGGTCATGATGCCAGCAGGACCTGCCCACCTCAGCTGCCTGGATCCTGGCGTGCACACCTGGCGTTTCAGGGGAGACCCAGAGCAGGCCCAGGACGTCACCTCTGTGCCACCACCTATCCCTTCTAGGTCAATTTAAAAACCATTTCGAGGATATTCCAGTATACTCGCTCTCCCTGGCAGTCCTGCCACCTTTCACGCATGTGCACGCTGTATTCTGAGGCAGAGCCCTAGGCGGCCTGCAGAAAGGCTGCCAGAAGGCTCTGCCACACGGCACCTCTGCAGCGCCTGCCTGGCACCTTGTGTAGCTGGCTGGCCTCGAGGTCCTGGTTCATCTTCCTGCCCTCACAACGCCTTGTCTGTTCAGGTCGACTCCCTTCCACACGTAGGACCCTGGGCCCTGGTGACATAAGTTTCACATGTAGGGCCAGCAGGCGGCATAGCGGTTGTGGCACCAGACTTGCACGTGGCCAGCATGGTTTGAATCCTAGACCTGGTGGCTTGAAACTCACCTGTGCATGCCCCAAATCCCGAGAGGATAATGGGGAAGAAGGGGTTGCAGTGTGGCCAGCTCCTCTGAGGGCTGATTTCTCACTTTCCCTCTCACTGGCTCTCTGTGTCTCTGGTAAGCACACGCTCCCTATAGCAGAAATCTCTTAAAAAATGGAGATGTAAGTAGTAAAGGATGACCTCTAGGGCGGTGCCATAAAGACTTTCACTGTGTTGTCCATGAGCAGGGCTGTGTGATGCCTCGTTGCCCCCTGCCCTGCCCTGCCTGGCTCCCGGCAGCTGGCGTGGTGTTTTAGGTGCTGGGAAAATGTTTTTCAGGGTGTAAAGTTAACATAAAGGTTATATTGAATTACACTTTTTTTAAAAAAAAAGTAATTTTAACTGTTCTGGGTGAAGCTGTAAATTACAAAATAAAGGACTATTCTAATGTAGATAGGGTGATTCTCATCAAGTTCAGATTGTGGGAAGTAATGCTTTTCCCCCAAGCTCATCCTGTAAAAAGTTATAAACTGACTTGGGAAGAGTCTGAGCATGACCTCATCAGTTGGAACAGAGTATGAGATTAAACACGAAGCCTTCCCTCGTTTTGGAAGAATCTGTTTTATAGATTTTTAAATTACAGAGGTTTCTCGAACTAGAGGCTAATAGCAAAGGACCCATAAAGGGAATAAGAACAAAGCAACAGAGGTTTAAGTAACTGAGTGTGAGCAGGAGGAAGAGGATGTTTGTCACATCGAACACGTCCCTGCCCGCCTGTCCCCATCCCCACCCTGCAATGTCTACAAGAACTTCGCAGAGAGCCCACAGCATGGGCAGGGACAGTGCTGCTCCTTGCTCCGAGGGAGCCAGCAGGGACAGCAGCGGGAGCGCCGGAAGGAAGGTGGGAAGCTTCCTGGGAGAGCTGGGGCTGCGGAGGAGCCACACCCCTCCTTCCCTACGAGATGAAGCCTCTCTTCCTCCTGGCTCTCCAGGTCGGGGCTTAGCAGCTGCCTGCCCTGGACGTCTAGAGCAGAGATGCCATATCGGAGAGTCTTCCGCAGACACGTCCACGGTGACTCACAGCTGGGAGGGAGGGTTTGATATGTACATGTATAAAACCATCTTTAAAATACAGTCTAAAGGGCAGTTTTCTTAGAATACTAATAATCCTAACAGATCTGGTGAATTTTGTGGCATGGTTCTTACCAAATTTTTAAACAATTTGGCACTCATAGCTGGAGCCATAGCTTTTTAGAATTTTAGAGGATTTTTTTAAGATATCACCATTTTTTGTGCTCATGTGGCTAATGACTATCCCTGAGTTTTGTTAATGAGTGGAAACCTTTTAGTTAACATTATGGCAAAGTAGCAAAATTGCTTTAAATGGGGTGAAAAGTACTTTTGAAGATCGAGATCTTAAATGTATTTAAAATATGGCTCAGAAAGGATTCTGTAGAAAATGTTCACTGAAGAATTTTTTTTAAGAGAGATTTTTGCTACAGGGTGCATTGTGCTTACTGGAGAGACAGAGAGACAGAGAGACAGAAAGTGAGGCATCACCCCCACACACACACCGAGTGGAGATGGCCACACCACAGTGCCTTCTCCATTCTCCTCCAGGGATCTTGAGCACGCACACACATGTGCCTGGTATGAGTTTTAAGCTGCTGGGTCTGGGATTGAAGTGCAGTCAACTATGTGGGAGTCAGCTATGTACCCATTATACATCTGCTTGTCCCTACTAAAGAAATGTAAGAATAATGGCAAATGCTAAATATTCTTTCCCGAGATTTAACAGTAGGCAAAATACCTGGAAGAACAGAAGAGGGGAGGTCTTTGGGGGCATCTTTTTCCCCCGTGAGATAGAGGGAGTAGGGCTCTTGGGCACGGTCTCGCCAGCCAGGGCCTGGGCATCCTCTCTGATAAAGCCTTTGGGCTTTTTCAGGGGTCTGACTTTCCTGACAGTGGGGCTGGCAGGAAGTTCGCGGCTTAAGGAATACCGAAGTACGCTCTGCAGTGTGGGCCTAGTAAGCTGTGACGAGCATAGTCCACTATGAGATGAAGCAGTAACTTGGCATTGGTGCATCGCGCGTCGGTTTTGACATCAGCCTGGGCTGGGAATTGACTGGAGGGTTTGGTGTCGGACTGTGGCTGCACTTCGGCATCTCCATCCAGAGGCATGCATGAGCAATACTTCCCTTTGGGCTTCAGCCATTCGTTGGTGGAGCAGAGCAGGGGCTGGGGAGGACCGAGAGACTGCCTGGTTGCCTGAGTCCTGATGAATCAAACAGCGGTGGGAGGCCCCTTCCTGCCTAACAAGGCCTCTGCCCCTTGCGTGAAATTTCCAGCATCCGCCTACATGTTAGGGACAGTCCTACTTTAACCCACAGCCACCTCTGGGCTGTGTCTGCATCCTGCCATTCCAGGTGTTTTCCAGGCCACTTCCCCCGGTTACGTAACTTTGATCAAATCCAGATGCTGCAGAATGTTTGATAGAAGAGGTCAAATGGCATTTCTGAAGAAAAGCGTTTCTGTATTCATGCCTTGGGTTTCATTTCCTGTGTGGGCCGGGCCTGCCAAGGCTCTGTGCTCATGGCCATGCAGTTGAGACACTAGAGGGGAACACACAAATACTTTTTTTTTTTTTTTTTTGAGGGACATTTTTGTTACAGAGCACCTGTGTTTGCCAGAGAGACAGAGTGAGAAATCACCCTTCAGAAGGGATGGCCATGACACAGTCCCTTCTCTTCCATTCTAAGGATTTGGGGCACACATGCACATGTGTCCAGTGTGAGTTTCGAGCTTCCCGGTCCAGGACTTGAACCACAGTCAACTACGTGGGAGTCCAGAGCCTTAACCAGCACGTTTCCCCATACCTTTTTTTTTTTTTAAGTTTTTCTTCCCCCACATGGGGCACATGTGGTCTCACTGAGAGGCAGAGAGGGAGAGTGAGAAATCACTCCCTCGCCACAGGATGGTCCCTTCTCCATTTTCCTCTCGGGATCTTGGGCTCACAGCATTCATACTCTAGGCATGATTTTCAGGCCTCCAGGTCTGGGAACCACAGCTGGCTGTGTGGGACTCCAGCACCTTAGCCTGCTGCCCCTGAGCATACTTTTTCATGTCAAATTATTATTTCTGTATCATTTGGCTTCTGTTGATAAGTTTTTCTATTTTAAAATGGTTTTCTGACCACGAACACAGTCCACATTCATTGTGAGAATTCTGCCGTGATGTCATGGAGTGGAAAGGGGAGAGAGCTCCGGCCCGTGGTGTGGTGGGCTAAGCACTGTGTGTAGGGAGCTGGGCCCCGACAAGAGAAGGGTTGTGGTGTGACCGTGCCCCACCCAGGAGTCTTCTCCTCCTCGCCTCTTTTTGGTGAGTACACTTGCCCTCTGGCAATAATAGTAATAAAATATAAGACACTTACAGTGTCTTACAGTCCCTCCACTCTGAGGTGACTACTGTTCACGTTGTTGTGTAGTCCCCTCCAGTCTCTTTTCAATATTTTTAAAAAGAATTTTTTTGTTATTAAATTCTGTTTGTTATAATTATTTTTTTATTTGACCAGAGAGAGAAAGGGAAAGTGAGAAAGCAAGCCGCTAGTTCTGGGACTTGAACCACAGTCAGCCATGTGGGAATCCAGCACCTTTAACCTGCTGGGCCTCTTTTTTTTTAAATTTTTATAAAATTGAGGTTATGTCATATAAACTGGGTTGCAATAGAAATATTTAGCATACTATTTGAGGGTATATCCCTGAACCATTAAATAAGACATTAAGTATTTCTTCTGAAGATATTTTAAACTATGTTCTATTTTTTGGATAGAACTTCAGCTAATTAAGCTCATGTTGATAGATGCTTTGTACATTTGCCTTCTGTGCTGTTATTTAAATTACCGTATGTAAATCATTGTGTGTCTGTCTTAGGATAAATTACTAGTGGTAAATCAGAGAAAGTGAAATTCTTTAAAGATTCTCGCTCCGGGCCAGCAGATGGCATTGTGGTTGAGGTGCTGGACTCTCACATGGCCAACTGCGGTTTGAGTCCCGGACCTAGCAACTTGCTTTCTCATTTTCCCTCTCACTTACTCTCTCTGGTGAGTGCACATACCCTGTAGCAAGCTGATGAATAAAGTTAAATTAATAATTAAAAGCAGATTCTTGCTCCATGTCCCAGTTGCCCTCCTGGAGCATTGCAGCAGCTTACACACCGACTGCTGGCAGTGTATGAAGGGCCCGTTTCCTTGAAGACTTACTCACTGACAGGCACTGCCCAAAAATGTTATCTGCCAATTTGCCAAGAATTTGCAATTCTTTTATTATCAGTGAGTGTTCACATGCTTTCTGTGTTTAGTAGTATTTTAATTTTCTGTTACTTTTTTATTCATGATTTTGGCCATAGTGTGGGGGTTTACTTTTTTCTTCTTGGTACGTGAGTCCTTTCCTGTTAATCTTTGCCAGGCCAGCCATTGACATGGTGATGAATAGCTGGATCCCACATTGGCGACTGTGCTGTGTGTTTCCCAGACTCTGCGGCTTAAAAAACATGCCAGGTGCTCGTGTGTGCCCAGATCCCAAAGGACAAGTGGAGGAGAGAGGGTCGGGACGTGGCCATCCCCTGTGGGCTGTGCTTTCTCACTTTCCCTCTCTTTCTAGCAAGTGTACATCCCCTCTAGCGAATTTATAATAAACAAACAAAAGGATCCTTTCCTAACAGTTTTCCCTGGTCTCACTGCAGTAATTTTTCGTGACTTCTACTTAACAGACTTGCCAAAGTGACCGCATTCCCTGCTGTTCAGGTAAAGCTGCTCCTGGCAGCCATGGCGGCCACGCCCCTGCTGTCTGCTGCCCGCACGACTCCTGCCCGCCGACAGCCAGCTTTTGTTTCAAAACCTGTGTATTTCAGATCTGCCTGTTGTCATCATTACTTGGCTAATACAAAACTAATGAAATATAAATTTGAAAAGAAAGTTGTTTCTATGAAAATTAAGATTAATGCTTTAAAAAGACTCAGTGAAGTCAGGAAACTTAAACATTGCTACTGGGGCCAGCTGGTGGCATGGTGGTCAGTGCAGCTGAATCCTACGTGGCCGACTGTACGATTTGTTTTCCAGACCCAGGGGCTTCAAAAATACACCAGGCAGATGTGTGTGCATGCCCAAAATCCCAAAAGGAGGGAGAAATGGCAGAGGAGGGATCGTAGTGTGACCATTCTTCATGGGGGGTGCTTTTACACTTTCCGTCTCCCTCCCTCCTTGTCTCTCTATCTCCCCTGTCTCTGGCAATCTCACTCTCTGTGGCAAAGCTTCCTTTTTAAAAAAAAAAAACTGCTGCCTAATTAGGTATAGAACAACTATGTGCACTGCGGAAGATTCTGCAGTGGGGTTGCACAGTGGTATTTTGCAAGTTCTCCCTCCACATGAGGGGACTGGGTGCCGCAGTGAGGCACGTCTATGGCTAGGACTTGGGGCAGAAACCACACGGGGGTCTGACCACAGCCACACTCAGAAGGATGGTCCTTGGCCCTGCAGTCAAGACTAATAGACCAGCCTACAGGAGGTGGGGAGGGGATCATATATTTTAGTAAAAAGTAATTTCCTGGGGCCAGCAGGGGGCGTGGTAGTTAAGGCAGCTGGACTCACACATGGCTGACTGTGGTTCAAGTCCTGGACCTGGCAGCTTGCTTTCTCACTTTCCTTCTCTCTCTCTGGTCAACTTCAAAAAATAGTAATAATAATAATGACAATGAATAAAATTAAAGAAACAATTATTTTTTTAAAAAGTAATTTCCTGCTACAACCAGCTTTTTTTGGTTAATTCATCAGTCCTGTTCCTCATGGCACTTTTAGAGCCAGTGTAAACACTCAGAGAACAGGCAGAATGTATCACTAAGCTTTTCCCACGTTCTAGAAGATGGTAGTTTTGTTTTAATAAGACCCTCTTCCTTGAAATTGTCTTCTTCCTCATGATATATAAAACAGAATTACCAAGTGTAGCAATAACATAATTTGGGATTTACTCTTTTAGAAAAACAATTATTGAAGGCTTGCTTTAGTATAGAAGTTAGAGTTGAGGGCCATCAGGCAGTGTGGTGGTTATGACGCTGGACTTCCAATGACTGACTGCAGTTCGAGTCCCGGACCTGGTTGTTCTCTCACCTACGCCCCATCTCTCTCTGGTGAGCACACATGCCACACAGTAAACTTAATAATAAATAAATAAATAGGGATCAGCAGTTAGCGTAATAGCTATGTCGCTGGACTCCCATGTAGTTGACCGCAGTTCGAGTCCTGGACCTGGTGGCTTAAACTCACACCGAGCGCGTGTGCGTGCATGCCCAAGATCCTGAGAGGAGAATGGAGGAGAAGGGATTGCAGCATGGCCATCCCCCGGGGGGTGATTTCTTGCTTTCTGTCTCTCTGTCTGTCTGGCGAGCGCAGAGCGCACGTGCCCTATAGCAGATAAATAAATAAACAAACAAACAAACTAACAATTTGCAAAAGTTAGAATTGAAAGACCTTTTGTCTTGTTTTTGCTAAAGAGCAAGTGGACTCACCAGAGGGGAGGGAGGGGAAGAGGGAAAGTGAGAAATCACCCTCCAGGGGGACAGCCATGCCACAATCCCTTCTTAGGATTTTGGGCACACACATGTGCATACACACACTTACATGCCCACTGTGATGTTCAAGCTGCCGGGTCTGGGACTTGAACTGCACAGCCAGCCATGTGGAATGCAGTACCTTAACCTCCACACCACATGCGGGCCGGGCCCTCAAAGACCTATGTTACTTACCTGCTGTTGGCTCACTCTAAGGGGTTTCTCAGGGAGGCCCATGTCTGGAAGCTTTCCAGTCACATTTCTGGAGATTTAGTTTGGCCCAGGAGCTGGAGGGTCAGGCCCATCCCTGATGTGGGTTTTATTACTCCCCAAAAAGATGTTTGAGGTCCTCTAAATCCATAGAGAGGAAAAATTAAAACAATCCATTTTATCATTTGCATTTGACTCAAGCATATGGTAGATCTTTCTTTTCAAACTAGAATTTTCTCTCTTTTTTGGTGAGAGATTTTTGCTATAGGTTTGTGTGCTTGCTGGAGAGACAGAGACAGAGAGCGAGAAGTTACACCCCTAGGGTGTGATTGTGGCCAGGTCACAATCCCTTCTCCTTCGGTCACCTCGGGATTGTGGGCATGCTCACACACACCTGGCATACATTTTAAACCACCAGGTCCAGGACCCGAATCACGGTCAATTACGTGGGAGTCCAGTGACCAAACCATTATGCCATCTGCTGATCCCAAAAGAAAAAAAAATTCACTTGCTTCTCGGAAAAGTCATGATGCATTTTTGTATAGAAAGATACGTCGTGGCTTTTCTGATGACCCGGTACTTACATGGCCTTGCCGGAGAGAGGGTGCGAGGCAGCACTGGTGGGGCGGGGCCACGCCGCAATCCCTTCTTCTCTAGTCCTCCGTCTTCTGGGGGTCTGGGGCACAGGGGCGGGAGCCACAGGTGTGTTCCCCAGGCCCGGGGCTGAGGTTCGTAACTGGTTGGTATGTGAGACCCCACTTCCTCAACAACTAGGCTGTGCAGCCGGCCTGTACTCTGGGCTTTCCATGTTTTCAACAATAGCAAAGATATATGAATAAATGAATTTTAAAAGCATAAACTATTTGGGAATATTAACCACAAGAGTTTGTCACAAGATTTGACAGAGTCCTTTTTCTTTTTCTTTCAACCGACTTAGGAATATGTGGTAGATACAGATGTCAAGAAGGGAAATAAATTAGGAAAGTATAATGTTGGAAACAGGCTTTTTATTGCTCCTGAGAATGTTCCTTAATTTCCCCTCAGTCTTCTCCTTGTTACCTGTTTTCTTCTTTCTCTTCCAGAAGCCCTTCAGCGGCCAGTAGCGTCTGACTTTGAGCCCCAAGGTCTGAGCGAAGCTGCTCGTTGGAACTCCAAGGAAAACCTCCTCGCCGGGCCCAGTGAAAATGACCCCAACCTTTTCGTTGCACTGTACGATTTTGTGGCCAGTGGAGACAACACTCTGAGCATAACCAAAGGTAAAGGCTGTGGGCGGTGGGCGATGCTGGCTGCAGTCAGAGGTCAGGGAGCCGCTCGTGGAAGAGCCGCTGTAAAGTCCAGGCACAGGGATGCCCGCAGTCAGCACCTCTTAGGGAGTCACCTCTGAAGGAGACGGTTCCTGTGTAGTCAGTCAGTCATTAGCAAAAGCAGATCATCCTCTGCTTTTATACCAAAAGGACAACAGAACCAAATACTAAAGATACTTTTTCTCCCTGAGCATCAATGTCCCTCCCCATAGAAGAACCCACCCACCCTGTATTGGGAACAGCGCTTGGGTAGGCATGAGACTCGCAGACACTGAGGCTGCTCCCTCGGTATGTGCATTGCCAACGGCAGCATCACATGTAACGAGCATTCTTACGCACGCCCAGGCCCGTGCATATGTGGACTGGTCAAAATGAAATGGTATTTAGAAGTGTGGAGCTTTTTGGTACTCAGGATAAATGAGGAAAATGAAGCTTGTGCTTAGAGCAGACATGACAGATTTGGTTCTTCTCTTCTAAGGTGAAAAGCTCCGGGTCTTAGGCTACAATCACAATGGGGAGTGGTGTGAAGCCCAAACCAAAAATGGCCAAGGGTGGGTCCCGAGCAACTACATCACGCCAGTCAACAGTCTGGAGAAGCATTCCTGGTACCACGGACCCGTGTCCCGCAACGCCGCGGAGTATCTGCTGAGCAGCGGGATCAACGGCAGCTTCTTGGTGCGAGAGAGCGAGAGCAGCCCTGGCCAGCGGTCCATCTCGCTGCGATACGAAGGGAGGGTGTACCACTACAGGATCAACACGGCCTCTGACGGCAAGGTGGGGCCTCGGAGGGGCCGCTGAGGGGGCCGGCGGACTGAGGGAGGGCGCGGGGGGCGGTGGTGGCCCTGGCCAGGAGACCCCGAGGTCCTGCTGGCGGATTGCTGTTGCTGCAGCAAAGCTCGACCGAGATGTTAATGGCCCCTGTAAGTTAACGGCAGGAGTCGTCCCTCAGTCTTAGGAGGCTCCAAGTCCCAGGGCCTGCTGTGGGTCTCTTGTTGTCTTCTAGAGTCTCGTGATTAGCAGTTTCATTTGTGAGCACGCATGTGCGTGCTAGAGGACATATGTGTTCACCAGAGAGAGAGGGAAAGCTCCCCTCACGGGATGGTCATGCTCGAATCCCTTCTCTGTCTCTCCTCCTTTCTGGGTATTTGAGCTCACACATGTTTCTCTAGTCGCTGGGTCTGGGACTCAAACCATGAGGTCAGCCATGTGGGATCTGCCTGCCTTCACCACCATGTAGCCGCCCCAGTGGTTTCTTAAAATTGGAGGAATAGCTTTTGGGTTTTGGACGTGCTTTTTACATTAAGATTCCTCCTTTATAAAAATAAAATCTAGGGGCAGCAGTTGGCATAGTTTTTAAAGCACTGGACTCCTGTATGGCCCCTTGGCCCTGCAGTCAAGACTAATAGACCAGCCTACAGGAGGTGGGGAGGGGATCATATATTTTAGTAAAAAGTAATTTCCTGGGGCCAGCAGGGGGCGTGGTAGTTAAGGCAGCTGGACTCACACATGGCTGACTGTGGTTCAAGTCCTGGACCTGGCAGCTTGCTTTCTCACTTTCCTTCTCTCTCTCTGGTCAACTTCAAAAAATAGTAATAATAATAATGACAATGAATAAAATTAAAGAAACAATTATTTTTTTAAAAAGTAATTTCCTGCTACAACCAGCTTTTTTTGGTTAATTCATCAGTCCTGTTCCTCATGGCACTTTTAGAGCCAGTGTAAACACTCAGAGAACAGGCAGAATGTATCACTAAGCTTTTCCCACGTTCTAGAAGATGGTAGTTTTGTTTTAATAAGACCCTCTTCCTTGAAATTGTCTTCTTCCTCATGATATATAAAACAGAATTACCAAGTGTAGCAATAACATAATTTGGGATTTACTCTTTTAGAAAAACAATTATTGAAGGCTTGCTTTAGTATAGAAGTTAGAGTTGAGGGCCATCAGGCAGTGTGGTGGTTATGACGCTGGACTTCCAATGACTGACTGCAGTTCGAGTCCCGGACCTGGTTGTTCTCTCACCTACGCCCCATCTCTCTCTGGTGAGCACACATGCCACACAGTAAACTTAATAATAAATAAATAAATAGGGATCAGCAGTTAGCGTAATAGCTATGTCGCTGGACTCCCATGTAGTTGACCGCAGTTCGAGTCCTGGACCTGGTGGCTTAAACTCACACCGAGCGCGTGTGCGTGCATGCCCAAGATCCTGAGAGGAGAATGGAGGAGAAGGGATTGCAGCATGGCCATCCCCCGGGGGGTGATTTCTTGCTTTCTGTCTCTCTGTCTGTCTGGCGAGCGCAGAGCGCACGTGCCCTATAGCAGATAAATAAATAAACAAACAAACAAACTAACAATTTGCAAAAGTTAGAATTGAAAGACCTTTTGTCTTGTTTTTGCTAAAGAGCAAGTGGACTCACCAGAGGGGAGGGAGGGGAAGAGGGAAAGTGAGAAATCACCCTCCAGGGGGACAGCCATGCCACAATCCCTTCTTAGGATTTTGGGCACACACATGTGCATACACACACTTACATGCCCACTGTGATGTTCAAGCTGCCGGGTCTGGGACTTGAACTGCACAGCCAGCCATGTGGAATGCAGTACCTTAACCTCCACACCACATGCGGGCCGGGCCCTCAAAGACCTATGTTACTTACCTGCTGTTGGCTCACTCTAAGGGGTTTCTCAGGGAGGCCCATGTCTGGAAGCTTTCCAGTCACATTTCTGGAGATTTAGTTTGGCCCAGGAGCTGGAGGGTCAGGCCCATCCCTGATGTGGGTTTTATTACTCCCCAAAAAGATGTTTGAGGTCCTCTAAATCCATAGAGAGGAAAAATTAAAACAATCCATTTTATCATTTGCATTTGACTCAAGCATATGGTAGATCTTTCTTTTCAAACTAGAATTTTCTCTCTTTTTTGGTGAGAGATTTTTGCTATAGGTTTGTGTGCTTGCTGGAGAGACAGAGACAGAGAGCGAGAAGTTACACCCCTAGGGTGTGATTGTGGCCAGGTCACAATCCCTTCTCCTTCGGTCACCTCGGGATTGTGGGCATGCTCACACACACCTGGCATACATTTTAAACCACCAGGTCCAGGACCCGAATCACGGTCAATTACGTGGGAGTCCAGTGACCAAACCATTATGCCATCTGCTGATCCCAAAAGAAAAAAAAATTCACTTGCTTCTCGGAAAAGTCATGATGCATTTTTGTATAGAAAGATACGTCGTGGCTTTTCTGATGACCCGGTACTTACATGGCCTTGCCGGAGAGAGGGTGCGAGGCAGCACTGGTGGGGCGGGGCCACGCCGCAATCCCTTCTTCTCTAGTCCTCCGTCTTCTGGGGGTCTGGGGCACACGTGCACGAGCCACAGGTGTGTTCCCCAGGCCCGGGGCTGAGGTTCGTAACTGGTTGGTATGTGAGACCCCACTTCCTCAACAACTAGGCTGTGCAGCCGGCCTGTACTCTGGGCTTTCCATGTTTTCAACAATAGCAAAGATATATGAATAAATGAATTTTAAAAGCATAAACTATTTGGGAATATTAACCACAAGAGTTTGTCACAAGATTTGACAGAGTCCTTTTTCTTTTTCTTTCAACCGACTTAGGAATATGTGGTAGATACAGATGTCAAGAAGGGAAATAAATTAGGAAAGTATAATGTTGGAAACAGGCTTTTTATTGCTCCTGAGAATGTTCCTTAATTTCCCCTCAGTCTTCTCCTTGTTACCTGTTTTCTTCTTTCTCTTCCAGAAGCCCTTCAGCGGCCAGTAGCGTCTGACTTTGAGCCCCAAGGTCTGAGCGAAGCTGCTCGTTGGAACTCCAAGGAAAACCTCCTCGCCGGGCCCAGTGAAAATGACCCCAACCTTTTCGTTGCACTGTACGATTTTGTGGCCAGTGGAGACAACACTCTGAGCATAACCAAAGGTAAAGGCTGTGGGCGGTGGGCGATGCTGGCTGCAGTCAGAGGTCAGGGAGCCGCTCGTGGAAGAGCCGCTGTAAAGTCCAGGCACAGGGATGCCCGCAGTCAGCACCTCTTAGGGAGTCACCTCTGAAGGAGACGGTTCCTGTGTAGTCAGTCAGTCATTAGCAAAAGCAGATCATCCTCTGCTTTTATACCAAAAGGACAACAGAACCAAATACTAAAGATACTTTTTCTCCCTGAGCATCAATGTCCCTCCCCATAGAAGAACCCACCCACCCTGTATTGGGAACAGCGCTTGGGTAGGCATGAGACTCGCAGACACTGAGGCTGCTCCCTCGGTATGTGCATTGCCAACGGCAGCATCACATGTAACGAGCATTCTTACGCACGCCCAGGCCCGTGCATATGTGGACTGGTCAAAATGAAATGGTATTTAGAAGTGTGGAGCTTTTTGGTACTCAGGATAAATGAGGAAAATGAAGCTTGTGCTTAGAGCAGACATGACAGATTTGGTTCTTCTCTTCTAAGGTGAAAAGCTCCGGGTCTTAGGCTACAATCACAATGGGGAGTGGTGTGAAGCCCAAACCAAAAATGGCCAAGGGTGGGTCCCGAGCAACTACATCACGCCAGTCAACAGTCTGGAGAAGCATTCCTGGTACCACGGACCCGTGTCCCGCAACGCCGCGGAGTATCTGCTGAGCAGCGGGATCAACGGCAGCTTCTTGGTGCGAGAGAGCGAGAGCAGCCCTGGCCAGCGGTCCATCTCGCTGCGATACGAAGGGAGGGTGTACCACTACAGGATCAACACGGCCTCTGACGGCAAGGTGGGGCCTCGGAGGGGCCGCTGAGGGGGCCGGCGGACTGAGGGAGGGCGCGGGGGGCGGTGGTGGCCCTGGCCAGGAGACCCCGAGGTCCTGCTGGCGGATTGCTGTTGCTGCAGCAAAGCTCGACCGAGATGTTAATGGCCCCTGTAAGTTAACGGCAGGAGTCGTCCCTCAGTCTTAGGAGGCTCCAAGTCCCAGGGCCTGCTGTGGGTCTCTTGTTGTCTTCTAGAGTCTCGTGATTAGCAGTTTCATTTGTGAGCACGCATGTGCGTGCTAGAGGACATATGTGTTCACCAGAGAGAGAGGGAAAGCTCCCCTCACGGGATGGTCATGCTCGAATCCCTTCTCTGTCTCTCCTCCTTTCTGGGTATTTGAGCTCACACATGTTTCTCTAGTCGCTGGGTCTGGGACTCAAACCATGAGGTCAGCCATGTGGGATCTGCCTGCCTTCACCACCATGTAGCCGCCCCAGTGGTTTCTTAAAATTGGAGGAATAGCTTTTGGGTTTTGGACGTGCTTTTTACATTAAGATTCCTCCTTTATAAAAATAAAATCTAGGGGCAGCAGTTGGCATAGTTTTTAAAGCACTGGACTCCTGTATGGCCAATTACCATTTGAGTCCCAGAACCAGAGGCTTTGAAACTCATGCGGTGACCGTGTGCATGAATGTCCAAAATCCCAGGAGGTAAATGGGGGAGAAGGGATTAAGGCGCGGTCCTCTCCACTAGGGGACGATTTCTCTGTCACTCTCTGTCTCTGCGGTGAGTGCGCATGCCCTATAGCAAAACTCTCTCTTTCAAAAAATAAAATAAGAATAAAATGTAAAATGATAGCAATTCACTCTTGGGGAGTAAACTCCAACACTAAGTAGGCATTTTTAAAGCACAAGACTGACAGCACCTGCCCCAAGTAAGTGTAGTGCACAGCCTTCCCCTGTGGAGAAGATCCCATTCATGGATGCGTTTGTACACACGTGTGTACACAGACACAGGTTTAAACAGAAGTGGGATCACACTGCACCCCCAGACTCCCAATCCCAAACTGCAGTTTTGTGAAGGAGCTGGCGTATATGACTTTTGTGGCCTTGTAAATAGTCCTGGAGACGCCACGAAGGGAACGAGGTATTTAGCATTTACTGAAGCCCTGCTGTAGTCAGATCTTGCGTAACCCTCACCTCAGCCGTCTAGGCAGGTACTGCTGCGGTCTGCCGAGTCGCTGGAGAAGTCGTGGCACATTTTCACATAGAAAAACAGGAAAATGTGTCATGACTTTCCCGATGACCTAATACATTTTTGCACTAAAGACAGGGAGGCTTAGAGATAGAGTTTCTTGCCCAAGATCACACAATGGGTAACTGATGGAGCCGGCTGGGGTCCTCCTGCCCACCATGCACCAGGCACGAGTACAGTACAAGCGGGTGGTCAGGGCGCTCCCCGAGGTGTATGCATTTTTTAATAATGTGATGTGGGTTAAAAACTAATAGCATTGAAGGAGTTACAATGAGAAGTGGTTTTGTCTCCTAATTCAGTTCTCCTTCCCAGAGGTAGCCACTGTCACCCGTTCCTTCCAGAGTTACCTGGTGTGTATGTTTATTTTGAAAGACGTGTGAACGCGGCGTACTTCATGCTGCTCTGCCTCTCGCCTTTACCACCTACCGGTATATTTTGGAGGCGGTTTTACTGCAGCACATTAGATCCGCCTCCACCTTGTTAGTGACTGCACAGAATGGGTGAACCGTCATTTATCTGAGCAGTACTCTGCTGGGCTTCTACTTCATTATAAATAATGCTGTTTTGGGGCCAGCAGGTGGCATGGTGGTTAAGGCCCTGGACTCCCACATGGCGGACCTTGGCTTGAGTCCTGGACTTTGTGGCTTGCTTTCTCACTTTCCCCCTCTCTCTCTCTCTCGCTATGTTCCTCTCTGGTCAAATTAAAATAAATAAAGTTAAATAAACAAATGAAGAAAGAAAGAAAGCTGTTTTATGAAGCCCTTACTAGATACTAAGTCATCAGAAATGTCATAACGCATTTTTGCATAGAAAAACATAGAAAGATACGGCATGACCTTGCCCACGACTCAATATAATGTATTCTGACATTTTCTGTTCCACTTTGTTCTGTTTCATTTTTTAAAATGATTCTGGGGGGACCAGCAGTTAGCATAATGGCTATGTCAATGAACTCCCATGTAGTTGACCATGGTTTGAGTCCCGGACCCGGTGGCTTAAACTCACACTGGGTGCATGTGTGCCCAAGATCCCGAGAGGAGAATGGAGGAGAAGGGATTGCGGCGTGGCCATGCCCCCTGGGGGGGTGATTTCTCACTTTCTGTCTCTCTGTCTCTCCCTGTCTTTCTGGCGCGTGCACATGCCCTGTAGCAAAAGCCTCTCAAAAACAAAACAAAACAAAACAAAACCTAGGTGTAGGGCTAGCCTGTTGTGGTTAAGGCAGCTACATCCCACATGGTGGACTGCCGTTCGAGTCCCAGACCCGTGGCTAGAAGAATATGTGAGGTGTCTGTGTGTGGTTGCCCAAAATCCCAAAAGGAAAAGAATGCGATAAGGCCATTCCCCCCACCCCCCGGGGGGAGCACTTTCTCACTGCACCCCCATCTCTCTCCAGTGAGCGCATGTGCCCTGCAGCAGATTTCAAAACAAAATCTAGTTGGGGTCTAGCAAGCGGCATTGTGGTTATGGTGCTAGACTCCCACACGGCCCTCATGGCTCGAGTCCCAGACCCAGTGGCTTGAAAACTCATGCTGGAGGACCAGCACTTGGCATAATGACTACGTTGCTGGACTCCCATGTAGTCGACTATGGTTCGAGTCCTGGACCCGGTGGCTTAAACTCGTGCCAGGCTCATGTGTGTGCGTGCCCCAGATCCTGGGGGGTAGGGGTGGGGTGGGTGGGAATGGAAGAGAAGGGATTGAGGCATGGCCATCCTGGAGGGGTGATTTCTTGCTTTCTGTCTTTGTCTTTCTGGTGAGTGCATGTGCCCTATAGCAAAAAACCTCTCAAAAAGGAAAGAAAGAAGGAAAGAAAGAAAGATGATGCTGGGTGGGACCAGCCGGTGGTTTGGTGGCTAAGGTCTTGCCTTTCCGCGTGGCCAGCTGCGGTTCAGGTTGGACATGGACCCAGCAGCTCGCTGTCTCACTTCTCTCATGTGCCCTATAGCAAATTTTATTAAAAAAAAAAAAAAGTAATAAGTACAATTAAGTAATTATTTTTAAAATAGAAAAAAATCATGCTGGGCACATGTGCATACATTGCTAACGTCACAAGAGTAGAATGGAGGAGAAGGAGTTGTGGCATGACCATCCTACCTGGGGAGTGATTGCTCATTTTTCCCTCTCTGTCTCTCTCTCCCTCCTTCCAGCAAGCTCACATGCCCTGTGGTAAAAACCTATGAAAAACAGGGACCGGCAGGTGGCGTGGTGGTTGGGGCGCTGGACATTCCCACATGGCTAACTAACCATGGTTTGAGTTGTGGACCTGGCAGCTTGCTTTCTCACTTTCCCTCTTTCTCTCTGTGTCTCTCTCTGGTCAAATTAATAAATGAATGAATAAATAAAATTAAATAAAATTTTTTAAAAAACTACGAAAAACAAAATTCTAGGTGTGATCCATCACATTTCTTTCATAGACTGACTAGTGACTTTATGACCTGCAGTTTGAGAATACACCACACATACTTCTTTGTGTACAGAGTAAGTGTACGCAAGATAAGTTGCTGGAGTGGATGGAAGGTTATGGGCATTTAAAATTTGTAAAGATACTGCCAACTCACCCTCTAGAAATTGCACAAATGTATTCTCTCACCAGCAGCATATGAAGGTTCCTTGTCAGCAGTATATTAACAGCCTGGTAAAACATCTTTGCCTATCTGTTGGGAAGGAGTGTATTTGATTGGAGGAGAGCAGTCTTCAGTGGCGTGGTAGCAGCGAGGTGGTTAAGGTGGCTGGATCTCACATTGCTGACCCTGCAGTTGTGTTTTTGTGTTTGTTTTTTTTTTTCTTATAGATTTTTGCTATAGGGTTCATGTGCTCACTGGAGAGACAGAGAGACAAAAAGTGAGAAATCATCCCCCCAGGGGGATGGCCACACGGCAGTCCCTTCTCCATTCTCCTCTTGGAATTTCAGGCATACACACACATACCTGGCATGAGTTTTAAGCTACTGGGTCAGGACTCAAACTGTAGTCGACTATGTGGGAGTTCAGTGACATAAACATTACACCATGTGCTGGTTCGGCTGACAATGCAGTTTTAAGTCCCAGATCCAGCAGCTTGAAAACATACTGGGCGCGTGTGCAGTGTGTGCTCCGAATCCCAGCAGGTTGGAAGAGAAGGGACTGGCGTGACCTCAACCCCTGGTGGGTCACTTCTCTGTCTGTCCTTGGTGAGTGCACTTGCCCTCTGGCATGTTCAATAGCGTGTGTCATATCTCGTTTACCTTTGTGCCATTTATCTTTTTCCTACATCCTAGGACTAGAGCAAATTCATGCATGTATCTCAGCTTGCTGATCTCTGTTCTCTTCCATTAGCCTGTCTATCCATATGCTAGTACAGGACTCTTAAAAAACCCCACATATTTATGTATTTAATTTCACTTGTTATTATTATTTTTTAATTTGACCAGAGAGAGAGAGAGAGAAAAGGACAGTGCGAAAGCAAATCTCTAGGTCTGGGACTCCAACCACGGTCGGCCATGTGGGAGGGAATCCAGCGCCTTTAACCACCACGCCACCTGCCAGCCCCAGTACTGAACTCTTAACTGCTATAGCTTTATACTGTATTTTATTTAAAAAAATATTTATTTAATTCCATTTGTTGCTGTTGGTTGGTTTTTTGTTTTGTTTTTGTTTGTTTGTTTTTATTTGACCAAGAAGAGACAGAGAGAGAGAGAGAGAAAGGGAAAATGAGAAGGCAAACCACCAGGACTCAAAACGTGGTTGGTCATCCATGTGGGAGGGAATCCAACGCCTTTACCCACTACACCACCTGCTGGCCCTGTACTGTATTCTATATCTGATAGTGCTATTCCCCTTTCGATATCTTCTTGGCATTTTCATGACTGTTTTACACATTGATTTATACCATATGAATGTACACACACGTCTTTTTACATTTTTTTAAATGATAGTGCACATGTACATGAGAGAGGAAGACACCTTCCACAGGGTCTCATCCCACTGCAGTTCCCTTCCTCAGCTGCAGCTCCTCAGGGTTTGGGCGCCCATGCCCTTGGCATGGTTCAGCCTGACCTGGGATCTGAACCATAGTTGGATATGTGGCTTCCAGCACTGCAACCCAGTACACCACTAGACTGGGTCATCTTTTCTTTGGATCTTTTTGCCTATCTCAGAGTCTTCCGGCTGAAGTCCTGTTGCCAGTAGCGGATGCGTTCCCTGACAGCAGGTGTCTTTAATCCCAGCCCTGGGTGTGTGACAGACAGCAGAATCTGACTTGCTGTGCAGCTAGAGATGGGCTTTACCAGCTTGCTCTTGGTAGTTCTTATCCCGGGCGTAGAGCAAGCCCCCTTCTGTTCTGCAGGGTGTACTGTGTGGAGTAGGCCCTTTGAAAGAGCTTCAGACTGCGAGGGTAGCTTTTGAGTGAATCAGCACCAGGTACAGCACCCGTGGGGGCGGTGGTTTTCTGGAGCTGACACCTTGCTGTCTCATCTGCGCTATTTGCATCATGCTACACCAAGATAATCACTTGAGGTTCGTGCTATACAGTATAATGGTTTCTCTTCCCCAGAGTTGTTGAATTAGCAGCTTTGGAACAGATGCCATCAGGCATGATATAGCTTGACAACTCATTAGCTGACGGTTGGTCTAAAATACCATTCAAAGGGGAAAGGAGAGGCCTACGTGATATGCAGCATTTGAGTTTTACCCAGAGGTCACTAGCCCCTCTGTCTAATGCTGGTATGTGCAGGGTGGGCTCCTCTCATTGCAGGTGGAGCCCAGGGAACTCAGCTGAGTGGACAGTGCTGTATCAGCTAGCTCCTCAGGGCATCTTAGGCCTTCCTCCTCCCTCCGTGGCAGGGTCCTCCTCTTAGTTTCTGAGCACAGGGGGAACCCCCAGCCCGTAGGTCCGCAGGTGGCCATCCACAGAAGCTCCCCCTGAGTCTGAGCACCTGAGGGCTGAGCTGGGTGAGAGTACACCCCTGGCATGAGTGAGCAGCCTCAGAATGGGGTGGTGACAGCCATGGGTGGAACTGAAAAATGCTTCTCATAGCAGAGCTTTGATGCAACTCTTTTTTTTTTTTTTTATTTCTAACGGGAAAATTTAAGGTTGGTGGGAGGGATAGTCTGAGGTTAAGTAAGTTTAATTCTTATTTTCAAATGAACTAATCTTTAGAAAACAACCGAATTGATACTCTTCTGGAAGGCACCAGAGGATTTCTTTCTGGTCCACTCTCAGAGCGCTTCTTACCACTCTCGTGTTGAGTTCTTCAGCGTGTGTTGTGGTTACCAACTCAGGACACAGAGCTGGACTTGTCAGGAGCTTTAAGCTGGACTCTTGAAAGGGCCAACACCAGATTGAGCCGTTGGTGTTTTCTGGCAGTCTTGATAATATTAAGAATCTTTAGATTCCCTGGAATTTGATTGTCATTCTCCTGATGCTTTGTCAGAGTTTGCAGCCCTCTGTCAGCAGAGTTAGAGACCGCTTTTTCTGTGCCACTCCTGCCTGAATTGCTCTTATACCTGGTGATGCATATTCACAGCTGATGCACTTCTGTAAGGTGCCACTGAAAGGCCCCAGAACTCCTACAGCCTTTGATGGAGGCTTTCTTTTTCTTAGGGCTTGGGGCTAGAGAGCTTAGAGCTAGCATCTGTAGAGCAGGGTAGTTAAGGCAGCTGGATCCCACATGCATGACTGCGTGGTTCAAGTCCCAGACCTGGCAGCTTGAAGAGCACACTGGGCAAGGGTACATGCATGCCCAAAGTCCCAAGAGAAGAATGACCAAAAAGGGATTGTGGCATGGCCATTTCTCCAGGGGGTATTTTCTCTCTTGCTCACTTTCTCTTTCCAGCAGGTGCATGCACCTTGTAGCAAATATGAGTGAATGAGTGACAGAGATGCCAGTGACATATATTTTCACGGTCTGCTCTAGTGACGGGTTTACATTGACAGGAGTGTAATATGGGCTTAAGTTGCAGTAGAGGTGACGGGAGGAGCCAGCAGAGTAGCCTGCGGAATTGCCAAGATTCCCCCCTGCTGGTGGCTCAGCAGGTACAAGCGTCCTGGAGAAGCCTGCCAGCAGCATCGCCAGCTTCCCCTGGTAGCGGAGCCTTGGAACTCCCTTGCGTATGCTGGGCTCTGGCCTTCTGCTGGGCCATGAGCAGCCCTCAGAGCAGCATGGCGTCCTGGCCAAGCAGGCTGGAAATGGAGGTGGGGCTCTGGGGTCTGAGAGCCCGAGGTTGCACAAGTCTGGGCTCCGTTAAGCCTGCGCATGTAACTGCCAGGAGGGAAGCCTTTTCAGGGAGTCTTTGACAGGCCCTGTCTTCTGGGTTCGTGCGCGATGAGGAAGAGACAAGAGCCAGGCTGAGCACCCTGACTGTTGACGGAACGAGGCGCTGGCATAATGACATGCCACTCATGGTGTTGACTTCACTTTCTTCTCTGAACATGCCACGAATTCCTGGTGGCTGCCCAGTTCACCAGCAAAGTGCTGCTCCCAACTAGAACTGGTCAGAAGGAAGCCCCCACGCTGACAGCTGGTGACACGCTGGGGAGAAGGGCTGTGAATCGGAAGTGCAGAGGGCACAGGCAGGAGAGTATTTCTGTATTTAGTAAATGTCACTTTATAGGTTTTATGTTGGAAGATGAACTAAGCCACAGGGTCTATAAATCGAATTACCGAGAAGGATTAAGTGCCCATTCAGAGAAACCACTGAAGTCGCCAGCAGAGTAACCTGTGAGGGATTGAATGAGTCTAAGCAAATTCTGCTGAGCCCAGACTTCGAGGAGCCCTTAGCATTCCGCGCTGGGTGCCAGGAACGTGTTTCTGGGTAGGGCATGCTGCTCTCAGCTGCACTGCAGCTCCTGCCCCGATGGAGAATGGGCGGGAGCCCCTTCCCAGGAGCCTGGGGCCAGTGCCGTGCAGGCAATCTCCTAAGGAGAGCAGCCCCCACCCTGGAGGGTCCTTGGAAGGGCCTCTTGACACCCCTTCGGTGGTGGCCAGTGGCTGGACCTGGTGACCTGTGTGAGGTCACTGGACAGCTGACACGTTCCCGAGGAGCAGGGAGTAGGTGCAGTCCTGTGTCCCCTTGGTGCCTGTGTGACCGGCCCTCATGTCTGACCTGAGTCAGGCTGTGTGGGTGTCTGTGGGTATCTGGTGAGCAGGCCTCAGTGCAGACTCCCGCTGCCCCTGCTCTGCCGTGGACATTCGTGGGTCTGAGTGTGGACCATAGCAGGGCAGTGCACTCAGGTTCCCAAACCTGCAAAGAGGGTCTCCTGGCGGGCCCCCTCTTCCCAAAAGCATCTGTGTCCAGAGTTCCAAGCCAGTGTCCCAGGGCCACAGTTGGCACATGAAGAGCAAGGTCCTCAGAGTGGAAGAGTCTTTGTGGACCAGCCTTGGGATTCTCAGAATTTTAGCAGAATCATTGTTACATCATTATCTAAAGGTCGCAAATGCAGAGTTTGCCAATGATTTGGCTGATTTTTAAAGGTTTTCAATAGGCACATGTACTCCCCACGGAAGGGTGGGGAGTGAGAAGGCACCCCTGGGGAATGGCCATGCGTAACCCCTCCTCCTCCATTCTCCTCTTGGGACTTCTGTCACACGGGCACATGCACCTGGCATGCTCCTTAAGCCCCTGGGTCGGGGACTGGAACTGCATAGGCAGCCACGTTGGATCCAGCTGCCCCGCCACCACTCCACCCACTGGGTGCCTTGCTCGACTTGAAAGAATTCACTTTCGTCATCCAGGCGGAAAGAGAGATGGGTGGAGCTTGTTGCTGTTTTGTACGTACCCTCTTGAGGATTTTAGAAGGAATCAACTTGTGAGTTTTGTTATTTTCTCCTTTTTCACAAAATTCTGCCTGAGGGTTTGTGAGCTCACAGGGGAGAGAGGAAGAGGACAGTGAGAAAGCATCCCCATGGGGGATGGCCACGCTGCAATCCCTTCTCCTTTATCTCTCCTTTCTCTCAGTATTTTGGGCACATACATCTGTGTTTTTCAAGCCACTGGGTCTGGGACTCAAACAGCACAGTTGGCCATGTGGGATCCAGCCCCCTTAACCACCCACCACTGACCCGTTATTTCTTTCTTTTAAAAATATTTTTGTTATCCGATATTGCAAACATACGGAAAGTAAGAGTGCCTAACATGACCAGCCACCACGGGCCTTAGTTCTGCCAGACTTTCCTTCGCTTTCCTCAGGTGGTGAGGTGTGACAACCACAGCTGGGGCTAGAGTCCCTTCCACCTCCCTTTCGCCCCTCGCCCCTCATGTCACCACTGCCACAGCCCCTCCTTCCTCGTCTCTGAACACCTCATTGAGACGTTAGGGCCCTCAGCAATGCGGCTGCCTCAGCAGACCAATAGTCAGTCGGGTGCCTGGAGCCCAGATACTGTGTGCTCTCAGGGGTCGTTTCTGGTAAGGGGCATTTCCTCCCCACGCACTGAGACAGGCAGAGACGGGAAAGTAAGGTGCCGTCACCCCTGTGACTGCAGCCAGGCGCTGCTCTCTGTCCGTCCCAGTCATGTCCAGACGAGCCTGGGGGGGTGGGGGTGGCTGCACAGGTCCTGCCATACCGTAGACTTAGCAGAGACTTAATGTTCTCTTTTTTTTTTTTTTAAGAATTATTCATTTGTTTCAACTCATTTTATAGTCGTAGTATTATTATTTAATCTGACCAGATAGAGAGAGAGAAAGGGAAAACAAGAAGGCAAGTGGCCAGGTCCAGGACTCAAACTGTGGTTGGCCATGTGGGAAACCAGGGCCTTTAACCACCTGCTGGCCCCAAGACTTAATCCCTTCTACCCGCACAGCCCTCCCAGCTCTGTTCCGGGAGCAATGCTGACCTCTAGTGGGCCTCCCGCAGGCTTCTCCAGGCTCGTCCTCTGTTCTTCCCACACAGCCATGCGTGAGGGCTGGGAATGCAGGTTTCCAGCTTGTGATTGCTGTGCCGTTTGTAATTGCAAGTTAAATAAGTTCTTTTCTTTTCTTTTTTTTGGGAGAGGTTTTTTCGCTATAGGGCGCGTGCACTCGCCAGACAGAGAGAGACATAGAGACAGAAAGAGAGAAATCACCCCCCAGGGGGGATGGTCACACCGCAATCTCTTCTCCTCCATTCTCCTCTCGGGATCTTGGGCATGCACGTACACGCGCCCGGTGTGAGTTTTAAGCCACTGGGTCCGGGACGCGAACCATGGTCGACTACGTGGGAGTCCAGTGACATAGCCATTACACTAACTGCTGGTTCCTATAAGTTATTTTCTTTTCTAGTCAGCAAAAGCTTACTAAGTTCTGTTGGCTCATTTAGTCAAGGACTATTTCTTGAAAGCCTATTCTGTGATCATTCCCTGTTCTCAGCGCTGGGGGCACAGGGCTCTCCCCATGCAGGGCAGACAGGAAATGGGCAGGTCGGCTGGCCACGGTCAGCTCTCAGCTCAGTGAGACCTGTGCAGAGGAGCGTAGGCAGTGAGACGGCCAGTGCTGGGTGGGCAAGGAAGCCTTCTCAGACCTTAAGGCTGGCCTTGGGCTGGGCCTGTAAGGATTAGGGTGCAGGGTTTCAGGCAGAGGGACCGAGCACAAAGGCCCTGGGCAAAACGTGGCGCGTCTCTGCTTTAGCAGTGCATCCCAGGGCAGTAGGGAAGGACTGGCCAGTCCCAGGTGGAGGGCTTCGCGCTCCGCAGGCGTGCTGTGGCTTGTCTGAGTCGGGCCTCTTCCACTGCTGACGGCTGTTCCCTGTCCTCCTCAGCTCTATGTCTCCTCTGAGAGCCGCTTCAACACCTTGGCCGAGCTGGTCCATCACCATTCCACTGTGGCCGATGGGCTCATCACCACCCTCCATTACCCAGCCCCCAAGCGCAACAAGCCCACCGTCTATGGCGTGTCCCCCAACTACGACAAGTGGGAGATGGAGCGCACGGACATCACCATGAAGCACAAGCTGGGCGGAGGCCAGTACGGGGAGGTGTACGAGGGCGTGTGGAAGAAGTACAGCCTGACGGTGGCCGTGAAGACCTTGAAGGTAGGGACCGAGGTGGGGGGCAGCGTTAGAACCACTGTACTAGAGACCCTCCATTCAACGCCGAGAGGGTCTGCTGGTGTCCCTAACGCCCCTTCCAGGAAGCTCCCTGTTGCAAGGGGTCCAGGGGTTCACCGGCCAAGGGGTTGACTCGTGGACCTGACGTCGCCTGTGTGTCCACACGGGCTGAATCGAGGCCCTGGTCCTGGTCTTTCTCCACGTATGGTGAGAGCCGGCAGTGCTGGGGCTTGGGGTGTGAGGAGACGTGTCACTGGAGAAGCATCGTCACCTTACGGCTGAGGGTTTCCTTCCGCTGCTGCAGCATGGGGAGGGCTTCCTGCTG
>NW_006203448.1:3100145-3117000 GCF_000334495.1 Tupaia belangeri chinensis | reverse complement strand
GCTGAGTTAGGAGAGAGGGAGCCACTCAGAGTTCTGGGAAGAGGAGACTTGGCCAGAGTGTGCTCGACTCTTCTGGGGGTTTTCGTTGGCAGCTGCGAAGGGCAAGTGCGTGGAACTTTCTGGCTGGTCCGACTGCTGTGAGCCTGGACCTGAGCAGCAGAGGGGGCTGGGCTGCTGGAAGGGCGTGGAGACAGCAGTCACCGCCCCACGCTGCCGCTTCGCTCTTGCTTGCGTGGCTTTCGTGACTGAGGACGAGGGTTTGCAGTTTCCAGGCAGTTGTTCTTGTTTTTTTCCTTCTGAAATTCTTTGAAATCATTGGGACACTGAGGAAAGTTTTCATTTTCAACCCTTTGCCCTCTTCAGAATGTGATCCCCTGTGTCAACCGCGCTTTCCGACCACATCGACGCGCACAGAAGCAAGAGGAGGCCCTCGTGTAACTGAGAAGGAAAGACGCAGCCACTGGCAAAAGTGCGCCCAAGTCTGTGCGCGTGGCTCTGAGAAGTCGGGGTGTGCACTGGGCCCCCCAGGGCCTCTGGCTTCCAGAGCCTTCCCTCAGAGGCCCAGGCATGGAGAGCAGGCTGGGCCCATGCCGTGCCTGCCTCAGGGGTTGCCTCTAGCCTGGGAACCAAACACGGCATCCCAGCCTTGTGTTCTTCACGTCCCTGGCGTCCGTCCGTCCTTGGGGCAGGACTGGTACTGGTGATGGGCAAGCGGCGTGGCTTGGGGTCACCTTGAGGACCCTGACATTTTCCAGGTAGAGCCCTTTTTTAACTTGGTAGCCATCCGTTGAGTTCCTCATTTGCCAGCCCTCGGCTTCAACCCTGGGCTCACAGCAGGAGTCGGCGTTCCTTGCACAGGCGTGGGTGGTCCCGGTACCGAGAGAGGTGGGCACCACGAGCCAGTGCAGTGGGTGCCAGGAGCGAGTGCGGTGGCAGGGCAGGGGCAGAGCTGCGGGGTCTAAGGGTGTGTGAGGCGGGGCAGGTGCACTGTGCCCACTTCGGGTGTTGGGCCGGGACTGTGGAGGAGGACAGGCCTTGGCCAAGGGCACAGAGGCAGGCACAGTAAGCCACAGGGGCCTTGAGCCCCAGCGGGGGGCGGGGGGGAGGCTGGGGCTCCACCCTGGAGGCAGTGGGAGTGAGATGAGGACTGCGGCACAGGGGCGTGCTGGTCCTCGGTGGCGAGCGTGCGAGCGTGTGCAGGCGCCACAGTCCCTCACAGACGTCATCCTGGGGTTGGGAGGTAGCCAACTCACGGCCCATGCCGAGTTCTATAACCAGATGCGGTCCTTTTACACGTGCAGTGCGGTTCCATTCCTCAAGTAAAAGGGCAGCAACGCAGCCTTTGCCCGCGTCCGTGGCCCCCATGTGGGCGCAGGCAAGAGGGCGCACCCGAGCTCAGTTCCATGACTCAGTGCAGGGTGGAGACCAGGCCCAGAGAGGTGGGGCCCTGGCCGCTTTGCAAAAGCAGAACAGGAACACGTTAGGAGTGCAAAGTGAACGAGATGTAGCCATAACGGCATGTGTGAAAGCTTTAGCAGGGTGTGGAATCCGCACAACGTGAAATCTGGGAAGCCCACTCAGTAGATGCTACAGCAGTGTTTCCTGAGCAGCGGGGTTCCACGGGGAGCCTCCTGCAGCCTGGTGGTAGTGGTGGTTTTCTTTTTCTCTTCTTTGTTTGTACGTGCGCGTGTATGTATTGTCTAGTACAGCTAATACCAGAAGATGAGTGTGCTCACCAGAGGGGGGAGAGAGCACCTCCCAGGAGCATGGTCCTGCTGCACTGCCTTCCTCCCGTCTGTCCTTCCCCTTGGGGTTGCACATGCACCCAGTGTTTTCTGAGCCGCCAGAGCCAGGCTTTGAACCCCAGTCAGCCATGTGGGATCTGGCTCCCTAGGCATTGTGCGTAACAACCATGCTAAGGAGGGGGCTGGTTTTCTTACGCTGGTGAATCAGAATTGTCTGCAAGTGGTTGGCTTTCAGAATATGCTTTACTAATAATGTATTGTTGCACTTTTTATTATATCTTTAATGATTTCCCAAGAGCCTTGCCCACTTACGGTCTTGGAGTTGGTAAAGAATTGCAGGACTAGCTGTCTGGCTTCGTGTGAGTAGTTACCCGGTGTGGTATCTAATCGAGAGCACACAGGCCGTTCCTCCTGAGAGGCAGGTTAACTCAAAGCACAGTACGAAGGAACAGCTAAATAAGTCGTCCTTCCTTCCTGCTGGCCCTGCCTCAGCATGCTGTCTGTACGCCACAGCGTGTCAGTAGTGGGACCAGAGAGCTTTGAGACCGCGGGTACAGGAGCCAGATCGGAGTGCCGTGCCCTCTGCTTACTGTGTGCCCGGCAGAGTTCCAAGTGCTTGTTACCTCTGACACCTCACTGCATCCTAGACCCTTCAAAGAAGGATGCTACAGTTATCACCATTCTAAGGCAGAAGAAGCCAGAGGGAGGGGGAGTGACTGGCCTGACAGCAGCTGGGCGCGGCCATGCCAAAACCCAGGCACCAGAGCCAAAGCCCAGCTCTTTTTTTCAGTTCTAACACAGGTTTGTACTTCTCAGGCCTCACGAAAAACCTACATCTGCCAGTGACAGCTCTTTTTAAAAAATCCCTTTTGCCCCGCTCTGCCATTTATCCTTCCACTGTAGCCCAGGCTTCCTCTGGGCGGTGGCTCTCTGAGCACCTTCCTGTCCAGCCCTCAAAGGACAGAGCCAAAGTCCCCCTTGACCAGCAGAGGGCGCACGGCCGTGCTTTGACCCGCAACTCGCTCATGCCAGCCAACACCAGCGAGGCAGCATTCGCGCTTGAACCCTCAGGCAGGAGACCTGGACAGAGTGAGAGGAGGAGGACACTAGGCTGACCCCTTTGGGTGGGACACAGCAACTCCGTCAAAGGCCCAGTGACTGAATTTGCGTTTTGACCCATTTGGCGTCCCCGTACTGAGCCATGTTAAAGCAGGGCGTGCTCGAGAGAACCACTGCTGACTATAGGAAGCCCCAGTTTGCGGTAAACTATATTCCAAAAGTTGGTTCGTAAGTCAGCTTTTTCTCTGAAATGGTTCTGTAAGTGAGAGAATTTGGAAAAGCTACTGTTGCTGAGACACCCATGAATGAGCTGACAAACTGACAAAGTGGCAGAAGATAACTACGTGTGTCTCGCACAGGCAACGTGCACCTGGAAGCTTGTCTTCCCTAAGGCAGTCCACGTGTGAGTCTTCTAACCGTAACAGCAGCTGCAGGGGCACTGCTCGGGCCCTCCTGTCACCCCTGTGTGTCTCAGCGGTCGCTCTTTACCTGTACACGTGAAGCTGTCTGTTTGTAGGTATTTGTATGTGTACTAGCCCTCGTTAGGCCGTTGCGTTACTTTGTAATTTTGCTGTCATAAACACAGAGGTTATCGCTAGGTTTGAATATTCCCACTTGTTCATGTTGGAGTTTAATTGCCACTGCCATGGCACTGCAAGGTGGGACTTTTTTTGTTAGAAGGCACACGCGCTTGGTAAAGCATGCATGCATGCACGTGCACGTGAGAGAGACAGACAGCACCCTCTGGGGGCGATGACAATGCCAAATCCCCTTTCCGCTCCCCCTCAGGATTTTGAGCACGCACATGCACCCAGCATGTTTGTCAAGCTGCCGGGTCTAGGACTGGAACTGCATAGTTGCCACGTGCGATCTTGCCTCCTCAACCACCATCCCACTGGCTGGCCCCCAGGAGACGTGGGACCTTTCAGAGGTGGTTAGGTCCTGGGTTCTGTGAGTGGATTAATGCTGTTATTGAGAAAGTTCAGCCCCTTTTCGCTCAGTCTCAGGAAGGTGATGTCCTGGTCACGTGCTCACAGCCCCCCTGGTGTGACACAGCAGGAAGGCCCTGACAGCTGCAGCCCCTTGACCTTGGACTTCCCAGCCTCACAAACCATGAGCCACATGAACTTCCCTTGTCTCTGGATTACCCGGCCGTGGTGTGCTGTTAGGTAGCGCAAGACGGACCGAGACGATTGTCCTCGTCAGCACAGACGTGCGGCTGCGCTGCGGGTCAGCCCCCCATGGGACTGGGTGCAGTTGCAATCTCGCGAAGAGGGGCACATTCCTGTTTGCACCCCAGCGATACTGAGGGCGCACCTGCGTACCCTCACCACATGATGTGTCTGGGCTTCGTTCTTTCCCCGGGGACATTGCTGTTATTGGGGATCTCCAGAAACAAGCAGGGCAGGAGGGCTCAGTGACAGCGTTGTCACTGGACGGTCACATGTGCAGTGGCCCTCGGGCTTTACAAGGAGGGGTCTGGCCATGCTAGGCAGAGGCTACACAGCCCTGGGCCTACTGTAGCCATGCTGTGCCTGCTCTTACGAGGCCACCGCTCCTCGCAAGGGCTCCCTTCTGGTTGCTCAGCCATATGGGCTTGCTGTCGGGGATGAGTGCTCCGGGGGCTCCTCCGTGCGGGAGCTTCTCCCAGACTTAGCACGAATGTCACATACCACACCTGGTTCATGGACCGCCTTCCTGGGTGGACTCAGAAACGCCAGCCCATCTGGCAGCGTGCTTTGATCACGTGGACCCTGGTCCATCTGGTCAGTGGGGGCGATACTTCTCTGCTGCTGACCTTGCCCCCTAGCGCTCAGTTAGAGACCGGGCACAGAGCTGGAGCCTGCGTCTGCAGGTGAGAGCGGGAGCACGCAGAGCTGCCGGCCCTGGGAGCACGCTCCTCTGGGCTGAGCACCTGCTTGCCCAGGGAAGGAGGAAGCTGATTGGAAGACACCTGTGAGGCGTGGGTCTGGGAGGACGTACTGTGAGGGGAAAGCACGGCATTCGTGAGAGACGCAGCCTCCCCTCGTACAGCACTGCACTCAGGCTCTCCAGGGGTAGGGGGCACCCTGAGTGGGCGCTGAACCCCGCCCAGGCACTGCTGTCTGCTCTCTCTGCACATGACCCACACTGACATTCCCTGCATCGTGCTGAGGAGGAAACAGTTCAGAAAAGGCAGGTAACTCAGGGTCACACAGCGGCAAAGAGAGACTGGGGGGGACCAGCAGGTGGCAGGGTGGTTAAAGGTGCTGGATTCCCACACGGCCAAGGTTCGAGCCCCAGACCCGGCAGCATGCTTCTCGCTTTCCCTTTTTCTCTCTGTCTCTGGTCAAATTAAAAAGTAATAATAACAAGTGGAATTAAACAAACAAATAATTCAGTTTTTTTTTTTTTTTTTTAAAGACTAGATGGGACCAGCAGTTGGCGTAATGGCTATGTCGCTGGACTCCCATGTAGTCGACCGCAGTTTGCATCCCGGACCCAGTGACTTAAACTCATGCCCAGCCTGTGTGCGTGCGTGCCCAAGATCCCGAGAGGAGAATGGAGAAGGGATTGCAGCGTGACCATCCCCCCTGGGGGGTGATTTCTCGCTTTCTGTCTCTATGTCTCTCTCTGTCTGTCTGGCAAGCACACGCGCCCTATAGCAAAAACCTCTCCAAAAAAAAAAAAGTAAAAAAAACAAAAACAAAAACGACTGGAATAAATCATAGGTTATCCTCTTAACCACTCCATTGAACCATTTTTTAAAAATTGTTTTCCCACAGGCACATTCGTAATAGGATTTTGCCATAGGGTACTTGTGCTCACTGGAAAGAGACAGAAAGCGAGAAATCACCATCCCGGGGGGATGGCCACGCCGCAATCCCTTCTCCTCCATTCTTCTATCAGGATTTTGGACACACATGTACATGCTCCCAATGTGAATTTCAAGTTGCCGAGTTCAGGACTTGAACTGCAGTCGACCACGTGGGAGTCCAGTGTCTTAGTCACTATGCCATCTGCTGGCTTCCCATCATACGTATGCACCCCCAAAACAGCATCTATGCCACAATCCACCCCAGTGCTGAGAAAGCCCTGGGTGACAACTCAGGACCTTCCCCAGTGGGGCCACTTGAGCTTCTGCTGCACCCACCCTCTGGCCCTTCCCTGTCCCCTCTCCTCTTCTTCCCAGTGAGCGCTTGTGATCACCAGAGAGTGCAACTGGGGACCAGGAGCGGCTGAGAAAGGAAAGTGAGAAGTCTCCCCAGGGCGAATACCATGCTGCAGCCCTTCTCCACTCTCTCTCAGGGTTTCCGGCATGCACGCACACGTGCCTGGCATGATTTTCAAACCACTGGGTTTGAGACTCGAACTGCTGAGTCAGCCATGTTGGATCCAGCACCTTAACCTCCACGCCACCTGCTGGCCCTGTGCTATTTAAGCTGTTCATCTGCGTCTGGGTTGGGCCCGTCAGTCCTTAGCGAGCCCAGTGGATCCCTCTTCCTCATAACAGAGGTAGACGAGACAGGGCTGAAAGGCACAGCTTCTACGCAGGCCCACCTGAGTCAGCCTAGTTGGCTATGTAAGCGGGAAGTTCCCTTCTAAGGACTTTTTATGATAAAGTTGGCAAGTGTCACAGGATGACTTCACAGGAATCTCATTTCTTGCCGTTGCACACTCAGGTTGCTGTTGAGTCCAAATTATCAGTCGAACTAGCTGGTTCCAGCAGGGGGAGCCAAATCCTCAGTGATTTTCCTGAAAGAAAGAAGGAATTTTATGGACCTTTTAAAACGGAGTCAGGGTGCTGACCTGCACAGTCAGAATCCTCGTACAACTTTCGGTTTCCCAGAATGTAACTACGAATAACATGCTGCTGGCCGCCTCACCGGTGGCAGGAGCAGCCGATTAACACGTTGCATGTTGCATTCATATTTATTATGTACTTCGGCTTTTTTTTTTTTTTTGCCATAGGGCACATGTACTCTGCAGGGAGAGAGACAGAGACAGAAAGAAGGAAAGTGAGAAATCACCACCTCAGGGGCATGGCCGTGCCCAGCTCCTTCTCCTTCATTCTCCTCCCAAAATTTTGGACACACACAGATGCACCTGGTATGATTTTCAAGCCACCAAGTCCAGGACTTGATCCATGGACATCCATGTGGTGGGAGTCTAGCACCTTAACCACTGTGCCACCTGCCGGCCCCTATATATGATAGTCCTTTTTTTTTTTTTTGCTATAGGGTGCATGCATTCACCAGAGAAACAGAGAGAGACAGAGAGCTAGAAAGCGAGAAATCACCCCCCAGGGGGGATGGTCACGCCGCAATCTCTTCTCCATTCTCCTCTCGGGATCTTGGGCACGCACGCACACGCGCCCGGCGTGAGTTTAAGCCACTGGGTCCAGGACTCGAACCGCGGTCGACTACATGGGAGTCCAGCGACATAGCCATTACGCTAACTGCTGGTCCCCATATATGATATTCTTACGATGGAATAAGCTAGAGAAAAGAAAGTGTTAAAGCCATGAGAAGGCCAGACGGTGGCACAGTGGTAATGAGGGGCAGACTCACGTGGGAGGGTTCTGACTCGTGCCCTTGGGTGTCTCTGAGTATGGGGCACACATGAATGTCCGTGGTCCAGGTCTGGCTAGAGCTGAGGATGGACTGTGGCATCGTGACCCTGTCAGGAGGGCCGTCTCTAAATCCATCAAGAGAACATACACTTACAGCCTTCATTGCAAAACACCCGTGTGTGCATAGACCTGCCGGTTCAAACTCATGTTCAGAGTTCAGCTCTGTTCACACTTCCCGTTGTTTGTGTTTGAGGAGGGGAGAGACGGACAGACACAGGGAGAGCAGCGTCCCTCCGGAAGCTAGATGGCTCCTGCTCACACTTGTGCCGTTAGGGTTGAGCGTGGTGTTTTAGGAAAGGGTTTGGGTCTGTGAAAGCAAGTAGTACTTCCGAAATGGTCTCACTGCGCATGTTCATTGCGTGGCATGTTGAAGAGGACTCTTGTCTGGACAGCTTCATTCGAGAGCCACTGTTCGAACTCACAGTCATCCAGACACGAGTCCTGAAGTCCCTCCTGCACATGAGTGACTCCGAGTCCCTGATCCTGACAGGCACTTGCTCGCCAGCCTCTGCCATTAAGCGGTCATTGTAGGACATCAGAGCGTGCCTTGCCCACATCGGCATGGCCTGCTGAGCGTGCCTGGGAGCAGGGAGGGCTCGGGCGTTCAGTGGCGATGGGGTGGCAGCAGGAGAGCTCTGTCCCCATACAGCTTGACACAGTGACTCCTGGTGATGCATGATTGACATCAGGAGCAGCTGGCCATTTTTAGAGCGCGATACCTCGTTTCTGAGTTTCGGCCTCGTGGAGCCCTAACTGAGTGGACCTTTGTCCTCATGGTCCTGCCTCACTCGTAGCCATGGTTGGCCCAAACAAGGAAGCTCGAAGTAGAGGCTCCTCATGGAGTCTCCCCACATCGGGGGAGGACTCGGGGCAGTGCCAGGGAGCGTACAGTGCGGACACGTCGGTTCCATGGCAGGACGTGGTCCCGTCTTACCCCCTCTTTGACCTTCATAGCCAGGTCTTCTCGGCAGAGAGACCGGTTCATTCACCACCCACCTGCCTCTGGTCGGATGTTCTACTCAGAAGACAGTGGCTTTTTCAAGTTGAGAAGAGGCTTACGACGAAAGCAAAAGCAAAGGCTCTGTGGTGGGGTCAGCAGGACTGGGGTGCTGGACTGACATACGGCCGACTGCAGTTCAGGTCCTAGACACCGCAACCTGAAAATCATTCGGGCGCGTGTGCGTGTGTGCTCAAAACTCCGAGAGGAGAGTGGAGGAGAGGTTGCTGCGTGGCCATCTCCCCCGGGGGTGATTTCTCACTTTCCTTCTGTCTGTCTCCCCAGTGAGTACACGTGCCCTATGGCCAAAGGAGCGGGGGTGGCTCTGGCACTGCGGACTTGAGCCTCTGCTGGAAATGTGGAGACCTTGGCACACTCGGGCTGGCGCCCACTTACGTCTTTTAACACTCCCCACCCCCGTGGCATTTGGGTACCATGGACTCTGCGGGGTGACATGTACTGAGGCCGCTTGTGAGTCATTGTCAGGGGGGCTGCTGCTGAGGAGGATTCTCGACCGGCAGAGCGCGGCGATCGCTTCGCTCAGAGCCCTGGGACACTGTCACTCACGTCGTTCTTGGGCAGTACAGTTTCTCTCTCTGTCGTTAGGGTCTTTGCCCTTAAAGTCAGGTCCATTCCATGTTGGCTAAGTGACCTTTTTGGTTAAACGCTTAGTGTGCTAGGGCTCCTTAGGAACCCGCGGTCCCCTGGGGAAGCGCGCCCCGTGTGTGGTCTCTGCCTCTTAACATGCCACCCACTCCAAGCGTGAGGAAACCAAGCCGGCAGAGCAGCTGCCAGAATCCCATGCCAACACTTGCTGAAAAGCGTCACCACTTTTTTTCCTTCTGCAGGAGGACACTATGGAGGTGGAAGAGTTTCTTAAAGAAGCTGCAGTAATGAAAGAGATCAAACACCCCAATCTCGTGCAGTTACTGGGTGAGCAAACGTGCTCTGAAGGGGCCAGACCTCTGGGGCGACGCGGGCACTGCAAGGGGCACTGCGTCAGACATCTGTGCACTGCCAGCCTTCGGCTGTGGCCAAAGGAGGCCCAGGCAGATGGGGGCATGAGAGCGGACGTGCGAGTGTAGTGGGTATCTAACGGCAGCACTGTCTCAGGCTGTAAGTGCGTGGGGCCACGGTAGGACGGGCCGGCCTCTGCATAGGGGCAGGGGCAGGCATGTCTTGGAAGCCTTTTTCTTTAGCGCCAGTCCTTTTTGCTGTTAGTTCAGTGGGGAGCAGAGACACACGCCCAAGCCCTCAGTGTCTTATTGGCAGGGGTCTGCACACGGGAGCCCCCCTTCTACATAATCACCGAGTTCATGACCTATGGGAACCTGCTGGACTACCTGCGGGAGTGCAATCGGCAGGAGGTGAACGCGGTGGTGCTGCTGTACATGGCCACCCAGATCTCGTCAGCCATGGAGTACCTGGAGAAGAAGAACTTCATCCACAGGTAGGGCCTGGCAGAGCAGCCCGGCCGCAGCGCCGCAGCCAGCAGCCTTTCTGTAGACACTCAGTGAACGAGGCCTTAGGGCGCAGCTTTGGCTTGGTGCTGGCAGCAGCACGCTGGCCCTGGGACAAATGCACGCACTCGGGTGCAGCGCGGCGGCCTCAGGCGTGTGTTCAGACTGGAGCCCAGCCTGGCCCAGACCCTGGGCCAGTGCCGCAGTCCACTTCCAGACCATTGTGGATGTTAGCGGAAGGCCACGAGGGCGTCCTCCCCGGTGACCACAGCCCCCTCCGAGGCTCTTCCTGGCCACGGTTGGCGCTGCCTTGACGTGAGCTCATGGCAACAGCCAGTGCGTGGATCTTGTCTTCTTAGTGTTGTTTTTCCTCCCTCATTATCATCGCATTCTCACTTAACCTCCTGTCATCCGGTTCAGGGCTGTTTCCACGACTGTCAGAATTGTGTAGCTGTGGGCCTAAATTAGGCATCTTCGCTGCCCTAGGGCCTGAGTGCTTTGACCTTCAAGTGTGCCACAATTACCAGGTCTCACATTCTTGGCCGGGGGAAATGGGCTCCTGGCAAAGTGGTATCGGTGTTTTCAGTCTCTCACACAAGATGTTTTCCACGCCACCAGTGCGACCTTTCCTGCCCAATTAACTGAAGAGCGCAAGCTCTACACGAGATCGCACGGCGAGGAGCATGTGAGACGCTGGCGGGGCCGCGGCAGGCAGGTGTACTGTGCTCCCTGTGAGCCCGCTCCAGATGCTCCTGTTGCTCAGGAACGTGAGCCCTCCGATGCTGCAAATTGAGATTTCTCGACTTCCCCTCTTCGTCTTGCACGGCTAGGCCCGTTCCCGCTTCATTCAGGCAAACTTAAAATGCTTACCGAAATCCTATTAGGCACAGCTCTCTGTATTTCATTTCCCTCCCTGCTGATGATCAAGCCATCGCACACAGCCGTTGCCTTAAGCCACCGCCTCTTCTCGTTCCTCCATCCCAGTTTGCCTCGAGATTTCATGGTTAACGTCCTCGAACTGAAGACGAGGCTCCTTCCTCCCTGGGAGAATGAGGCCAGAGGAAGCGAATTACACAGGAGAGGGCTTTTAGGGTACATTGACCTATGGGAACCTGTGCAGATTTCCAGGTCATGGGTTTCTTGCAGTCGGGAACTCGGCCAGGCCTCCGTCCCCATGCTGGGTAGAGTAGCCTTAGCTGGACCAGCTCGTAGATGACACCTGCTGTCGCCAAGCCGTGGCTGGAAGCATTTTCCGTATGGATTCATTTGCTCACGGCCGCCCTGGGAGTTGGGCGCTGTGGTCATCACCAGTATTTGTGGATGAGGCCACTGAGTCCCATGGTCGTTAACTGGCTCCAGGTCACAGCCAGGAGCCTGCACCCAGTGCCACCGTCTGCTGCCTGTCACTGGTGGGAGCTCGGGCATCTGTGCTGGGGACCGGTGCTGCGCCAGGGCAGGGTATTGACACGCTCCTGAGGGGCCACTCAGCTTTCCTGTCATCGACGCCTTCCTCAGCGGCCAAGTGTTCACAGTGAACTTTGTCCTTCCTCAGAGATCTCGCTGCCCGAAACTGCCTGGTAGGGGAGAACCACTTGGTGAAGGTGGCGGATTTCGGCCTGAGCAGGTTAATGACCGGGGACACCTACACAGCGCACGCCGGAGCCAAGTTCCCGATCAAGTGGACTGCGCCCGAGAGCCTGGCCTACAACAAGTTCTCCATCAAGTCCGACGTCTGGGGTAGGGCTGCTGTCGTGCTGCCGCCACCGTCATGGCTTTTCCGCTACTTAATCCCCTTCCCTATTCTGTCTCTTCGCGGTGTTAAAATCCTCACCTCTCCTTTTCATTTCCAAAATGAAGTGAAAGTGAGCTTTCTCTTCCTAAATTTTAATCCAAAATAACTTTCTAAAACATGTCTATTTTTTAAATTCTGCTCAAGGGCATGTGCACTGGTCAGAGAGCTGGAGGGTGGGGGTGAGGAGGCACCCTGGGACCGTCACCTGCAGTCCCTTCTGCATTCCTCTGTCCTGTGGGGCACGTGGACACATGACCAGCGTGGTTTTCAGACATCGGGTCCAGGACCAAAACCACATGGTCAGCCGTGTGGGATCCTGACCCCACACCACCAGCTGTTCCAGAATAGCTTCTTTAAAAAAATGAACATTTTGTCATGACCGTTGCAAGCGTACACTGAAGGAGAGGGTCGTGTGGCCCATCCCCCACTGCAAAGTCACTGCCCAGTGGCAAACTTGCATCCTGCCTGCTCGTCCACCACCATTTCAAAGCAAGTCCTATACATCATAGCATTCTGCACTTAAGTATTTCAGTATGACTTTCTTAAAGTTTATTTTTTTAGTATGACCACAGTGCTATCCCCAGCACTGGCAGGAATTTCTTCCTTCCTTCCTTTCTTCCTTCCTTGCTTTCTCTCTTTATTTTTGGGTGAGAGGTTTTTGCTATAGGGTGCATGCATTTACCAGAAAGACAGAGAGACAGAGAACGAGAAATTACTCCCCAGGGGGGTATGGCCATGCCGCAATCCCTTCTCCTCCATTCTCCTCTCGGGATCTTAGGCACGCACGCACACGCGCCTGGCGTGAGTTTAAGCCACCGGGTCTGGGACTCAAACTGCAGTTGGCTACATGGGAGTCCAGCGACATAGCCATTACACCAACTGCTGGTGCCCAATTATTTATTTATTTTAAGTTTATATATTTAACACCTTCATGAGAGAGACAGACACCCTCGACTGAGGTTACGGTCATCTCGCCCCGCCCCAAGAGCCTCCCTAACCCCTGCAGCCAGCTGGGGCCGCAGGCAGACCTGGTGTACTCACATGGACCTGGGGTGCACACCTGAGCTCTCCCATTGGCTTCTAGCACCCCACAGCAGTGTCCCTACTCCTTGCACCACTGCGGCTGGGCCGAGTGAGTTCTGAACACTAGCCAGTATCCAGGCAGTGTGCAGATTTCCAGGTGAGCCATACAAATCATCCTTTTTTTTTTTTTTTAAGCCATTTGAACTGAGGCCCAAGAACAGCTCACAGCATGTCACTGCATCTCCCCAGCGTACGTGCCCTCTCCTCTCTGTGGTTCCCGCTGTATGTTTATCGAAAACACTCCGTTGTGTGTCCCTCAGAGCATCCACGTTCTGGATTTCACTCTCTGTGTCCCTGCAGTGGGATTCATTGTGCCCCTGGTGTCAGTATTCTCAGGAAATGGGTAGTTGGGTCTAGATGGCTTGGTCCCCTCTAGGCTTCACTCTGCTTTTCCTAAGACCGTGGAACAAGTGGCGTGGTCTTTCATCAGTACCTAGTGCTCGATTTTCTCCCCTCTGTTGGGGTTTTTAGTCGTCTTTGATACCCGGTGTCTAGACCACGAGGTCGCCAGGCCCACCGGCTGGCAGTCCTGAGCCTGCCATTCCTTATCGGCTTCTTGGCGGAGAGCGCTTCCCCGGAGGAGGCCGTCCTCTTCTGCAGCTCACGCAGGAAGGGCAGGACAAGCACCTGCTGCTTTGCCGGTTTTCAGGATAAGCCGCTTCCTTAAACCCTAGTTAGATCTTGGTCGAGTTTGTCATTCATGGTATTATTATGAGCCCTTGGCTTTAAAGCTATTTGAAGTGTTGGAATCCAGTGCAGCTAATTTCCTTGTTAATGATTCAGGTTGTGTAGTCTTTGCCCAGTGGGAACTTCAGATCACTCCTTTGACATTACCCTGTCGTCTCCCGTCATGTCCACGCTCTGGAATGACAGGGCACTCCAGGCTCATCTCCCGCCCTGAGTCCTTGATTCCCGAGGAGCCCTGACTCTTTAACAGGAGATGGAATTTTTTATTTTTATTTTTTTAGGAGAGGTTTTTGCTAGAGGGCGTGTGCGCTCGCCAGAAAGACAGAGAGAGACAGAGAGACAGAAAGCGAGAAATCACCCCCTGGGGGGATGGCCACACCACAATCCCTTCTCCATTCTCCTCTCGGGATCTTGGGCACGCACACACACGCGCCCGGCATGAGTTTCAGCCACCAGTCCGGGACTCGAACCGCAGTCGCGGCCACATGGTAGTTCAGCGACATAGCCATTACGCTAACTGCTTGTCCCAACAGAAAATTTTTTTTTTTTTTTTTGGAGAGATTTTCACTGTAGGGCGCGTGCGCTCGCCAGACAGACAGAGAGAGACATAGAGACAGAAAGCGAGAAATCACCCCCCAGGGGGGATGGTCACGCCGCAATCCCTTCTCCTCCATTCTCCTCTCGGGATCTTGGGCACGCACGCACACGCTCCCGGCGTGAGTTTTAAGCCACCGGGTCCGGGACACGAACCCCGGTCGACTACGTGGGAGTCCAGCGACATAGCCATTACGCTAACTGCTAGTTCCCAACAGAAGATTTTTAAGACCATAATCTGGGGTTTCAAAAGTTTACAAAATTTCATTCGATTTTCACGAAACTTCCAGAGTTGGAGGGGCCTCAGGAGTTGTCTGGTGCACCCAGGAAGGAGGGAGCTGGTCAGTCACGAGCAGGATATGGCCGCCGGCCCTCCAGCCCCAGGCTGCTTCTACCATAGGCCCAGCAAGGCGATCACGTGGGCCGATAGGCAGGCTTCTCGCAGCACGTGTACCCGCCGCAGAGACAGAAGGAAGTGAGAAATCGCCCCCTGAGGGGAATAACCGTACTGCAGTCCCTTCTCCAATCTCCTTCTGGAGTTTTGGGCACACATGCACAGGTCCCTGGCGTGAGTTTTCAAGCCACCAGGTCCGGGACTCAAATCAGGGCTGGCCATGTGGGAGTGGCCCTGCTTGTTTAAGTGGCAGGAGAGAGTGAGGCAGAAGTCTGGTCCTGTCCTGTCTTCCCTGGGCTGCTGGTAATTGAGAACTGGTGAAATGTCACTGCCAAGGCTGCCTCTGAGGTGTGACCTCGAGTCTGCGCATACGTGATCAAGTGTAAGTGCAATGTACCTAAATCTTATACCTTTATTTTTTTCTTGTAGCGTTTGGAGTGTTGCTTTGGGAGATTGCTACCTATGGCATGTCGCCGTATCCAGGAATTGACCTGTCCCAGGTGTATGAACTGCTAGAGAAAGACTACCGCATGGAGCGCCCGGAGGGCTGCCCCGAGAAGGTCTACGAACTCATGCGAGCATGTGAGCCTTCCCCAGCCCTCCCAGAAAGTATGCGTGGGCACTGACCGAACCCCAGCAGCAGGAGTATATGCGGGAGTGAATAATGAAAGCTTTGTGTTTGCACCCTCTGTTGCAGTTCTTCAGAGGCTGTGAATGTAACCATTTGATACAGATTTTTTCAAATGTTTCAATGCTTTTTAATACCTTTATTTACAGATAAAAATACTAGAAAAGTCATGACGTGTTTTTCTATGCAAAAATGCATCTTGACTTTTTTGACAACCCCAATATATGTGGGTTGTGTCCTGTTTTATTTTTGTTTTGTTTTATTTTTTGTGTATTTTTTGTTTTTTTTTTTTTTTTTTTTTTTTTTTAAATTTTTGCCATAGGATGTGTGTGTTCTCCAGAGAGAGACAGAGAAACAGTGAGAGATCACCCCCCTAGGTGCTATAGCCACACCTCAATCCCTTCTTCGGTGTCCTCCTGGAATTTGGGGCACACATACACACACTCAGTGTGCTTCAAGCTACTGGATCCAGGACTCAAACCATGATCAGCCATGTGGGGATTTAGCACCTTAACCACTATGTCAATTGCCGGTCCCAGTTGTTTCCATTTTTATTTTTGCTTTTTTAAGCAAAAATGGGATTCATGGCTAGCAGATCTGGATTTCTTATTAATAAATGCAGATTCCTGGGCCCTACCGCCGAACAGTCTGCTAGAACAGCTCGGCGTTCTGGGTGCTGCTCATGCAGTCGGCTCTGTATTACTTCCACACACGGATGTGTATGCGTTGTATGTGTTGCATAAGCGTGATCATCGTCTCACCTTTCCTCCCCTCGGCAGTGGAGCAACAGGCTCACCTTCCCGTGTCTGCGTTCAGGCCTCTCCCTCCTCTCCTGTTCGTGCACCGCTGCCGCGTGCCTGAGGTGACTTCGCCCACTCATCACGTCCTCCCGACGCGCACTTGGTTTTTCACGTTCATTTGGTTTTGTTCTTTGTGTTTCATTTTCCTTTATGAGCGCGCTGGGAAGGAGAGGGACGGAGAGAGGCCTTCTCTGCCCCTCTGTGTGTAACCCTCCTGTCTCTGTTTGATTTGCCGTTATAAACCACGCAGGGACAAACGTCTGGTATCGGTGCCTCTCTGTACTCGGGCTAGCGTTTCTGAAAGTTGAACTGGGGCCAGCCAGTGGCATGGTGGTTACAGCAGCTGGATCCCCCACATGACTGACTTCCAGCTGTTTGTCTCGTGAGGGGATGGAGAAGAGCTGTTGCACTGAGTGATTCTTTATACTTGCTCGGGGGGTTGGGGAAGTATGTGTAAGTAGTGTCGAGGGCGCTGCAGTTTTAGCAGGCCACATTCCTGCCAGTATTCAATGCCTTCTAAAATTCTTACTGTTTGGAATGGACACAGTGGCATTTGTTGTTGTAACTATTCCCAGGATTGGAAGGCTTCGTTCCTTTCCAGACTTTTTCCTGAGAGCTGCTAGCGTCAGCTAGGTGAGGCCGGTGGGTAGTCTGACCTGGTCTTTTCTGTCTAGGTTGGCAGTGGAATCCCTCTGACCGGCCTTCCTTTGCTGAAATCCACCAGGCCTTTGAAACAATGTTCCAGGAATCCAGCATCTCGGATGGTAAACACCCCGCTCCAGGGTGCCTGCAGTGGGGTGAGAGGTGGGGTGGAGAAGTGGCCGCGCAGGGCCCCAGCCCAGAGCTGCGGCTCTCCTCCTGGGGGACACACACAGTCGGCAGGCTAGTCGAGACCAGCAAGCGGAGCACAGCGGTGAGTGCCAGGCGCTCTGTCCGGCAGCTCTCCCGAGTCCTCAGGGGAGCTGAGAGCTGTTTCTTCAGCATCCGTCTCCGCGCTCTCTACC
>NW_006203448.1:3095697-3098575 GCF_000334495.1 Tupaia belangeri chinensis | reverse complement strand
TTTTTTTTTTTTGTTTTTTTTTTTTTTTTTTTTTAAATTTTTGCCATAGGATGTGTGTGTTCTCCAGAGAGAGACAGAGAAACAGTGAGAGATCACCCCCCTAGGTGCTATAGCCACACCTCAATCCCTTCTTCGGTGTCCTCCTGGAATTTGGGGCACACATACACACACTCAGTGTGCTTCAAGCTACTGGATCCAGGACTCAAACCATGATCAGCCATGTGGGGATTTAGCACCTTAACCACTATGTCAATTGCCGGTCCCAGTTGTTTCCATTTTTATTTTTGCTTTTTTAAGCAAAAATGGGATTCATGGCTAGCAGATCTGGATTTCTTATTAATAAATGCAGATTCCTGGGCCCTACCGCCGAACAGTCTGCTAGAACAGCTCGGCGTTCTGGGTGCTGCTCATGCAGTCGGCTCTGTATTACTTCCACACACGGATGTGTATGCGTTGTATGTGTTGCATAAGCGTGATCATCGTCTCACCTTTCCTCCCCTCGGCAGTGGAGCAACAGGCTCACCTTCCCGTGTCTGCGTTCAGGCCTCTCCCTCCTCTCCTGTTCGTGCACCGCTGCCGCGTGCCTGAGGTGACTTCGCCCACTCATCACGTCCTCCCGACGCGCACTTGGTTTTTCACGTTCATTTGGTTTTGTTCTTTGTGTTTCATTTTCCTTTATGAGCGCGCTGGGAAGGAGAGGGACGGAGAGAGGCCTTCTCTGCCCCTCTGTGTGTAACCCTCCTGTCTCTGTTTGATTTGCCGTTATAAACCACGCAGGGACAAACGTCTGGTATCGGTGCCTCTCTGTACTCGGGCTAGCGTTTCTGAAAGTTGAACTGGGGCCAGCCAGTGGCATGGTGGGTACAGCAAAAAAAAAAAAAAAAAAAAAAAGGTGGAGCTGTTGATTCAAAGGACTGTGTACATTTTAAGTTTTGATAAATTGTATCTGTCTTCCCAAAGGTTATACTGGTATATACTCCCATCAGAACCCTGTGAGTGACTTAAAGCCCCCACCAACAGCGGGCTTCATCAGTCCTTTTCATTCTTACTGGAGTCTGGTTTAATTAGCATTTCTTCTGTCAGGCTTTGGCCACCGTAAAGTGAGGGGAGGGAGAAGAGCTGTTGCACTGAGTGATTCTTTATACTTACTCGGGGGGTTGGGGAAGTATGTGTAAGTAGTGTCGAGGGCGCTGCAGTTTTAGCAGGCCACATTCCTGCCAGTATTCAATGCCTTCTAAAATTCTTACTGTTTGGAATGGACACAGTGGCATTTGTTGTTGTAACTATTCCCAGGATTGGAAGGCTTCGTTCCTTTCCAGACTTTTTCCTGAGAGCTGCTAGCGTCAGCTAGGTGAGGCCGGTGGGTAGTCTGACCTGGTCTTTTCTGTCTAGGTTGGCAGTGGAATCCCTCTGACCGGCCTTCCTTTGCTGAAATCCACCAGGCCTTTGAAACAATGTTCCAGGAATCCAGCATCTCGGATGGTAAACACCCCGCTCCAGGGTGCCTGCAGTGGGGTGAGAGGTGGGGTGGAGAAGTGGCCGCGCAGGGCCCCAGCCCAGAGCTGCGGCTCTCCTCCTGGGGGACACACACAGTCGGCAGGCTAGTCGAGACCAGCAAGCGGAGCACAGCGGTGAGTGCCAGGCGCTCTGTCCGGCAGCTCTCCCGAGTCCTCAGGGGAGCTGAGAGCTGTTTCTTCAGCATCCGTCTCCGTGTTCTGTACCTGAGTGTAGACAGCCACCACCGCCTAGGAAAGGGGGACCACCGTCCCGAGCTGACACTAACTCACGGCTTCTGGGTTGTTCTGTGTAGAAGTGGAGAAGGAGCTGGGGAAACAAGGCGTACGAGGGGCCGCGAGCACATTCCTGCAGGCCCCAGAGCTGCCCACCAAGACCAGAACCTCCCGGAGAGCCACGGAGCCCAAGGATGCCGACGCGCCCGACATGCCTCACTCCAAGGGCCAGGGGGAGAGCGGTATGTCCCGGCCCGCCCGTGCTGGCACCCTGTGGGCCAGCTTATGCCAGCAGGACTCTGAGAGGGCCTGCATGAAGGGCATGTCCCTCCTCGGGCCCAGCTCTGGAAGGAGGGAGCTTCTCCCCCACCGCACCTTGCCTGTCCCTCCGGAAATCACGGGGTCCGGACAGGCCGCAGTGCTCCTGACGCCTGCCGGGCACGGCCCTGTGCTCAGGCTCTCGGCGTGCACACAGCAGGAGCAAACTCCGAACCTAACGAAGAGCAGCGGCGTTGGGAGCTCTGAGACAAAAAGCTCACGGGAACCAAAGAGCCGGGGGAGCCCGGTTGTGATTCCCGTGGTGCAGCGCTCGTGTCCTCGTGGCTCTGGTGCTGTTCCTGGGCAGGCGAGGGAGGTGGGTGGCGTCTCGGGATGTTCTCGAGAACGGTATTGGCCAGCACAAGTTGGTGCCCCCCGTGTGCCAGGCTGAGGTAGCAGACAGACCAGCAGTTGGGGTTCTGCCGTCGGCGGCGGAATGGAAGTACCCGAGGGCAGCCCAAGCACTTGGAGGGGCAGAGGCTCTGGGGTGCCGATGGTGGACTTGCCTCGGGAAGTGGGAAGGGTGGGGAGAAGCCAGGTGTCCTTGGGGGTTTTTGATGAGCATAGACCCCAGGTTTGTATCACGTACCCACCTAGTGAGACCGTGACTGCGCAGCATGTACATCACGGAGGAGGGGTGCAACACGCACGCTGCCTTGGGAGTGTAGCGTGTATGTGTGTGACAGTGACATTCAAAGGTTTACGGAAGAAAGAAACCCAATTTGTGTGGCTTTCCTTTCACACCTCCTGGGTCTTCCTGTTCGCCCACTTTGGAGCGGTGACGTGTAGACTGGCCAGAGTCTCGGTGGCTGTGACTCCCGGCCACTGAG
>NW_006203448.1:3093337-3095148 GCF_000334495.1 Tupaia belangeri chinensis | reverse complement strand
AGCACTGTCGAGAGCCTCGGTGGCTGTGACTCCGGGCCACTGAGCGGTCACCAGGAATGGCTGTGTGGAGCCTGTGCCTGGACGCCCAGGAGGAGCAGTCGTGTCGTCTGGCCACTCAGCGTTCATCCCAGTGTCGTGAAGTGTGCCGTCCTGAGCCGAGCTGCTCGGCCCTGAAGGGCTGTGTGGTGCCCCGTCTCCCTCCCTCTGCCACCTCTGTTGGATGGGGTCTGGGCTGCCTGACGCAGGTGTCCCGCATGCCCCGTGTCAGGCAGATGCGGGCTGCCCCTGCTCCGCGAGCCACACGTCACAGCCAGTTGTCGCTGCCCCTGTGGCCACAGCCCCCCGCCTTGTAACTCCTCAGAAGTCCCGCTAGCTGAGAGCTATGGGTTCGGGCCCCCTGCCTGCCCTGACGGTGTCCACCTCCCAGGGCGCGATATGGAAGGTGCTCTGTTGCTTTCCCGTGAACCACGCCGGGATGGGGAAACCATGCCTTTCCTAACGTGCTACTAACAGCAAGGACACAGACCCTCTGAGGGGGTGTGCTGCCCGCTGGGACCAGGGCTCATACCTGTGACGTTTGTGCCCTCAGCACGGTGCAGTGCGGGGCGTGTCCTCCTTTCGTAAGTGAGGCCGAGTGTGGGCGGAGGGCAGGACCGCGCCTGATGTCAGCTCCTGGCCAGTGAGGGCAGAGCCACTCAGAGCTTTGGTCCTGAGGTGCTCATCTCCCAGTGAGGGCAGAGCCACTCAGAGCTTTGGTCTTGAGGTGCTCATCTCTCCCCAATGTGTTTCAGATCCTCTGGACCACGAGCCTGCCGTGTCTCCACTGCTCCCTCGAAAAGAGCGAGGGCCCTCGGACGGCGGCCTGAACGAGGATGAGCGCCTGCTGCCCAAGGACAAGAAGACCAACCTGTTCAGCGCCCTGATCAAGAAGAAGAAGAAGACGGCCCCCGCGCCGCCCAAGCGCAGCAGCTCCTTCCGCGAGATGGACGGCCAGCCAGAGCGCCGGGGGCCTGGCGAGGAAGAGGGCCGAGAGGTCAACAATGGGGCGCTGGTCCTCACTCCTGCAGACACGGCTGAGCCAGCCAAGGGCCCCAAGTCCAGCAATGGGGCTGTGGTCCCCAACGGCGCCTTCCGGGAGTCAGGGGGCTCGGGCTTCCGGTCGCCCCACCTGTGGAAAAAGTCCAGCACGCTGACCAGCAGCCGTCTAGCAGCCAGCGAGGAGGAGCAGGGCGGCAGTGCCAGCAAGCGCTTCTTGCGGTCCTGCTCAGCCTCCTGCGTGCCCCACGGAGCCAAGGACGCCGAGTGGCGGTCGGTCACGCTGCCCCGTGACTTGCAGTCCACTGGAAGGCAGTTCGACTCGTCCACGTTCGGGGGGCACAAGAGCGAGAAGCCAGCTCTTCCTCGGAAGAGGGCAAGTGAGAACAGATCTGACCAGGCAGCTAGAGGCACGGGGACGCCCCCACCTAGGCTGCTGAAGAAGAACGAAGAGGCTGCGGACGAGGTCTTCAAGGATGCCACGGAGTCCAGCCCGGGCTCCAGCCCGCCCAGCCTGACTCCCAAGCTCCTCCGTCGGCAGGTCATGGTACCTCCTTCCTCCAGCCTCCCCCACAAGGATGAGGCCGGGAAGGGCAGTGCTTTAGGGACCCCTGCTGCAGCTGAGCCAGTGCCCCCCACCAGCAGGGTGGGGTCAGGCATTCCCGGAGGTACCAGCAAGGCCCCAACCGAGGAACCCAGAGGGAGGAGGCACAAGCATGCCTCTGAGTCTCCAGGGAGAGACAAGGGCAAACTGGCCAAGCTCAAACCCGCCCCGC
>NW_006203448.1:3075503-3076074 GCF_000334495.1 Tupaia belangeri chinensis | reverse complement strand
ACCCCCCCGCCGTCCACCAAGCCGACCGGGACCCCCTCCAGCCCAGGCCCCACGCTCTCCACCGTGCCGTCAGCATCCGCAGCCCTGGCGGGGGACCAGCCGTCTTCCACAGCCTTCGTCCCTCTCATATCGACCCGCGTGTCTCTTCGGAAAACCCGCCAACCCCCGGAGCGGATCTCCAGCGGCGCCATCACCAAGGGCGTGGTCCTGGATGGCACCGAGGCCCTGTGCCTCGCCATCTCCAAGAACTCCGAGCAGATGGCCAGCCACAGCGCGGTGCTGGAGGCCGGCAAGAACCTCTACACGTTCTGTGTGAGCTACGTGGACTCCATCCAGCAGATGAGGAACAAGTTCGCCTTCCGCGAGGCCATCAACAAGCTGGAGAACAACCTGCGGGAGCTCCAGATCTGCCCGGCGACAGCGGGGAGCGGCCCTGCGGCCACTCAGGACTTCAGCAAGCTCCTCAGCTCTGTGAAGGAAATCAGCGACATCGTGCAGAGGTAGCAGAAGCCAGGCGTCCTGCCAGCTGGAGTGATTGACAGGATCGGCAAGTGGCAGCCTGGCCGGGCTC
>NW_006203448.1:3068760-3074721 GCF_000334495.1 Tupaia belangeri chinensis | reverse complement strand
CGTGGAGGCGGCCCGACGACCTGTGAGCGCTGACTGTCCTGAGCCCTCCCGCCTGGCTCCCTGGGCCGCCTGAGTCCTCTCCTCGTCTCTGTGGAGTTCTGCGCCCTGGACTCAGCGGTACGCCGGGACCCCGGCTCGCCCGCCTGGCGCTCCAGGCCAGCGTCGCCGGGCCGGGGAGGAGCACCCATGACGACCGTCCTCGTCCCTCTCTGGAGAACCTCCTCTTCCTCTGGCTGTGCCTTCTTCTGTTCCCCCCAAGAATGAGCCCTGAACGCAGGCCTGTGCGTGCTCACCTCAGCCACCGTGGAGGGGCCCCCGACTCATCCTGGCGGCTCTGTGTGAAGATGCGCCCTGGGAAGGGTGTGCGTGGCTGGGCTGGTGCGCCCACCATCTCCTCGTGGGGGGACAGACTAAAGCCAGCCAGCCTTTGGGCCCTGACAGGCAGCAACAGAAGGGGACCAGAGTGTGGGGGTGCCTTGTCCTCTGTCCTCCATGTCCCCTGCTGTGACATGCACTGTGAGTGCTGGGTAGAGAGCTTGAGTCTGGAGGAGGGCAGGGGCGCAGGTGGCCAGTGGGGTGGCCAGTGGTGCCAAGTTGTGCAGGGCGGGCCTGGCAGGGCTGCCTTTCTCAGATCCAGGTACCCGAGGAGGCCCCGTGTGCCTGGCCATCTCCCTTCCTCCTCTCCTGAGACAGCAGGCTCCAGGGCCCTTTCCTTGGCAGGGCTGTCTTCCTCTTCTAGGGCTCAGAAGCATTTCAGAGCTCTGCCCTCTGGTACGGGACGGAGCTGCTGTCCTGCACCAGCACTGCCGAAGGGCAGAGGCCATTGGTACCAGGGCCCTGGCCGGGGTGAGTGTCTTATTTAACTGCCAGAGGCGACACTTCAGCCAGTGTCTCCCCGGGTGGCCAGGGGGTGTTCAGAAAGCCACACACACCACCCAGAGGGCACCTGGGGGCAGGCCTTGCTGTCTCCTCCCCAGATTGCCCCACACCACAGCTGAGGGACAGCGACACTGTGGGCAGGTGCCCACCGGGCCTCAAGCCAGCCTGGCGGAATGCCACCTCACTGCCTGTGCCTCCGCGTGCCGGCGACCCAGCGCGGGTCTGATTCTTAGCCAGTCACCTAGACGCGTGTTCCATTTTCCTGGTAGCCTCGGGCTCCTCTGGATGGTTTTAATGCGTTCCCACAGTCCCTCACCTCTCCACCCCTGGACAGTTGTGCCCCGCCTGACGGAGGGGCTAGAACACCACAGGGGCCTTGCAGACAAAGCAGGCAGACCCCAGGTGGCCGGCCACGAGTTTCCCTGAGGTACTGCTCTGTGACACAGGTGCCACTATAGCCTACATTTATACTCTGGTATGACTCTTCCGTAACGTGCTCTTTTATACATGCCTGTAAATAATTCTCCACTGTCCTCTTGCAGAATGCCTGTGGGGTCCCCCTTTGTCCTTGGTCCAGTACGTTTTGTTTCTGTATATGAATCTGTGTTTTTTGAACCGAATCTCTGCTCTGTAGTATTTTTTAAATAAACAAGTGTTTACAGCGTCAGGCCTGCGGCAAGCTGCTCCGCTCTGACTCTCCCCGCCACCCCCAGCCGGTGCAGGCAACCTGCTGTCCTGAGAGGGCTGGAGGCCAGCTGGGTCCACCGTGGGCCCTGGAGAGCCGGCCCGGGCACATCTGCTGCCTGAGTCACTGTGTCCTGCGTGCCTCTGGGCCTCTTCTCTCCCTCCTTGCGTCCTTGGCGTGTCATAGCCAGCGGTGTCCAAGATGGGCCACGCTCGCCTACGGCCAGGTCGTTGACATGGAGACGGTGGAGAGCTCCCTAATCCCCCAGCACGTCTTCGCTCCCTGCCTTCATGCCTCCCCTCTGTCCCTGCTCTCCCACCCCACCCCGTGCTCACACTGTGACACCCTGCGATCTCTGCAGAGGTGGGCTGGCTCCAAGGGCCAGGGAGGGCAGCCAGCCATGCTTCAGCCCCCGAGAGACTGCGGGGGGAGGGGGTGCTGGCTTTGCTCGGCTTGTGGGAAGGGGCAGTTGGGGACCTGAGCAGTTTTCCTCGTAATGACACGAAGGTGCGGACCACGGTGAGAGCACTTCCGTGAGGACTTGTGGAACTGCCCCCATGGTGGCACAGACCATAGGATGGGACTGGCAGCTGGACAAGGATGAGGGGTCTGCCGGTGCTCACAGCGAGGGGCAGGCATGACACAGGTGCCTGGTTCTCCTTGTTTCCAGAGCTAGGAATGGAGGCCAGGCCGGAGCTCCGAACTGTGCTGGGCAGCAGGTCTCCTGAGTCTGGGGTCTTTCCACAGCCAGCAGGGACTTCCCTGAGTGACTGCTCCCTAGTCTGAGGCCACAGCTGCTGGCCACTCCCTTGGGCCCTCATTGAGGTCCTCAGGACCCTCGTAGCACCCCTCAGGCAAAGTGTGACTCCCACGCCGAGCACAGGTTACTTGTTCAGAGCCAGCTCACATGTGACGGGACCGGTCCCCAGGAGCTATGCCCGTGTGCACCAGGGCACCCCCCTCCCTGCTCCTGAGCTCATGCGACCTACTCTGGGCCAGGTGTTCAGAGCAGCTGCTCAGCCTCTCTCAGGCCACGGGACCCCAGCCCCAGAGAAGTGCACGTGTGCATGCACCACGGTTTCCGGGCAATGAGTCCTGCCCTGAGGTCCCCAACTACGGTGCTGTTAGCACGAGACAGGAGCCTGTGGTGTCAAAACAGTGGAAGTTAAATAACACACTAGCTGTCCCTCTGCGGAAGAAAGGACGAGACACCTGGCATGTCCATCGTGGCTTAGTGCCGTGCGCTGAGGTCACCCGGGCTAGTGCCTGGGTTTCGGCTGCAGCTTCGAGCCCGAGGCCAGGGGCATAAAGCTGGAGGCGTCTGTTTATTCATGCCCCCGTCCCCTCAGCCCGTGGTGGGAGAAGGCAGGACGCAGGGCCCAAGCCAGTGGGCGAGTCACGAAGTGGAGAAGTCACATGTGTGCTTGGAGCTGGTGCCCTTCTGGGTCTGTGCCTGGGCGAGGGTTTACTCCGTTGGCCACACACACCCCCGCGCTGCCGCCTGAAACCGGCACCTTTCTCAGGAGCGGCCCCATCGCTATCCTCTTGTGACACTGGGGAAACTCGCTGGGGTTGGGAAGCAGCTGGGCCAAGGCCACACAGCAAGTGCCAGCTCACTCCCGCGAAGGCAGGTGACCTGTGACAGCGCAGAAGGCTGCAGGCGACTGGCAGCTGTGCTGAGGCCACAGGAAACCCAGGAGGACAGCGGCCCAGACTCCCAGGTGTCAGAGGTGGCCAGGAAAAAAAAAAGATTTATTATTGTTGTTGTTAATATTATTTTTCACAAGTTTTGCCAGAGAAAGACAGGGAGGGAGGGAGAGTGAGAAAGCAAGCCGCCAGGTCTGGGACTCGAACCATGGCCGGCCATGTGGGAATTCCAGCACCTTAACCACCATGCCACCTGCTGGCCCTGGGAGTCCGTCTCTAAGCTGTCTCCTGGTGCGGAAGACCTTACTCAGTGGGACAAGACTAACCACAGTGTGCCCCGGCAGCACCTGTCCCTATCCTTAGGGGCCACCTAGTCTCTCAGGCTCCAGTTAATGTCACTGCCTTGCTCAGGGACATCTCTGAGCTGCCGCCTGGGGGGGCAGTCCCCAGGGACCAGATGTGCCCCAGCTCCCTGTTTGTGGCGGCTTCCCTCGGCTCCTGCAGCAGCTGCCTGAGGCTGGCTGCCCGGCCCGGCCTTACCTCCCTCAGATACGTGCGCATACGCAGCAGAGTACGCACCCGCAGCCTACGCACCCGCAGCCTACGCTCCAGTCGGTAGCTGGATACCGTTCGCTCTCGGCACCAGGTGCAGGCTCCTTGGTGTCTGACGGACGACTAGGCTGCAGGCACAGGAGCTGTGGGGGGCCGAGAGGGGAGCCCCCGGCTGCTCAGGGGAGCCTGGCCTCTGCCTCAGAGCACATGTTTTCTGAAGTCGAACTGTCATCTGGAGAGGAGTCGTTGCTCCCATCAGAGACAGGGCTGCGGAGGGACTGGGGGACAAAACGGCCCAAAGACTGGCAGAAACTGGGGTCGACAGTGGGGTGCAGGGTTAGAGAAGTCCAGCCAGACCGCGGGAGTCGATCGATCAGATCAGCGCCTTCAGCAGTCTGATCAGCAGCTTGTTCCGATTGTCAGGGTTATTGAGCTCGACTGTAAACGAGCTGGGAAGGACAGCTCTGTCGGGTTTCTTTCTCGTTCCAAAATGAAAGCGTAATGACTGTTTCCTCACTCCTAGAAGGCCTCCCCAGCCCCCCTGGCCCTCAGGTTCTGGGAAGTGGTGACCAGAGAGTGAAGGGGTTGTCTCGCCAGGCCTGTGTTCTCTGGCCTTCTATGGTGACAGGTTAGGGGAGGGGCTGGCCCACGTCCCTGCCCCCTTAACAAGTGGAATGAGCACCCCTGGGGGTGAGAGGGTTGGTTGGCTATGATTTTTATTTTATTATTATTTTTAAGAAATTTGCTATAGGGCTTATGTACTCACCAGAGAGAGGGAAAATGAGATCGCAAACTGCCAGGTCCGGGACTCAAACCAGTGCCTTAACCACCATGCCACCTACTGTTCGTGATCTTCCTTGCCCTTACCCGTCCACCCTCGGTGCCAGCAGGGTCGTCCTTACACGAGCAGGCCGTGTCATCCCTTTGCAGGGGCGCCCTGACTCACCCCTTCCTTGGACAGTGTGAGGGGCTGGAGAGAGGGTGGTGTACCTCCCAGGTTCTAGGTGGTGACCCGTCACAGTGGCCCTAAGACCCAGGCACGAGCTGAGGCTCGGTGGTGGTGGGGGGGTTTGCTCCTGCATGGGAAGCGGCAAGGAGCTTCCGGAGAATGCGAGTTCGGACTCCCGTGCTCCTCCCACCTCACCACGTCTCCACAGTCCCAGCCCGGCTCTCCCGACTCAGATCCGTCACCCCTTAATGAAGTGGCTTTCTGGCTCCCGAGGACTGAGAACTGCTACTGCGGAATGGAAGTCACTAATAGAATGGAGAGCACTGAAATCCTCAGGGTGCCAGGCTGGGCCCAACCCGGTGTGGCTCTAAAAGGCTAATAAAAATCCACCAATTAACTGTGACAGCTCAATGGAAAATTACTCAGTTCTGAGCGGGGCAAGCTGCCGCTCCGAAGAGGAGGGGGCAGTTGCCACGGCGATTCTACAGGGGCTCTTCTGTGTGGAAGCCGGCCCCAGCCAGCATCGCAGCACTGCGGCCAGCCGGCCAGCCGGGATGGGTGCTGGAGGGCCACAGCAGCGCTGGAAGTGGCAGGTCTGCGGGGCCAGCCCTGCAGCTGCTGTGGGCTGGGCGAGGCCTTCCCTGGGGTAGGGAAGTCGTTTTCCTAATGCCTCGTTCTGAGAAAGCCCGGGAAGGCGCTGTCGAGCGGAGGGGGAAGCACACACCGTGTCGTTTCCCTGCCTGTGCCCGCGGGATGCCAGGAGAGGTGCCACATGGCAAGGCACTCGGAAAAACAGGCTCATGGGCTCAGAGGGCTTGCAGGGAGGAGGCCATCACAGCTCTGCGGTTGATGAGACTTTTATTGCAAAAGATACACAACGCATTGTGTTTTGAGCATTTGAAACGCAGCCTGGCTGTCACAGAAACATCCCTTCCCAGCTCACCTCCCTTGAGACTGTTGGCTTGGCCAGTGCAGACGCCGCCAGAGGGGTGGGCCGCGACCCCCAGGGCGTCCGCCCGCACCGCCCAGCAGAGGGGTCTCATGTCCATGGGATGGGGGGGTGCAGTTTTTAACTTTCAGAGCCATCTTCTGCCCAGCAGACTGTCAGCAACAGGTGTCCCTGTGGGGACTCTCACGCTGATTACCCACAATACTCGCAGCCCACCCACCTCAACCCGTGCCAGCACCAGGCTGTGCCTGTTCACATTCGTGGCCGGACAGCAGCCTCCGCTCCCCCCACTGGGGCCGG
>NW_006203448.1:3062157-3067714 GCF_000334495.1 Tupaia belangeri chinensis | reverse complement strand
CCGCCCCCGCCACTGGGGCAGGGAGCTGTTCTGAAGCAGACCATGGGGCAGGGAACAGGTTCGAATGGAACAGCGAAGGCTTTGCAGTAGAACATCACACTGCGGCCGGCGTAGGTTGCTCTGGCACCACCAAGTGTCTTGGTTCAGGAAAGCTGGAAACCAACAGCAAGCACACACCCAGCCAGTCCGCAAATACCATGCTCGGACGATGTCGTCTCAGCGTTGTGGTCTCGGAGGCTAGAGGGGAAGACAGGAGCGGACAGGGACACAGGAGAGCCCGCGAGGAACAGCCATGCCGGCCAGCCCTCTACCGCCGGCCGTAGCGGAACCAGAAGCCACCTTTCTGCCTGGTGTAGGCCTTGAAACTCTGGGCCAGTTTGTCCAGCAGCTCGTTGGACTTCTTGCCGGTGCCCTTTCTGCCGCCATCTGCCTGCCTGCCGAAGCGGGCCTCGAGGTCGGTGCGCCCTCTGTTGTCCTCCTGCAGCTCCTCGGTCAGGACGAGCCTGGTCAGTGGCTTTCTGATGCTCGACCCCTGAGAGGGGCCCTGCACGACGTAGGGCAGCCCCGCTTCAGCCAGTGCAGCCCTGGTCTTCTCGGCTGCCATGCCAGGCCCGGCGTCTGCGGGCTCCCTCATGTCCAGCAGAGGGAGGCAGGTGCCCAGCGGCAGGAGGAGGAGGTAGGCCAGGGAGCACAGGCTTAGCATCTGAGCCCAGGAGAGAGAGGAAGAGGTCACGGGTGCTGGCCTGCATGGCAGCTCATCCACAGCGCTGCTCGGCCCGGGTGGCACCATGGCAGACCCAGCAGCCTGGCAGAGCCCAGCTCTCAGGCAGCCACAGGGGCCGGGCTCTCGTGGACTGAGCTGGTGGGCAGGTTCTTGGGTCCTGCCATGCCCCGGATCTGCCCACCCAGGCAGCCCGCCCTACCCAGCCACCGACGCCAAATGCTCAGAGCAGGACCCAGGGCCCCGAGAGCCCAGCCGGTGTGGATTTGTTTTTGTTTTACTGTAATTACTGAATCTGGGGCCGTATTATCTCCGAGCCATGGGTAGACAGTTACAAGCATCAACCTCTGTTTTCAACTTGATAATAGATGGTCTGGCCCAGCTGTTCAGCGGGCACCCATGCTGATGTCTCTGCCGTGGACATGAGCTGCTTCTGAGAGGAGGAGGTGGGTCAGGCCCCGCCTGGGGAGGAGCGTGTGGACGGTCCCGTGAGCACCGCCCCTGCGCTTTGGCCAAAAGCTCTGCACACAGTTGGGCCCCATCTCCTGGGAAGCCTGGCAGCTGGGCGCTGCTCTCCCCACTCTGAGCAGGAAGTGGTCAGAAAGGCTAAGGGTCATGTCTGGGCACACAGCCAGGGAGAGGAGGCTTCGGGCTGGTGGTTCTAAGGCCGGGTGGCTTTGGCATGCCAGGCCATGGGGGATGAACTCAGTACGTCTCCGACACGGTCCCCCATCAACTGAAGAGGCCTCAGGCTCAAACAGATAGGTGACTTGCCCAGGGTCCTACAGCTCCTTGAGACTAAGGTAGGCTTGGAGCCCAGGTCGAACAGGGCCAGCCTCAGGGGTGTGTGGCTTCACCCCTGCCCCACCCCACCTACAACTGTCCTGGGCAGCTCCAACAGAAACGGCCTGTCCTTCCTGGAGTGCCCACCCTGGCCGTAACGGCTCCCTGCCCTCACAAAGGAAGCCTTTGGGGTGCCAGCCACGAGTGAGTCGGAGCTGGAAGGGCCTCAGAGATTAGAGAAGGGTTAGTTCTGGAGAAGACAGGACTGGGCTCCCCAGAGCTCTGTCCAGAAAGGGCTCCCTTGAAAACCTTTCAAAGAAGTGAGCTCAACCAGAAACCTCTGTGTAAAAATAAACGCAGTCTTGTTTTCTTTTCTTTTCTTTTCGTTTTTGGAGAGATTTTCGCTATAGGGCGTGTGCACTCTCCAGACAGAGACACAGAGATAGAAAGCGAGAAATCACCCCCCAGGGGGGATGGTCACGCCACAATCCCTTCTCCTCCATTCTCCTCTCGGGATCTTGGGCATGCACGCACACGTGCCCGGCGTGAGTTTTAAGCCACCGGGTCTGGGACGCGAACCACAGTCGACTACGTGGGAGTCCAGCAACATAGCCATTACGCTAACTGCTGGTTTTTCTACCCAAATCGGCTCAGCTAAGCCTCTCTAGTCCTTGGGCTGGAGTGACCACCTGCCGGCTGCTAGGGGACCTTCCCGTCAGGGCCTGGTGGATGAGGGCCTCCTACTGAGGACGGATGAGCCCATCCCCTCCTCCCCCATGGAGGGGAGATGAACACACCTGGGGTGGCCTCCGAGTCTCCTGGAGGATCTTGAGTGGCCCCTCTCCCTTCTGAAAGAACCTGGTAGAAGCTAGGGACACTCACCACTGGGAATGGGGCCCCAGCGTGAGTCAGGGCTTCGGCTCCAGGGTCCACACAGTGGCTCAGGTGGGACGCGAGGGGCCCGGCCCTGGCAGGGTAGCGCGACCAATGTGTGTTGCTTGGGGTTCCCGGCAAGGCCAGGTGCAGGTCACTCCTCTGGCCCTTCCCTGCCCTGTGTCCCCCAGCTGGACGAGGCCAAAGTCAGGTGGGGCAGAGTGGCTGTACTCACCATGTCTGCTGGGTGCCCAGTCTCCAGGCCGTGCTGTGCAGAGCTGCTGTGGGCCGCGTCCAGGTGAGGCTCTGACTCTCCCTGCTCTCTATATAGCCCTGGGTGCCCCCGCCATTGCGCCATCTGATTGCTGCACATTCCTGACCCTGGGATTCCATTGGGGATGCTGGTGGGGAAGGAGGGGGCCGTGCGCACAAGCAGAGCATGCTCTGGTGAGGGGCAGGCGGCTGCCCTGTGGGGGAGAGTGGCACTGCTCAGCTGCGGGCACGGTGCCTCGGTGCCTGGGCAGAGGCAGGGATGCCCGCCCCAGTCACCCCCATGCCCTGCCCTGACCTGAGCTGTGTGCACGTGCACACACGCACACCTGGGCGGTGTGGACGTGCACACCGTGCATATCTGGCTGCTCTTGTGAACTGGAAGGTCATGACCCCTACAGAGTCAGCCAGTGCTACCGCCCTGTTAATGGGGAGAAGCTGTTCTGATGCCTACCTCCCCTGCTAGGGGCCGAGCTGGGCAGTGGAACGCTGTGTCTGGTGGGAGCGGGCCCGTGGGCACGGTCCAGGCCAGGCCCCAGCAGCAGCCCCGCAGGTCGGCCTACAAGGCAGACTGGCCTTTCCCACCGCCCAGCCCTGCTGCCCTGCTCAGTGCCCGGGCCGAAGGGCCTGCTGGCCGGCTGCCCACACAGCCCTGGGAGCATCTTCCTGTACCTCGCCTGAGCGACCACAACCACCTCTCAGGCTGGACGTGGCCATGGGTCGTGGAGGTGAGGCAGCTAGGCCAGCATGGGCCTTGCCAAGGGCTTGGTGGCGGCTGATGTGGTCACCGACTTGCACACCGGGACACCCCACGCCAGGTAGTGTCTCTGCAGGCGCACTCACAGGCCAGAGTGGGGGGTGCTTTCACCTGGTCTGAATCTCTGCAGTGGGTGTGGGGCTGGGGGGACTGCGTGGCGGGGCCACCTCAGAGGCTGGCTGCAGGGTCAACGTGGCCTGGGTGTGGCCACTGGTGTGGGGTGCTCATCAATGATTGCCCAGTGCCCACTCTGACTTGTGCCTCCCTCTGCTGCCTGCGACCCCATAGGAGCTCTGGGGCCCACTCTCAGCCAGGCGTGTCTTGGGAAACAGAGCCCTCAGTTCCTGCACTGATGGTGGCGGGGTGGCTCCCAGCACCAGGGCCAGACCCTTGTGGCCTGCAGGGTGGAGTCGGAAGTAAAGCTGGCTTCAGGGGACTCCCCGGCCCCCCTCAGGCTCCCACCTGCCTGCTCCATCCCTCAGGTCAGGTGCCTGGAGCCAGACAGATGCTGGGTTAGGTACCAAACTTCCCGACTCCAGGGTCTGGCCAGGTGCCCCCCAGAATGCCTGGGCTGGTGGACTGCTCTCAGATGCACCTTCTGGGCTCCCTCTCAGCCCCTGGCCAGTTGGGAGGTGACAGCAGCACCACTGCAGCTACCTGGCAGCGAGGCTGAGCTGGGAGGACCTGCCAGGAGGTAGGTGGCACCTACAGGAGGTCACACCTGTGGACTCCGGGGTCCCGCACGTGTCCCCACCCACCTCCCCAGCCCTTGGCCCGGAACAGGCAGCACTTGCGCCTGCCAGGGCGCGTTGCCGGGTGGGTGTCTGTGACCCGGGACCTGGGGCCCCCATCTGCGCGAGGTGGGTGTGAGGGTCTCCTCCAGCTGCCACTCCCCCGATGGGGCAGGGCCAGGCGCAGGGCCCAGCCACTGCCAGCCCTTCCCACTGGGCCCACACTGCACCTCCTACACAGACTCGCATAGACACTGCATCCTGCTGAGTAAGCCCAGGGGACTCGTCTATCCTTAAGCCTCAAATTGGTTTTATGAATAAATAGCCACACGGGACCGTTGTTTCTTAATAAAGAGCCTGCAACTCTCAGAACTCCAGCCCCGGCAACAAGAGACCCACAAGGAACATTTATCACCCTGGGGACCCCAAAGGGATGTGCAGATGGAGAGGCTGGGTTCATCCCCCAAAAACATACCCCCAGAGGATTAACCCTTCAAGGTAGTGCTTGCCCACGGACAGGGGAGTCCCCGTAATCCGCCTCCGCAGAGCTCAGCACCAGGTCTGGGGCAGCTGAGGGGGCACAGAGCTACCTGGGAGGTGCCATTTGGATGCCCCTGTAAAAATGGAGGGACTCAGGGCAAAGGAGCTGGCAGTGGCTGGCCCAGCCATGGGCATCACAGAGGCGGGACCGGGTCACCACAAGGCTTTATTAGAAACAGGGAACAGGACACCGAGCACACAGTCCTGGCCAGGGCGCCCCGCACCACACTCCGCCCTCACAAGGGCTCCCCAACCTCCCCAGGCACAGTCCGGTGTAGCCAGAACAGGGGCCACCTGTTTGCCAGTGGGAGGCTGAGGCGGTGCCTCAGGCGGGGCTCCCCCAACTCCCCTGTCCCCCACCCCCTCCCAGAGCCAGGCTCTCCAGGCCAGCTGAGGCCTGCCGGCTGTTCGGGCCACAGTTGCAGAGGAGACCGAGGCCCTGGAGCCCTAGTCGCGGGAGCCAAAGTTGAGCGTCCTGTCTGTCTCCTTGTTCCGGGCTCTGCACATCCACTGCTGGGACGAGGCTCCTCAAATCACAGGGTCCGCAGCTGGCATAGCCCGATCCTGCCCCGCCTGGGCCAGGCCAGCCTGCTCTTGGCTGAGGACAGGCTAGCAGTTGTGTCACAGCTTGCTAACCCTCCGAATCTGCCCACCCAGGCCCCATCAGGTGACAGGGCCCCCAGCAAAGCACACCCAGGCTTGCTCAAGTGACAGCGCCCCCAGCAACCACACCCAGGTTTGCTCAAGTGACAGCACCCCCAGCAACCACACTCAGGCTTGCTCAAGTGACAGGGCCCCCAGCAAGCACACCCAGGTTTGCTCAGGTGACAGAGCCCCCAGCAACCACACCCAGGCTTGCTACCGAGACCGGGCACCCCGCAA
>NW_006203448.1:3048776-3062036 GCF_000334495.1 Tupaia belangeri chinensis | reverse complement strand
CACACCCAGGCTTGCTCAAGTGACAGGGCCCCCAGCAGCCCCGGCTCTCAGCCATGCTCAGGTGACAGAGCCTCCAGCAGCCACACCCAGGTGCTCAGGTGACAGGGCCCCCAGCAACCCTGGCTCTCAGTCATGCTCAGGTGACAGAGCCCCCAGCAACCCTGGCTCTTAGCCATGCTCAGGTGACAGAGCCCCCAGCAACTGCTCTCAGGCGTCAGCATGAGGCCAGGCGGCCATGAAGGTGAGGGGGGCCAGAGAGGTGGGCACTGGCGTTCACTCTCACCCGAGGACAAATGTCATAAGAGCTATTCACGCAGGCAGGTGCAACCTGGGGGCCTCCTGTCCTCTGGACTCAGGCACCAGCTGGGGGGCCTTTGTCCCACTCTGAGCTGTACCTCAAGCTGTGGGCAAGGACGAGGCCACCGGCTGCTCCCACAGAACCCACCTGTGCTCATGGGATGGGGGTTTAAGGAGCTCAGGGTGGGGCAGCAGGCAGCTGAGGGGCTGCGCCTCAGGTCTCTCCTTTCTTTAGATGGCATTGTGGGACAGTGAGGCCATGGCACCTCAAATCAAGCCCAGTAGGACAGGGTTCGGAACTGTGACCAGGGGCCCCACGACCTTTGTCTGTGAGTCCTCAGCCTGGTCACCCGCCATGGGCCATCCAAGCACCCCCTTCTTCCCGTGGTCACGTTTGCCTGAGGTGACAGCCATCGGCACGACAGCAGCTTGCAGGCTCCAAGCCCAGGGCTGGAGGCCTAGCCCAGAGCGGGTGCAGGACTGTGGTCAGGGCCAGGCTTGGAGGGCCCGACAGGGCCTGGGCTCTCATGACGGGCTTCGTGCCTGCTCGGCAGCGCTCAGGAGGCTGTGTCCCTCGTGGTGGTGGCCTGGCCTGGGAGGGCAGGGTGCTGGTGGGCAGTAACTGGGGCCGGGGAAGGTGTGCGCAAGGAGGCACACTGCCTGTCCGTGGGCCATGAGCTTTGAAGGGTGCCCTCGCCTGTCCCCATGCCCTCGCATTTCCACGGCCAGGCTCTGGCCCGAGGCTCCCGTTGGCATCTCCCTCACCGGGAGAAAGCACTTGGCACTCCCTAAGTGGCGGCTGGCACTGTGAGGCTGGGAGGCTCCCGGGCAGAGAACACGGGGTCCACCCGGCTTCTGCACCGTGGCTGGACGTCCAGGCCGCCCAGCTCTCTGGCTTTCTAGAGGACAGGAAGAGGGGCCAAGCGGGGCACTGCCCTTCCAGCCTTACGTGGTCCCCTCGCCCACTCTGCGCCGCCTGCCCGCTCACACCGGGTCACTCTGGCATCATCGCCTGCCTCTTGCCCCCTCGCTGCCAGCAGTCTGCGAAGGCGGGCCTCGGGCAGGCCGGCGTGCTGCACAGTTTGGAGCCCTGCCACCAGGCGGAGCTAGAGGGCGTGCCAGGCGTCGGGGTGGGCGGGGCCGGCCTCTCCCCTGACTCTTCCGTTTAGGCTGGCACCGTGGGGGAACCACACTCCTCCAGTGACCTGCCTTCCGGTGTTCTTGAAAGGAGATATCCACCCCTCCTGCCCGAGGAGGGTTGCTGGGGTAGCCCCTCAGGCCTCTCAAAGCCCCCCTTTGGAGCCCCAGGCTTGGTTCCGACAATACCCGAGGGTTACAAAGCCGCTGAGCAGGCAGCTGAGGAATGGGGTTCCTAGCCACTGGCCCTCAGAGCCCGGGGGCCTCGCCTGTGGGGAGAAGAGGGGCAACGAGGTGTTGGCTGTGGAACGAGTACATCCAGGGTGCCTCAGTGTCCCCTGCCATCTGCCCAGGCAGCAGTGCCCCCTTTGCCTGACCAGCAGGGCTGGGCCAAGGCAGCGGCGCCCACCACTACCAGCAGGGGGCGGCCTCCCCACGGAGACAGCCACCTGCCCCCTGGGATGGGGGTAACAGCACAAGTCCCCTCCTGTCAGCCCCCCTCAGGCCTGTGCTCCAGGTAGGCCTCAGCAGGCAGGGTACAAGCCCCGCCAGCCCAGGCCAGATAACCAAAGGGTTCATGCTGGTAAGCCCAGCCCATGCCCAGAGGCAGAGGAGGGGTGGTGCGGTGGGGGCTCGGCCCAGGTAGGAGGAAGGAGGGAGGCTGGGCTGTAGCTGGCTGGGCCACAGGGATGGGGGAGGGGGGCTCTGGGGAACTGGTCCAGCCTTGGGACTTGGGTCCCCCAGAGAGCTGTCTTAGCCTGGCCTCGCTGCCCTCAACCACACCAAGTCTTCGGCACCAGCCATGCCAAGGAGCTGCGGGGAGAGGTAGGTTCGTGGGCAACAGGGAGCAAGCAGGGGCAGGGGCTGGTGGAAGCCCAGAGGAGGCAGCCTCGAGCAGGACCCGGGGAAGACTGAGCACTCCCTTCGAGCCTCAGCGGGCTCAGTGCTGTCAGCATCTGTCTCTCTCCATTGTGACTGGCAGAGTGGAGCCTGGCAGTGCTGCCCAGAGCCAGGGCACACGGGGCCCGACCGTCCTGGCCAGGAGCCGGGCGGGCAGTGGGTTCCGGACCACCAGGCTGGCCAGCCCCGTCAGCAGGGGCAGGAGACCCTTAGCTGCCAAATCCAGGGGAAAGGGAGACAGGGAGACCTCGCCCAGTGTCAGGGCGGCTCGGCCACCCTCCTGGAGAGAGGGGCAGCCACGTCCAGGCGGTGGTGAGCGTCCACTGGCGCAGAGGTGGGCGGGGTGGGATGGGGCAGAGGGAGTGGGATGGCGGGTCGGACGGCCACAGGCTGGACGAGTGCCGGTCTAGCGGTCCTCCCGGACCGGCCGGATCTTCATCTCGGAGAACTTGAGCGAGTACCGCCAGCCGGTCCAGGAGGACCACTCGACGCCGTCGGCATAGGAGGCGTGTGCGCCGCGCAGGTACTGCCCGTTGAGGTTGGACGTGTGGCAGCTGCGGTACCACCAGGCGCCGCGGTAGAAGGCGGCGCAGTTGTTCTCCGAGTGGTCGCTGTCGCGGTCCTTGGTGGTGAACTTCATGCCGCTGTGCTTCAGGAGGGAGTCACCTGTGCAGGCGGTGCACACAGGCGTGCTGTGTGTGCACAGGGCCGCCCTGCAGCGGGCCACGTGGGCGCTGCACATGGGAGGCACAGGCACCGCATACAGACACGTGTGCACGCGCCTGCCCCCACACCATGTGTCCACAGCTCACAGCTGCCCTGGCCTAGGCCCCTCCCCTCCTCCCAGCTTTCCCCCTCCTCCTCTCAGTCTCCCCCTGCCCTGCCTCGGCCTGAGAGCCCAGGCCAGAGTTCAGCCACCCCACGTGGGGAACCAGCCAGCCTAGCCCCCTGGTCTCCGGGCTCTGGGATCAGTTTCACATTGCAGAGGTGAGGACCACGTTGTACCTGGGGGTTGAGACAGGTAGCCCTGACCCAGACCTTGACCTGGTCCTTGACTCAGAAGGGTGGAGGGTTGGACCTGGCAAGACCTCCTCTGTCCTCCCTGGTGGGAAGGTGGGTGGACGCCCTGCTCCCCATTTCCTGCTGTGGCCTGGTGCCTTACCTGCAGTGCCCGAATAGTCGGCCACGGTGAGCGGGTACCCGTCCTCCTCAGGGTCCACGGAGAACAAGCCCACGCCAAAGCTCCCGTAGTGGGCATAGGCCGTGCCGTTGTCAAAGTCCTCCAGGTCCACGTGCAGCTCGTAGGTGGCCTGTGTGGTCAGGGCGTGGATCCTCCTGAGCCCTAAAGTCGGGGGGCGACAGTGGGAGAAATTGGGGGGCTTAGAAGGTGACCTTCTCGAGAAAATGGAGAAGCACAAGCTGGGTCTGTGTGGTCAGTGACAGAAAGGGATGACCGAGTGTGTGTGGCCACCTCCTTCCTGCAGGCCCGTGTGGCAGGAAACTGCAGACCGGCCCTTTCTCATGTTCGATTTTCTCTGCGCACTTCGGGCTGGGCCGTCCACGTGTGGCAGTGCTGAGCTGACCATGGTCAGAGCCTGCAAGGATCAGCAGGAGTCCGTCCGCCCGTCGCCCCTCAGACTTGGGGCTCCAGCAGCAGGACCTGGTACTGGCGCTTCCCTGAGCACCCCGCCTCCAGGCCTTGGGCCTTCGCACAGCTGCTCCCTCTACCGCCTCCCCAGCCTCCTACCCGGCTCCTCTACTCTCCGCATCTCGCCTCCCACCAGGGCTGATACCCTCCTCTGCCAACCCGGCAGCCCCCATTGGGGTTTATCTTTGGGGTCCTAGCTGCCTCCTGCCCCTCTCCCTCCCCAGGCAGCAGCCCCGTGGGAGTGAGGCCGGTCTGGGCACCGCTACTCCGGCACCGAGGGTCGGCCCAGCACAGCAGGCCCGATAAGTGCTGGTCAGCGGTCAGCGGGTGGAGGCGGCATTGTCCTCTGCCGTCTCCAGGCCTGGCCCAGCCCTGCACGCCCAGGCCTTCCCCTCCTCAGCTCTCTGTGCCCATCCTGGGGTGTCACGCCCGCCCCCACACGCACACAGCCTAGGCCTAGGCGTTTCCCCGGAGGTGTGATTACCTCCTGATTCAGAGGGTGTTTAACAGCAGCAGCATGGGGCGACCTCCCCAGCACCTCCTTGCCTCCTCCACATTCCACCCCTGGGGACCGCACGGGGCTCGGGCTTAGATCAGTGTCCCTACCTTTCCCACTCTTGCCTGGGCTGGACCCTCAGGGCAAGTTGCTCTCCCTCTCTGGGCCTGGCTCAGACACCTGCAGAGTGGGCCCCAGGGCTGAGAAGGGCAGGAGGGCTCACAAACTCAAGGGTGGCCAGCAGGTGACAATGACAGCAACCCCCACCAGGAGGGCACCGAGCGTGCCATGCAGATGAATGAGTGCATTCTGTGGCATTAGAACACGTCCAATGGCCACTTCCCTCACAGCTCTCCCAACTGTGCCTGGCCTGCCACCTGCCACCCAGGTGCTCGCTGTGTCACCCTCCCCAGCACCTGGGGAGTCCGCCTGGGCCTCGCCGGGTGACTATGCTTGGGGCTCAAGGGCTTCTCTGTTTTTACCCGCCAGCCCTTCCCCTGGCTCTCCGTGACTGGAACTACGAGGGATGGGGTGGAGGGCTCCAGCCATGGCTCCAGAGTTGGGGGTGGGGGGCCGTCACAGTGTGGGGAGGCAGCCTGGCAAGGGACCCTGGGAGCCCAGATGGGAGTAGGTGAGGATGGAATGGAGGTGGCGGGGACCCTGGGGGGAATGTGGGGCAGGTGAGGAGGTGCTGGGGAGGTTGGCTTTGCCCACGCGGCAGGCTCCAGGTGACCTGTCTTTACAGCCGAGAAGATGAGGCACAGGGTAGGGACTGGCCGGGGCCACACCGCTGGTAAGTGGCAGAGCTGGGACTGGAACTCAGGCAGCAGGGCCTGGGAAGGCCGTGCCCTCCCACCAGGTGCCTTGCTCGAAGGTCTTACCCAGAGTCAATCTCAGGATCCAGAAAGGGAAGAGGGAGGCTGGAGCAGTGGGAGTCTGGAGCCTCCCCCCACGTTTTCCATTCGGCAGGTCTCAGTTCACAGTGCCCTGGGCCAGTGCCTGTGAGGGGCTACTGGACAGGGTGCTCCAGGGGAGAGGCAGGTGCTGAGGCCCTTGGGCACCTCTCCAGCCAGCTCTCTGCACCCACCAACGCCACCTCTATTCACCCTCGCCTCCTCCCATCGGGGCTCCCAGGGCCCCTCTAACCCTTGCCAGGATTCCTCCCAGAGAAGACCTTGGGCCCCAAGCAGTCACCCGGCAAGGCCCAGGTGGACTCAAGATTAGAACCCAGGCCCAAGCCTCAAGATTAGGACCCCAGCAGCAAGCCTACAGACAGCCGGCAGCGCAGGGGGAGGGCCCCGCTGGGTGGGGGCGGTGGGCCTCACCTCCCCACTGCTCTCTGGGGAGTTAGGGCTGTTCTGTGACCCAGGAGGGTGGTGCCGGCCTTCCCCACTGCTCCCTGGGACCCGCAGCCTTCGCCCACTTCCCATCAGGCCTACCCTCACCGGCCCACCTCCCTCGGCTCCCCCTCACTGGCCTGTTCATCCGGAGCACCGGATCTCGGTGTAACACCTGTGGTGGCTCTGGTGTGCCCATGCCAGGACCCCGGTGGCATGCCTGCAGACAGCCAGCAGCGCAGGGGGAGGGCCCCGCTGGGTGGGGGCGGTGGGCCTCACCTAACCAGTGCTCGCCTGTGAGCTTGCCGAAGCCGTCCCGGTAGGCCTCCCAGCCCCGGAAGAAGTTCACGGAGCCATCCTCCCGGCGCTGAAACACCTGTGAAGGCAGAGGGTGCGGAGTTGGTGCCCGCCATGCCAGGACCCCCCAGCCCGGGGAGGCCCACCTGCCACAGGCTCCGCTCACCCACACCTGCCCTCCGCGGCTCCTCCCCAGGCCCTGGCACAGAGCAGGGGCTCAGGAAGCTCGTGGTGGCCCAAGGCCTGACAGACCAAGTGCCATGGGTCCCCGAAATGTCCCTCGAGAAGCAGTCTCAGTGACGGTGAGGGGGAGAGGAAGGCCAGCTTCCGAGCCCAGCTGTGCTGCCTCGCTGCAGGACCCTGGGCTGGCCCACGCGCGCCTCAGTCTCCCGGGGTCAAAGACGAGTGGGCAAGGGCTTTGGTGTCTTTCTCTGCATTGAAACAAAACCTATGCTTGAGTCGGAACCCAGAACGGCCTCCCGCTCGGGGCTTGGCCCCCAGAGCCCCTCTCTTCATCGCCTCCCCCCGTAACCAAAACCTGAGCAGAGGAGGTGGGAGGGGGCGGCGGGCTGGGGCAGCCACAGCCGTGCCACCTCTCTGGGGAGCGTGAGGAGACCCGAGCCACCAGAGCCACCACCGGATGGGCTGTGACTCGGGCGGGCGCCAAGAAGCAGCGGGCTGCTGTCCCTCCCCCGAATATTCTCGGTCTGGGAGTCGGGAGTCCCATTGGTTAAATTGCTTTGAAAGAAGCAGCACGCTGTCCGGCAGTGCTGCCCTGAGTGTCCCCAAGATCCGCTGACAGCCCTGTCCCGCTGCCCCTCCGCAGCGCCCTTCTGTTTAATAAGCCTTTTCCTCTCCTCTGCAGAGGCGGCCGCGGCCCCAGCCACTTCCATTACTAAGCAGCCTGATTTCAGCCGCTCGGAACCGGGTGCAGCTGAGCCCGTCTGCTCCCTGAGCTCTGGGCCGCTCAGGTCTGCGGGGACTCGTCAGTCCCGGTGTTTGGGCAGCTCTGACGTCAGGGAGCAGGAGATGACACCTCTTTTTTCTTGCGGGGGTGGGGGGGCGGCTGGGCTCCTCGCAGAAGGAAATTCGATCGGGCTCCGAGATCTGAGTGGAGCTGGGGAGCGATCTACGATCGAGGCCGAGATTGGGATCCTAGGCACGCGCCCTTCCACAGGCCTAATCCTGCCAAGACGCTCTGGCTCCCCGGAGAAGGCATCGGGCAGTCAGAGCCAGTCTCCACCGGATGGGGGGAGCTGGGGATCCCCGGGGGGCCCTGCTCATATCGGAGGCCTGCGGGCCCCTGCCTGGGACTGGCATTCTGAGCACGCCGGGTGCCGAGGAGCCTTCGTGTCAGGCGGGGAAGACCGGTGGTCAGAGCTGAAGTCCAGAGCTGACCCACGCTCAAGCCACAGGGTCTGGGACTGGTCGCGCAATGAGCCACGTGGACTCAGCGCCTTACCCTCCGCACCACCTGGATAGTGCCTCCAGCTCCCTGAGCCTGTTTCCTCATCTGTAAAATGGGGGTCGTAACAGCACCATCCTCACAGGGGATGCGGGTCCCTAGAGTAAGCTCAGGGCCTGGCACACAGCAGACGCTCAGCAAATGCCACTGGATGCCAGGTCTGCTCCCCCTGCCCCACTGGGGCAGCCCAGCCCCAGGCCACGCCCTGCCCTGCCTCCCCACCTGCCCTGCCCCAAACCTCCCTGATCCATGCAAAGGTTGCCCTGAGTGAAACCAGAGAAACCAAGTGGGGTACACGCGGTCAGGACCCCAGTCCCCAGGGACCTTAGGGGAGAAGAGCGAGGAGAGGCCCTGCTCAGGGGACCTCCTACCCAGGCAGAAACAGGACAGGTCCAGGGGCTGGGGGCCCAGTGGCTCTGCCCAGCAGGGCCTGGCTTCTAGGAGGGATTCCAGGGTGGCCCTGGAGGAAGGGCAGGGTTGTGGGTCCAGGTCTGCCACTGTGTGACCCAAGGCAGTCGCACCACCCCCCGAGCCTTGCGTTCCTCACAAAGGGGAGGATGCCCTTTCAGGCAGGGGCAGGGCATGAACCCTGGAAACCAGAAGGTCCAGACCAGATGTGGAAACCCGAGGGGCAAGGAGAACGCAAGGACATGACTAAAGAGGGGACAGCCCTGCTTGCAGCCAGCGGCTGTGCCCAGCCACGGCTTGACCAGGTGGGGCCCATGGCATGGTGCCCAGCATAAACCCCCAGGTAAGCATGAACGAATGTGGAACTTTCCAGAAAGAGAGCAAGAGGCCCAGGTAGTCCCAGCAAGAGCCTTCAAGAAGCCCTCCAGGCTCTGCCTCCCTCCCGCCCACCACAGGGGTGCTCAGGTCCATGCTGGGAACGCCAGGCCCTTGTCTCAATCAAAGATCGGGGGCAGGGGTGCCCCTGGTCCCGGCTGCACGTGGGCAGAGCGGTCGAGGCCAGGTAGTGCTGAGAGCCCCCACAGCAGCTGCTGGGGCGGACCCCTCTCTAGTACCCACACTGTTCGCCGACTCCTCACCCACCACAGACCTGGGGTCCACGCCCCCGACCCTGTCACAGCAGACATGGGCTCAGACCCGGCTGGAGTCCAGACAGCCACGGACAGCTGCAGAGAGGCCGGACTGCCCTGAAGGCCCCTGTCCTAGCACATTTGTCCCCGGTGAGGGCATCTGGAGCTGGGTGTGCCTCCTGGCCAGACCTCCAGCCCACAGTCCTCCACCCTGTCCTCGGTCCCACGTCCACCCAGGACTCCGCCTGTGTGCCGAGCACACCCCTGGGGCCGCCTGGGCCTCCTGGCGTCCTCCACCCAGGGAACAGCCTGAGTCGGGCAGGGCGGCCGGTCCTGTCAACGCCTGGGCACTCTGCCCTGAGTGGCAGCAACTGACCCTCCCCGCGAGGGCCAAGGCAGCCATGGTGCGGCTCTGGAGAAGTAACTTTTAAACTTGGTGATCACGCCCCAGATAAATGCAGTTTACACCACCACACGCATTTCCGTACATCCGAAGGGAAAGCCTCCTGAAGTGACACCTGTCCTTACTCTTTAAGTTTCTTTCTTCCACAAGCATACGTGTGCAAGAGAGACAGAGAGACAGAGACAGTACCCCCAACAGGGTCTTGACGCCAGCCCGGGGACGGGCACTTGCCTGCCGCTGTACTCGGGAAGGGCTCCAGATGCACGCCCAGCAGCGCCCACGTGGTCGGGCTCAGCACTGCGTCGTCCCACCATACCTCCGCTGGCCGAGGCATCCCCGCGAAGGGTGCGCTGTGGGTCCCCTTGTGTCCTGTCCCCCTGTGCTCTATTCGACTTTAAAAACGGCATTGGTCTCAGCCCATTCCATCGACTGCGCGCCGCCGGAGGGTCTCAACCCGCAGTTTGAGAAATGCCGCTGTGGATGCCGCCTCCTTTACTGTGGGCTGTTTACATTCGTGGTCTCGAATGCCAAGCGGCCAAGTGGGCCTTGAGTCGTGCTAGGTTCTCAGGCCTGGAACTCCGTCCTGGCCTTTGAGCCACCTGCAGTGCAGTGAGTGACAACAGTCCCCAGTCTGCCGGAGCCCCGGACCAGTGTGAGACAGGCTCTCGGGGCTCCCAAGGCCCAGGGCGGTTCGCAGCCATGGCCTCGTATCTCTGGACATCACCTGGACTTCAGTGACGCTGGCCGGCTGGATGTCGAAGCGGGAGCAAGGGTCCCAGACAGGACACTAGGAGGGAAGCGAGTGACATGGTGACATGGCCTTTGCCCGTCCTCTGCCCCTCCCATGGAACATGAACCCCAATTACATGAGGGAGCGAGGGACAAAATAATTATCGAGCAGTTGCGAGGCCACGATAGTAATTGGTCTGGCTCTGGCATCTCTCCTGGGCTCCGGCTGGCGGCGTCTGATGTAGATACGGTTGCCGCGGCCGAGGACGCTTGGGCAGGAGCCACGGGTGGGCAGGCAGGCGTGTTTCTTGTGCGGATTTTCAGAGCCGGGCCTGCCGCCTCGGAAGTGCTGCCTGGGGGGCCTGCTGAGGGCGTGCGCGGCCCACGTGGCCCTCCAGACGGTGCAGCGGGCTTCAAAGGAAGGAGCACCTGCAGGGGGGAGGGCGGCCGCGTGGTTCGCTGTCCCAGGTCTGTCTGAGGGCCCTGGGGCGGAGGGTCATGGAAGCCACTGAGCTTCCTCGCCCCCGTACGCCCTGGTCCCACTGGGACCACCTCTGTGACTGCGGCAGTGCCAAGAGCCTGCAGCCGGCACCTGGCATCCAGCCCCTGCTGGGCCCTGGAGGGACTGGCGTCCCCACGGGCAGAGGAGAGGAGTAAGGCTCAGAGAGCTGGGCGTTCTCTGCAGAGCCGGTGCCTCAGGCTGGGGCAACCAGACAGGGCGGTGACCGTCACAAACACAAAGGCTGGAGCGGCCATGGATTGTCCGTGCCTGTGAGCCCGTCAGGCCCTCAGTCCTGGGAGGTGCCCTGGGATGGCACCCAGAGACCCGAGTCCTGTCCAGACTCTGGCCAACGGTCTCTAGGACCTCCTCAGACTGAGCTTCTCCCCTGCAAAGCAAGGGTGTCCCACAGGCCCCTGCGTGTGTGCGGGGCTCGCGGAGCTGACTTGGGCCTCAGAAAGCTCAGTCGCGGGCGCGGGCATCGCAGCTCCTGACCTGCACATCCGTCCCATCCCTGCGCCTCGGTGTCCTCATCCGTGACAGGGTTACAACAGCCACAGTCCACAGAGTGTGGATGGGGACTCAGTGCGCTGGCACGGGAGGCTCGATAACGGTGACAATTGTTACAGGGCTTCCTGGGAGCTCGGAGGAGGAGGAGCTCTTCTGCTGGGACACTTGGAGATGGCAGTCTAGGAAGGCTTCCTGAAGGAGGAGATGCTCAACTGAACTGTTGATTAAGCAGGACCTCGCCAGGTGGTCAGAGGAGCTGAGCCCCGCGGATGGCGGATGGCGGGTGGCTGTGTCCGAAGCTGTAATATCGGCAGGCGGGGATGGGCTCTCTGGGGGCACTCTCTGGTGTGTTAGAAGGTCCCCAGGAGGTGGCATCTGGGACTTCTCTTACATGACGGTGAAGCTGCTGCAGAAACCAGTTATTCAGGATCCTGAATCGCAGAGCTGGGGTGCCCCGCCGCCCCCTCGCCCCCACCCTAGGCTCCTGAGCAGGTGGTTCTGGGAGGGGAGGCAGAAGGCCAGTCCAGAGCACACTCTTGTTTTCAAACAACAAAGAACTCTTCAGGTGAGCGCATTCCCAGAGGCTGTCAGTCCTTTCCAGACACCTCTGGGCAGTGCCCCCGGGGAGGCCTCCAGGCTCGCTCGCAAGGGAACAGGTGATAGGACAAGGCATCACATCCCAGCTCTGCCCCTCACAGGACAAGTCCTAGACCTAGGGGAGCCTCTGTGTCCTTGTCTGTAAACACCAGTGTCGCTCCCGCGGGCCGAGTAAACAGGGCGACGCACAGTGGGTCTCGCATCGCCACCCTCCCCTTCCAAACCAGCTGCTGAGCCCAGAAGGAAGCGGAGCCCACTCCTTGTTTTTGACTGAAAATGGTACCCCCGGGCTTGGCCCCCAGCCATCTTCCCGGCTTGGCAGTCTGCGCCTGCCTGCTCCTGGCAAAACGCCGCTCAGAGCTGCTGTTTATCGAAAGCCGAGGCGTGCCGGGCACCGGCTGAGCACTTCACAGCGGCCCGTTGGCGCTCGAAGTCTGAGAACTCCGAGCTGCTCCAGACGGAGCCAAGTTCTCGGCCCAGACTGGCCAAGGGGACACGGGCGTTGTCACGGGCACCTCGATGCTGCGACGCTCCCCAGGGCAGTAGGGAGCCAGCGTCAGTCTGGCGGCCTCCCTGCCACCGGGCCTCCCGTGAGTTCTGGGCCGGCGGCTCCCGGAGCTTTTCATCTCTCCAAGCCTGAGCCGGCTGCCTCTTTGATGCAGCATGTGGTGGTGAAGGCTGGGTTTTTCTTCCGGCCTGGAGAGCTCAGGCCGGGAGTGAACGGGTGGCAAGGGAGGCTCCTCTCGAGCCAATTAGAGGCACATCGGAACCGACTGACCTGCATGACAGGACAGAGGACAGTGCAGTTGGGGAGTGGGCCACTTGGCGTGCGTGCCAGGGAAGTGGAGTCAGAATCAATTCCCTTCCAAGTCCCTGCGGCAGGGGTGCCCAACTGGACCCAGTCATGCGCCCTGGCCGTGACTGCAAGGGCCAAGGTTAGGCGATTAGGCCCGGTGGCAGAGCCGCCCCAGACAGAGGTTGGTGGGGGTGGGGCCATACAGCAGGGCTGGCAGGGTGCTGTCTGCAGTCCTCACACCTCCCAGATCCTGCAGCCCTGTGTGCCGCTGAGGGCTCACTCAGAGGGGCCCTAACCTGCCCGGGGATGGGGGCTGGGAGCAGCCAGCTTCTTCCCAGGCGTGCTGTCCCAGTGAGGAAATCTGGCCTCTGTTTCTATGAATCTCCCTCCCCTTTAAAATCACAGCTTAATGGGATGCCGGCAGGTGGTGTGGTGGTTCAGGGCTCTGGACTCCCACATGGCCGACCACGGTTCAAGTCCTGGACCTGGTGGCTTGCTTTCTCACTTTCTCTTCCTCTCTCACTCTCACTCTGTCCCTCTCTGGTTAAATTAAAAATAAAGAAATAAAGTTAAATAAAATATTTTTTTAAAAATCTAAAACAAAACAAAACAAAAAAAAGTAGCTTAATGGTAAGACCCCATGGGGCAGAGCCTGGTTCCTGGGTTCACTGGGAACCCCAAAGCTCACTAGGCTCCTCCTCCTCCCCCTCCCAGGAGCACAGCCCTCCAAGGACCCTCATGTCCCCCATCTGTAAAGTAGCCCCACGCCAGCCTCATCGGACAGAGCAGTGAGGCCTGGACTCAGTCGCACTGCCAGAGGGGCCCACGGTGACCTGCTTGCAAGTATTTAGGGAGGAGAGCCCTGAGCTACAGCAGGCCCAAGAGAACTCAGTCCTTGCCCCACGCCTTGCACCCTGGCTGGGACCAGGGCAGGTGACCTGTGATGAGGAAGCACATGGGGTTGCACAGGGCAGTCAGGGAGGCTTCCTGGAGGAGGACGCAGTGGCTGACCGAACTGGGGACAGGCTGAGACACTCAACTGGGTGCAGCCCCTCCTCCTCTCTCCCGCCTGCCGGCTGCAGGCCAGGGTCAAGGGCGGCCTTCACAGGCGC
>NW_006203448.1:3044571-3046588 GCF_000334495.1 Tupaia belangeri chinensis | reverse complement strand
GCGGCTCGCGGACCTTTGCATCGCTCCAAGCCTGAGCCGGCTGCCTCTTTGATGCAGCATGTGGTGGTGAAGGCTGGGTTTTTCTTCCGGCCTGGAGAGCTCAGGCCGGGAGTGAACGGGTGGCAAGGGAGGCTCCTCTCGAGCCAATTAGAGGCACATCGGAACCGACTGACCTGCATGACAGGACAGAGGACAGTGCAGTTGGGGAGTGGGCCACTTGGCGTGCGTGCCAGGGAAGTGGAGTCAGAATCAATTCCCTTCCAAGTCCCTGCGGCAGGGGTGCCCAACTGGACCCAGTCATGCGCCCTGGCCGTGACTGCAAGGGCCAAGGTTAGGCCGCCCCAGACAGAGGTTGGTGGGGGTGGGGCCATACAGCAGGGCTGGCAGGGTGCTGTCTGCAGTCCTCACACCTCCCAGATCCTGCAGCCCTGTGTGCCGCTGAGGGCTCACTCAGAGGGGCCCTAACCTGCCCGGGGATGGGGGCTGGGAGCAGCCAGCTTCTTCCCAGGCGTGCTGTCCCAGTGAGGAAATCTGGCCTCTGTTTCTATGAATCTCCCTCCCCTTTAAAATCACAGCTTAATGGGATGCCGGCAGGTGGTGTGGTGGTTCAGGGCTCTGGACTCCCACATGGCCGACCACGGTTCAAGTCCTGGACCTGGTGGCTTGCTTTCTCACTTTCTCTTCCTCTCTCACTCTCACTCTGTCCCTCTCTGGTTAAATTAAAAATAAAGAAATAAAGTTAAATAAAATATTTTTTTAAAAATCTAAAACAAAACAAAACAAAAAAAAGTAGCTTAATGGTAAGACCCCATGGGGCAGAGCCTGGTTCCTGGGTTCACTGGGAACCCCAAAGCTCACTAGGCTCCTCCTCCTCCCCCTCCCAGGAGCACAGCCCTCCAAGGACCCTCATGTCCCCCATCTGTAAAGTAGCCCCACGCCAGCCTCATCGGACAGAGCAGTGAGGCCTGGACTCAGTCGCACTGCCAGAGGGGCCCACGGTGACCTGCTTGCAAGTATTTAGGGAGGAGAGCCCTGAGCTACAGCAGGCCCAAGAGAACTCAGTCCTTGCCCCACGCCTTGCACCCTGGCTGGGACCAGGGCAGGTGACCTGTGATGAGGAAGCACATGGGGTTGCACAGGGCAGTCAGGGAGGCTTCCTGGAGGAGGACGCAGTGGCTGACCGAACTGGGGACAGGCTGAGACACTCAACTGGGTGCAGCCCCTCCTCCTCTCTCCCGCCTGCCGGCTGCAGGCCAGGTTCAAGGGCGGCCTTGACAGGCAGTGTGACCCAAGAGGGCTGGCTTGCTGTGTGAGGGCAGGGTTTGGCTCAGCCACTGCCAGAGTCCACAGCAGCGAAGAGGCCACCCCCAGCATCTGCCCCTCTGCCCTCAGATCTCCCCAGCCAGGACAGCCTCATTCCCACAGTCTGCAAGGATGCAGGGCCCGGAACCCCTAGATCCAGAACTGCTCCCCCGTAGCCACTGCACACCTGGGCCATGCCTGCCTGGGTCCCTCTGCGGTAATCCTGCAGGCGGCAGGACCCCACCCTGCCCTCTGGAGGAAGCCCAGCTGGCGTGCCCATGCCTAGCACGTCTAGTGCCCAGTGCTCAGACGCGTGACTACGTGAATGCCGCTGTGGGACAGTTACACAACGGCGGGGCCCCAGGAAGCCCACGTGCTGCCCTGGCCAAGCTGCCTGCTTGCTGGGCGGCTTTGGGCAGATGGCTTGCCCTCTCTGAGGCTGCCCTGTGACCTGCAGGGATCTGAGGGGCATCAGAGTGACGCCAGGCAGGGCAGTGGCACACAACTGCAGAGTGCCCTCCTCCAGACCCTCTGGGACGCAGGCTCTGGCTGCAGGCCCAGCCCAGGGCCTCGGGCACAGCTCCAGGTGCCCAGTCCTCCTGGGAGGACTCTCCGGTGTGGGCACAGAGACTGGCGGTTTGGACAAGGAGCCTAACAAGGATGGATGGGAACAGGGTCTGGAGAGGCGGCGGCCGCCCCCCCAAACAACAATCGA
>NW_006203448.1:3040786-3043573 GCF_000334495.1 Tupaia belangeri chinensis | reverse complement strand
GTGGCAGCCGGCGATCCTGAAAGGTGTCCAGCGCTGCCCGGGGAAAGATTGCTTCTGACGGAAGCCCAAATGGATATTAACACTTACTGGCCACGCAAGCACTTCTCAGGCGGGAGTGCCACTCTCCGGAGCCCGCGGAGCCAGGCTGAGCGGGGGCAGCTCCTCGCCCACTCCCCTCTAATCGCCCTGAAGCGGAGGCCGCGGGAATCGCCCGCCTCCCGGCCCAAATCCCGACTGCCTTCCTGGGAGACTGGCTCCCAGCCCTCTGGAGTGGAAGATGCATGGCCCGCCGGCCTCCCGCTCTTCATCAAGCCCGTCCTCACCCTTAACTCCGATGTCTGGATCCGGCGGGCGGTTCACGCCGCTCCGCCCGCTGAGGGGCTCCCAGAGGCCGATGCCATAACTCAGACGTCCTCACAGTTAGGGAAACAACAGGGCTTTTAGCCCTGTGCGGAGCGCTGCACTTACGGGCTCTCAGTGTGGGCAGGTCTGGAGATAGGCCCGTCCCCGGGATCTCGGGGTGCTCGTCCTCTGCAGAGCTGGCTCCCCTCACGGCCCGTGTCTGCAGGCGTAGCTGTGCCCTTTCAAAACACCCTGGCCACCCTCGCCCTCGCCCTGACAAATGCTCCCCCTGACAGCTTCCCTCTCCTGCTTCGTGGTCACTCGGCCGACAACATTCCTCCCCCGGGTCTGCCCGACATTTACATGCCACGAACAGTCGATGCCAAACCCGTGGGGAAGTCCGAGGTCGGACACCAGGGACGTGCCCGGTGCTTCAGGTCCCTGTGCCTGTCCCCTGGACCAGCCTGGGCTCCCTGTCAGTGGAGAGGGTGGGAGGGACGGGTCGTCTTGTCTTTGTGGGTGGCCAGAGCCCTGCACAGGGTGGGGCTCCTGCCTTGGCCCTCAGTGCTGGGGCAGCTGCCAGATCTCCCGCAGGGGCTCTGCCGGCCCTGGGTGACGGCCGCCCGGGCCAGAGCTGCCCCTTCCCCACCAGGAGTGGATGCGCATCCTCTTACTGTCCCCCACCTTCTGAGGCTGGCAGGTGGCACAGACTGCTCCCACCATGGCTGCCCAAAACGCTAGCTATTCACAGCGAGGGCCATGGCGTGTGCCCAGGCCCCCGGACCGCAGCGGCCGCTGACTGAGCCGACACCCGGGGAGCTCAGAAGCAGCAGAGGACGCGCCTCCCAAGTGACCCAGGGCCGCGCTCCAGGCCGCTGACCTGCATGGAGTGTCCGCACACACGGTTAGCTGCGTCCAGCACTCGGTGAGGCAGCGGCTCTCCCCAGGCCAACCTGGCCTGGTCTGGGTCTCTGTTCCTGACTTACTGGCCCAAGCCGGCTCTCTCTGCAGCAGTCCTTCCCCACTTACACGGCCCACGCCCTGCTGTTGCAGTTAAGAGCCCTACGTGGGCCCCGCCTCGCGGCGTGGCTGGCATTGTGCCGCATGGCAGTGAGAGAGGCTACAGTCCACTGCAGGTTCTGATTCCCAGCCTGGTCGACAAATGACACACCAGGGGCGCACGACGTGCCCAGAGCCCTGCCAAGGACACCCGTCTACTCTCGCTCCCACATCCCAATGCTCTCAGGAATAAAACACACCTAAAGGGACCAGTGGTTGGCGTAATGGTGACATTGCTGGACTCCCAGTCAATCGTGGTTCGAGTCATTGGCCTGGCGCCTTAAAACTCACATGGGCACGTGAGCGTGTGTGCCCGAGATCCCACGAGGAGAATGGAAGAGAAGCAACAGCGGTATGGCCATCCACCCTTGAGGGGTCATTTCTCGCTTTCTGTCTCTGGCGAGTGCACATGCCCCATAGCAAACAATCTCTCTCTAAAAAGGAAAAAAAAAAAAGCATTTAAAAGGGAAAATTGAAGTGATGCAGGGGGTCTCCCCATTTCATGGCTAAGAAAACCGAGACTCAGAGAACTGAAGGGACGGCCCGAGATCACACAGCAAGACTGAGAGCCACACAGAGGTCTGCGGGTGGCAGGGCCCGGCAGGCTGCAGCTCTCCCCACCCTGCCAGAGGGGCCACCCTAGGCCTTGCTCCTACTCTGACAAGGACACACAGCCAGGTCGCAGCTCTTAAAGTACTGCTCCCCCCTTCTCACCCCAACTCCTGAGACAGCGCCCCAGTCTGGGACAGTCCCAACCCAGCCTCATCTCCATGTGCCACCCATCCCGGCGGGCAGGCCCTGACCGCGCCCCATGCTTTCTGACGCCCAGACTGCGGCTGGGGCTCTTCCTGAAATCCCTGCCCTCTCTGCACACACTGAGAAGCCCCACCGACCCTCGAGGTGTCAGAAACGCTGTTACCGTTACCCGGGGAGCTAGCGCGGGGCGTCTCTCACCTCTGCCCGGCGAGTTCCCTGGGAGGACTGGATGGCCTTCCCTGCCTGCACTTCCTGGAGCCCAGAGACGTCTGCTCACCCGAGGGAAGTCCTCAGAGAAGCAGTGGTCCTGGGCCACTCCCCACCCCGCTGGTATGCAACCTCAGCTATCTCGGGGGGCCCCGCAGCATTCAGGGTGGCACGCCGACCTCCAGGGCATTGGTGCGGACCGTTCGCGGCTCAGGTGCACCTGCCGACAGGACAGGGCTCACGTCGGTCCTCGCCAAGCCCGGCACCCCCGTATGCCAAAGGAAGGGCTATGCATTTAAAACTGCACAAGGTCGGCTCCGCTAAAGCCCAGCCCCAAGCCTGAGCCTCAGCAGGGAGTCAGAGCCCACCCAGTCGGGGGCGGGGGAAGCAAGCTCGCCGCCCGCTGACCGAATCCCAGCTCCC
>NW_006203448.1:3038273-3039704 GCF_000334495.1 Tupaia belangeri chinensis | reverse complement strand
GGAGTCAGAGCCCACCCAGTGGGGGGCGGGGGCAGCAAGCTCGCCGCCCGCTGCCAGAATCCCAGCTCCAGAATGTGGACGGCAAACACCAGCCGAGGACACGCCTGCCCGCCTGTGTGTGCAGCCTGCGAGCTAAGAACGGCATGAACTCTTTCAATGGTAAAGAAAAATCAAAAGAGAAAAATTTAAATATCCTTTGAATAATATTTAAGAAAGAACACATAAAACTTCGGTGAAATTCACATTTCGGCGTCGGCAAGTGTTACTGGAACGGAGCCAGGCCCCCGCCTTCTCGCTGTCTGGCTGGTCTCCCTCCAAGGTGGAGCTGAGTCGGGCAGAGCTGCGTGGACCCCTGGCCTGAACTGTTGCCATCTGCCCTTTGCAGCCTCGGTGCCTGCCCGGGCTCCAGGAAGGACGTCCAGGCCGGCCGATCTGAAGTCCCAAACCAGGACTCTCCCCCACACTGCCTATTTCCTCCCAGTTGGGAGGCCTCCTTGCTCAGTTCCCCACCCAGGCAGGAGCTGGCAGCTCCTCCCAGGAGGGGCTCTGCTTCCAGCAGCCACTTGCCCCCCTCCCTCCTGCACACACAGGACCACTCAAAGGCGGTGCCCCCACAGGCCCACCCTTGATCTCACGTCAGCAACGGGGTGACAACAGTGGCTCTGGGGACTCAGAGCCCCAGGAGCACAGGGGGAGCCCATCTGACATGTGCTCCCAGGAGGACCGGCTCGCCAACGCCCCCTGCCTGTCCAGGCTCCTGGGTAAGGGGCGGGCCTGCGGGGGAGGCGGGTAAGCAGCCGCTCAGAACACCGGGTCGCCCGGCCCAGGAGACTCACCGTCCAGCCACCGCCATCGGTGCGCATGTCACAGTAGACCCGGAAGCCGGCGGGGTAGTGGGTGGGGAAGATGGAGTAAACGCCGTCGTCTTGCTGTCCGCTCAGGAGGACGTCCAGGCAGTCGCGGGGCCGAGAGCCTGGGGCAGGGAAGTGTCAGTGCCACTGCAGCTCAGCGCACGATCTGGCTCACCCCTCCCCGACGCCGTCCCTGGTCAGCTGTCCACTGGCAGTGTCCATGGGTAGAGGACACCAGCCTTCACTCTGTTACTCCCGGGTGAGTGAATCACCCTCTCTGGGCCTCGCTTTCCCATCTGGGAAGTGGGCAGTGAGCCGGCCCCCAGGTTGGGTAGGGTGCTCCAGCTGCCCGGTCTGCCGCTGACAGCAGCAGTGTCCCTCTACCAGGGCTGCGGGGTGGCGGAAGGACAGAGGGACAAAGCATGGACGCAGGGCTGGGCCCCAAGTCGCATGAGTTTTCCCCACCCCTCCACGCTGGGCCTCCCCATCTCCCGAGGAAGGCAGCCCTGGCCCCTGCCTCACCGTTGGCACAGCCTCGCGGCCGAGCTCCCCGGGTAGGAGGCCTCTGAAGGTCAGCCCT
>NW_006203448.1:3032653-3034416 GCF_000334495.1 Tupaia belangeri chinensis | reverse complement strand
CCGAGAGCCGGGGGCAGGGAAGTGTCAGTGCCACTGCAGCTCAGCGCACGATCTGGCTCACCCCTCCCCGACGCCGTCCCTGGTCAGCTGTCCACTGGCAGTGTCCATGGGTAGAGGAAACCAGCCTTCACTCTGTTACTCCCGGGTGAGTGAATCACCCTCTCTGGGCCTCGCTTTCCCATCTGGGAAGTGGGCAGTGAGCCGGCCCCCAGGTTGGGTAGGGTGCTCCAGCTGCCCGGTCTGCCGCTGACAGCAGCAGTGTCCCTCTACCAGGGCTGCGGGGTGGCGGAAGGACAGAGGGACAAAGCATGGACGCAGGGCTGGGCCCCAAGTCGCATGAGTTTTCCCCACCCCTCCACGCTGGGCCTCCCCATCTCCCGAGGAAGGCAGCCCTGGCCCCTGCCTCACCGTTGGCACAGCCTCGCGGCCGAGCTCCCCGGGTAGGCGCCCTCTGAAGGTCAGCCTTGACGCGGGGCCGGCCCAGCCCCCGGTCCCTCTGCAGAGCGTCCAGGACGTCACCGACCGAGTTCACCAGGTGAGCCATATGGCCTTGGCTCTCGGAGAGAAGCTGCGAGGCACAGGGCGGTCAGAGGGGCAGGCACCGGGTCCCAATGGGCCCCATCCCGAGGAGCAGGTGGGCTCCTGATGCCACAGCAGCCCGCCCAGCTTGGCCCTGGGGCCTATCTGAGGAGTCAGCTGAGCTCAGGGACCTCGAGGCTCAGAGGGCCAGGGCCGGGCAGGAGGGGACAGGGTGACTCTAGTGGGCCCCAGGCATCCCTGCTCTCTTAGGCTCTGTCCTTTGGCCATTTCTGGGGGTTCAGCCCAGGTGAGCTGGACTGGAGCAGGGCAGGCTGCAGGAGGCAGCCCCTGGCATCGGGCAGCCCCAGGTTCCAGCCTGCTCGTCCGTTTACTGGCCCTGTGAGCGGGTGTGCCACAGCCATGCCTCACCTCCCCGCTGGGAGGCAGGCTCCTCACCTCCAGGCCACGCTGCCTGCTATGCTGCTGGTGACTGCACGTGGCGAGCACCGGAGGGAGATCCCCAAGCTGCAGGCCGCCTCCCCCCACCCCATGTGCCCACAGCCTCACCAGGCACACAGAGTACTGAGATGTAGAACTCAGGTTGCCTTGTTACAAATGGGGAAACTGAAGCCAGAGGAGAGGTCCCTGTAGTGAGCAACCTCATGGGGACCAGGACTCAACTCCTTCCCAGGGCTTTGTCACTCTGCAGCCAGCCTGGTGGGGTGGGAGGGCATGGCTCGGACCAGGCTCTGCCTCTGCTTCCCTCCCCAGCTTACTAGCTTTGTGTCTCTGGAAGAGACCGTAAACCCGAAGAATGAGATCTATTTTCAGGGTGGGGCTCATGGGAAGCTGCCTCGGGCCTTAGTGGCTGGTAGGGGTCTCTGTTTCTTCTTCCGCTCACCCTCCGTGGATCATAGGCCATGGCCCTGGAGCCCAACCAGGGCAGCGTGGGTCCCTCAGGCCTCTCCTGCCTGGAGGCTCTGGGCAGTTGCGTCCCAGCCTGGCTCCAGAAGGCTGTAGGAGGGAGACCCAGGCAGCCTGGACACCGGGCTGCTGCTTGCCAGAGAATGGCCCATCCGCGGAAGGGACAGAGGAATAGACGGCATGGCCGTTGACACAACAGGAGTCTCCGCTCCTCTGGGGCAGGGGCCCTGTGAAGCTTCTCGCTTCCCTGTCAGTTTCCTCTGCTGGGGGTGGGGGGAGGGCTGTGGCTTGGGGACAGAGGAGCCGCCCGGGGGGGGACC
>NW_006203448.1:3029387-3032519 GCF_000334495.1 Tupaia belangeri chinensis | reverse complement strand
CAGTTTCCGCTGCTGGGGGTGGGGGGAGGGCTGTGGCTGGGGGACAGAGGAGCAGCCGGGGGAGGACCCGATGGCTGCAGTGTGGTCTTCCCCAGTGTCACTGCCCAGCCCGCAACTGCGCCTGCGGGTCACCTCCACCGGGGAGCCTATCAGAGGGCCATGGCTGCCTCCGGACGGGACAGGGGGCTGCCCGGGTGTGGATGGCCAGGTCCCTTGGCCCATCCTTCCTTCTGCGCCACAGCCACCACACTTTCAAGACAGGCAGATGTAGCCCTCTCTCTTGCTAACGGGAAGGGAGGCCTCCGGTGTAAACCAGAAATGAAGTTGAAAATGTACATATAAACATGCCCGAATGAATGGGGAGGCCTGTCCCTGCCTGCTGAGCCACATTGCCACACGGGTCGGGCTCGGCTCCCCAGGCAGCGTCCCAGCTGCGCGGACAGGCCTCCAGGCTGCCTTCCCGGCGCCTCGGCCTGCCCGTCCATGAAACGGCCATGGGTGCACCCGCCTGCGGGTCACGGGCTGCAGAGAGCTACGCGCGCTCGGCCGTGCCGAGGGCCCTCTCCTGTGGTGAAAGGCCTTTCCATGGTGGCTCTGGCAGGTTACCTTTGGACCAGGAGCCCCAGCTCCCCTCAAGAGGACCGTGTCGCCCCCACTTGCAGGCAAACAGATCGACCCAGAGAGGGCCATGACTGCCAAGGTCGCCCAGCAGGTGTGGAAGGAGCTTGGACGTGGGCTCAGAACCTCGGGGCCGTGTGCCGGGTCTGGCTCGCCTGGGCCCTGGGCTTGGGCAGCTGTGCTCGTGCGGACCCCAGGGTGCTTGTCGAAATGCATTCTCTCACATCCGCCCCGGGACCAGGGTATGGGTCCGGACCAGGGTGCCAGTGGCACTTCTTTGAGAAGCCCTGGTCTGTGCTGGCCCGAGGGCCTGGGAAGACGGGCGAGGAGGAGTTAGACCCCGTGGCTGGCTGCCTCTGAGCAGGGCAGGAGACACAGGCCCCTGGGGTCACCTGGAATCTGCAGGAAAGGAGTCAAATCAAACGCCTCTGAGTTCTGTCAGAGGAGCCCGTGCACTCCGGCCCAGGAACGGCCCTGCACTGACAGGCCTGGGGTGGGGTGACTCCAGCCCCCTCCCCAAATCCCGCACCTGTCTAAGTGCAAGTCTCTGTAGACCGAGTGACATGGACAGTGCGGTGGAGGCGCAGGTCACCCAGGAAGTCTGGAGTCCCAGGGGAGACCTCTGTCGTCCGCAGAGGCCAGGGGAAGCGGCAGCCGGAGGGGCAGCAGAGAGGCTCCCCAGCCCCCGCCCCATCCGGGAGGGGGAAGCCACCTTCCCATCAGTCACCCCGACAGGACAGCATGGTGAGGACTGTAATTTCTCCAGCTGCAGCTTCAGGGGGCGGGAAGAGGCCCATTGCTCATGAACCGTTGGGTGACCAATTGCCTGGCCATCCAGGGTGTCCGGATGGAGTGGGGCGGAAGGGGCTGGGCTGCGGGCGGAGGCGGGGGGGCGGGGGCTTGGCTCTGGCCCCTGAGGATCTGAATCACGGGGCAACGTGGCTCGGGGCTGGAGGCTGGGCAGGGTACCAGGGCTGGATTCTGGGAGTAGAACCCAGGACAAATCGCCCAACTCTCTGGGCCTTAGTTCCTGTCCTGGAAGCTGGTGATGGCCGAGCGGGGAACTCCTGCGGGTGCCTTGGGCGTGGTTTCAGAGCCCACGGGGGGAACTTCACCCAGCAAGCACTTGCTGGAAACTGGCTCAGCCTGGGGCAGGCCAAGGATCTGGGGGACTCAACAGAAAGCCATGGGCATCATAGGGCAGGGAGCCGGGCAGGACACGGAGGGAGCTGGGCAGGGCACAGAGGGAGGCAGCCCTCTCTCTTGGGGACACTGACCAGCTACAAGGCCTTGAACAAGTCACCCTCTCTGAGTGCCATCACTACTGACAGGCAATATCCTGATCAACACCCCACCCACCTCCAAGTTCTGTGGAGCCCCTTAAGTTTGAACGCCATGGGGGTGGGGGTTCCACAAACGCCCAGGGCCACCAGACCGCAGGCAGGAGAGAAGCTGGTTTGAATCCTGCTTCCCAGTAGTCGTGTGGCCTCAGAGGAGAGACTGACCTCACAGGGCCTCACTGGCTCATCCATCCTGAGATGGGAGCAGTGGCAGCCCCGGGACGGGCACTAGGGGACGGAGTGAGAGCGTGGCACAAGCTGGCAACCCCCCAGCCCCCACCGGTAGCCCAGCAGCCGCGCCCTCACCTGGATGAGGCGGCTCTGCTCGCTCTGCAGGGCGCTGAGCTCCTGGCCCAGCAGGCCGTGCCCCTTGTGCAGCCCGGCGCACTCCGCCTGCAGCTCCGAGGCCCGGGCCAGCAGCCGGGGCAGCTGCTCGGCCAGCGTGTCCAGCAGCTCCTGCTCCTGCTCTGCTGCGGCCCGTGTGGCCTGCTGCTCTGCCAGCGCTTGCAGCACAGAGGCCTGGGCGCCTTCCAGGCGGGCGAAGCCGTCCGCGAGGTCCGGGCAGCGTGGGTCGATGAGGATGCTGAGGCGCGAGCTGTCAGCTCTGTCCACGGTGACCAGGGCACTGTTGGCGCCGGCAGGCCCAGTGGACTATGGGCGGGGCCGCCGTGCCCGGGGCATGGGTGTGGTTCAGGAAGAGCACAGCGCCGGTGAGTGCCCCAGCCAGCAGCACCGCCAGCGACAGCAACACCGTGCACAGCCCTTAGCTACAGCTCGGCCGCTGCAGGACAGACAGGCCCGGGACACACGGACAGACAGGCAGACGGGAGAGAGAAGGGCCAAGCGTTAGATGCAGACCAGGACCCCAGTTCTGCCCAGCGGGGCTTCACGACGCCAGGCGAGGCCCAGGGGACACTGTCGCTGGAGGAAGGGTGCCATACAGAGGGACGGAGTCCTGGAAGGGAGACGGGGACACCAGGTAGACAGAGCGAGTGAGAGGGCGAGAGATGCAGAGACAGATGGAGAGACAGACGGATACAGGGAAACAGACGGAGAGGATGGAAAGGGGAGACTAAGGCAGAGACGAGGAGACGGAAGGGCGTACGGTGCCTGTCCTCACGTCGGCCTGCCCTGCCCCCCTGCACAGGGTGGCCGGGGAGGGCTGGAGCTGCAG
>NW_006203448.1:3020212-3028373 GCF_000334495.1 Tupaia belangeri chinensis | reverse complement strand
TCAGCACGGCGTCCTGGCCGCCTTCCAGGGGGGCAAAGCCGTCCGCGAGGTCCGGGCAGCGTGGGTCGATGAGGATGCTGAGGCGCGAGCTGTCAGCTCTGTCCACGGTGACCAGGGCACTGTTGGCGCCGGCAGGCCCAGTGCTGAGCATGGGCGTGCCCAGTGCTGGCTGTGGGCGGGGCCGCCGTGCCCGGGGCATGGGTGTGGTTCAGGAAGAGCACAGCGCCGGTGACAGCCACAGCCAGCAGCACCGCCAGCGACAGCAACACCGTGCACAGCACGTAGCTACAGCTCGGCCGCTGCAGGACAGACAGGCCCGGGACACACGGACAGACAGGCAGACGGGAGAGAGAAGGGCCAAGCGTTAGATGCAGACCAGGACCCCAGTTCTGCCCAGCGGGGCTTCACGACGCCAGGCGAGGCCCAGGGGACACTGTCGCTGGAGGAAGGGTGCCATACAGAGGGACGGAGTCCTGGAAGGGAGACGGGGACACCAGGTAGACAGAGCGAGTGAGAGGGCGAGAGATGCAGAGACAGATGGAGAGACAGACGGATACAGGGAAACAGACGGAGAGGATGGAAAGGGGAGACTAAGGCAGAGACGAGGAGACGGAAGGGCGTACGGTGCCTGTCCTCACGTCGGCCTGCCCTGCCCCCCTGCACAGGGTGGCCGGGGAGGGCTGGAGCTGCAGACCCTCCTGCAGCCCACGGGCCTGGCCCGAGTCCCCGTGCTGCCATGTCCCACATGTGACCACCGGCGAGGGGCCTTACATCTTGGGGACCTCACCTGTAAACTGGGGACGGTAGTGACACTCACCTCTCTACAGGTGGGCAGGCACCTTGTGGACTCAGGTGAGAGCCGTAAGGGTGACGGCATTGGCACTCGGAGAGGTTGCGCGGGAGCATTGCCTGTCCCTGAAGGTCCCTTCCCACCTGGAGCACCCTTGTCCCAGGGCCAGGGCCTCTGCCTGCCTGCTCTGCTATTCTCCAGAATGGCACCGGGGCCACCCCCTCCCCCTTCTCCCCCTCTGTTCTCACAGAGCAGGGCCCTGGCAGGACAATCACTGCAGGGAGGAGCCGTGAGGCCACCTGAAGACGGCCGGCCCTGCCACTCTCCAACCAGGCGCGGGCTGAAGTGGGGCAGCTGGGACTCTCCAGATGGCAACATCTCAAAATGGGGACAGAATGGAGGCAGAGCAGGCACGGGGACACGGGGCCATCTTAGTGGGGCCCCAGCCAGAGGAAGCCAGAGCTGAAGTGCAGCTTGGCACTAAAGGAGGTGTCGCGCAGGGCAGCAGTCTGAGGGGCCCAGACACACCGCACGGAACCACTTGAAGTCACTTAAAGCCACTGAACATTTTCCACGTAGGAAGCTGAGGCCCAGGGAGGGCAAGGCACTTGCCCAAAGTCACACAGCAAATTAGAAGCTGAACTCATAGGGGACCCAAGCCTCCTGCCTTCCTCTCAGGGCCAGGCACCTCCTACCACTGAATGTCCCGGCGATGACACACACATTCCCCACGTTTTCAGCTTCCTCAATTTGAGCTGCGTCTTTAAATGAATTCGTATATTATAGCACTTGGAGCTGTGCCTGGCACATTGCGCTTGTGCAGTAAATATTAGCGGCTTTTATTATCTTGTGATCGATGTGCACAGAGCATCTGGAGGCAGGGCGCTTTTCCACCGAAGTGTTCTTCCTGCGTGGCGCTGGGCACCTTTTCTGCTCACACTCGAACGTCTCTGGCTTTGGGGGCATCCCACGACGTAACTGACAGCCCGCCTGCTTTCTTAATGGCGCACAGGACCACGCCGCCTCTTCCACCCTGTCTTCCGGGAAAATGCGGCAACACCAGTCTCTTCTCTTCGTAGATTCAGACTCTACAAGGACTCTTGGCTCTCCTGCTGGCACCAGAGATTCGGAGGGGTCGGGGTGAGGCGCACGTGAACAAGGAGATCCCTGGGAAGTTCATGAGGCGAGAGCTCCTTGGCCTGTCCCTGGAGTCACCATGCTACCAGGACGCTGTGCTCCACACCTGCCTGGGTCCCTCGGCATCCATTCTGGGCTATGACAGGCTGCCTTTGGCCAGGCCTGCTTCCCGGCTGCTCATCCACAGCCCTGCTTGCTCTCTTCCTGCAGGGCTTTGCCAGCCGTCACCATCTCCAGGAAGCCTTCCTTGACTGTTTCCCCACCCCTCCCTACAGCTTGGAGAGGCTCCTCCTCTGTGCTGTCCCAGGACATGGCGCATCCGGGCAGAAAATTGCCTGGGCTTCATCTACTCGTTCATTCAAACACCCATTCGACGCCACTGGGTGTCCCCATGGGCCAGGCTCTGGGCCAGCCTTAAGGAGGCGTCGGTGCAGGTCAGACAGACCCCTGTCGGGTGGGAGTTCATACCCCATGGACTACGATTCTAGAGAACCCAGTGGATGCTGTGGCACAGTCCCTGGGGGTTCGAGAGCTGGCGAACCCCAGGCCCAGGAAGTTCGTTCTGGACAGTGACCCCACCAGGCACAGGGTGCCTGGGCCCAGAATCCCCATGGCCGACTCTTGAGTGCTGGACAGGTGTATGGACAGAAGGAAAGAAGAGCCAACAGTCAGTGGCGCCCGCCGGGACGCGGTGCGGGAAGGCCTGGGTAGGGAGGAGGTGAAGGTATTCCTGGGCGGGGCAGAGGCTGCAGAACTCCTGCTGAGTCCCCCCACCCAGGCTGGGCTGCTGGGCCTGCACCCTCCTGGCTGGCATGGCCCAGGATAAGGGCACCCTCCAGGCCGCTCCAGGTCCCCAACTTGCAGATAGGCAGCAGGGCAGCTCCGCTGCCATTCCTTGGGCCACACTGTGTGTTCGCCCCTGAGCTCTCCAAACGGCCCTGGCTGCATTCACTTTCCGAGTGGGAAATTGAGGTTCAGAGGGCGGAAGAGCCAAGCCCACCGTCGACGGGGCCAGCGTGGGAGTCTCTGGAAGTGCACCCCACTGGCCGCCTGCCAAGGCCACCCAAGTCCATCCTGCCGCTGAAGCATGGCTGGGGTGTGGGAGACCACGCTGTGTCAGCAAGTCCACCCCCGCCATGTGGCTCTGGAGCCTTCGCAGACACCTTGCCCCGGGGCGGCCGCGCTGCCTCGGCAGACTGTGTGGCGTTAAGGTCCCCAGCTGGCGAGGGTTGGGGCTGGTCGCCTCCCGGTCTCCAAGACCCCAGGCCTCTCAGCACCCTCCTTCCACCCAAGCCCCTCTGTGGACGCAGAGCAGGGAGGGGATGGAGGAAGCTGCAGGGGTTCCCCGGAGGTAGGGGGCCGGGAGCTTGGGGGTGAGCCAGGCGCTTGGCAGCCGGGGTCGGTCTTCAGAGGTCCCCTTAAGGATGAAGGGCTGTTGGCTTTTACACCGTGTATGCGCCTCACAGAGAAATGCTGCCTAGATGCAAGAGGCCGTGGCAGGGCGGGGTGACCTCCCTGGTCTGCCAGAGCGGGAGGGTGCATGCAGACCCCACCTCGCAAGAACCAGGCAGCCCGAGGGTGCCCAAGTCGGGAGACCAGGTTGGAGACGCCTCAGCCACAGCCACCTGCATGAGCCCCAGCTGCAGGGATGGGCTTCGGCTCCACACGGCCCCCAGCCCTGCCCAGGGTCAACAGCTGCCTAGGGAGCTCAGGCACGAGGGAGACAGGATGGGCTCATGTGGGAAGGAGACAGGAGGCAGGAAGTCCCCACAGAGGCCTGGGTGGCAGGGCCGTGATTCAGGTGACTGCCTCCTCTGAGTCCTGGGCCTCCAGAGGTGGCAGTGGTCAGTGCCAGGTGCCCGGCTCTGCACCCCCTGCCACACGCTGCCCTGCTCCTGCCCTGAGGGCGCGGGGTGGCTGTAGTCCCCAGGCAACACTGAAGCTAGACTTCTCTGTGAAAGGGGAGGAGTCCCTGTCTGGGCGTGGCAGGGGCAGGCAAGGTTAGATGGAGGCCTACTCCCCGACCCACCCTCAGGGAGTGCCCCAGCCAGGCCAGAAAGGCCTCGTGGAGCCTGGGCTGGGCAACCAAGGGCAGGCAGTGCACACAGCAGGGGCTGTCCAGAGTGCACAGCCTTGGGGTGGGGGCTCATGGGCCAGGGAAGGTCAGCGACCCAGCCCTCAGCCCCCAGCCCACAGCCCGTGGGGAAACTCCCTCTGCGTCTCCCCAGAGCCCCATCCAAGCTGAACGCTGAGCCCCAGCCCAGGCAGGGCAGGGGTCCCAGAGATCCCTGGGTGGGTGGTGGCTCTGCCCACACTTCTGGGGTAGAGGCGGGGAGAGGGTCTGGAGTCATGTTCCCTGAGAGCTGAGCTAAAGCCCCCCAACCTCCGACATGGAGCCCACTGGGAGGGGCCCGGGAGCGGGGCTAGCGGTGTCCAGGGGCGAGGTGTCCCACAGTCTGCCTTCCCAGGGAGCACTGGGATTGGGTCTGCGGGGAGGGGTCTAGATACCTCCCCTGTGGCCCACAGGTCCCCAAACTACGGGGTCAAGCCATAGGGCTCTCACCCCAGGAAGGCACACCATCACCAGCCACCCCTGCCAAAGCTGGTGCTCCAGGCCCCCAGCTCCAGGCAGGCACCCCCTGCCCCTCTAGCCCCCTGTACCCACCCATGCCCCAGCTCCTGCGAGGACCATGCCCCACCCCCCGTCTGCCTCTAAATCACCACGACCATCTCATGCCAGCCTCCCCTGCCCGTCTCCCAGCACCTCCAGCACAGCCCCCTGTGGCAGCCAAGGACGCTACCAAAAAGCACTGCCCGCTAGACTCCTGGGGCGACCGTGGGTCCCTTCGGCAGGGCACCGCAGCCCAGGTCTTACGAGACCACGAGTACAGGTGCACCTGCCTCCCTCAACCTGAGAGTCACCTCCTCCGGGAAGCCACCCCTACCCGGTCTCTGCCTGTGCCAGGAGCCTCTCTGATCGCCAGCCTCCCCTTCTCAGCCACATCCCAGTGGTGGAAGCTGGGGGGCGGGGCAGAGCAAAGGAGTCTTGGCCAGGAGCCCCAGAGGCCCCTTCCTCCCTACCTCACCAAGCCTGACGCGGTGACCTCTGCCCAGACCCAGGGAGTGAGAGGAGCGAGCTGCCAGTCTCCCTTGGGCACGACCACGGTTCACACTGGTTCCGGCTCGCAAGCTCACTCCCATAGGAGCCTCGACGCTCTCTGAGGCACAGAGTGCCTCCTCCAGGCTGTCTCCTGGTATGAGGCAGGGACTCCCTCTCAGTCACTGAATGAATTAATGCTGCAGGGATTTAGGTTAGACATCAGGAGGACTTCCCACGGAGAATTTCTTTCTGGAAGGTTTCCAGACAACCCGGAAGCATCGAGAGGTGCCCCTCGAACTGGGTCAGAGGCCGACCTCTGGGGCGGCCCGGCTTAGGGACTGACTGCTTGCAACAGGAGGGCGACTTCCTGCCCGACTCCAGGACCAGAAGACTCATGTCTATTCCCAGACCCTTCCATCTGAGCAACTGCAGCTCCCTGCTCCGGCGGAACATCAGCCCCTTCCTTCTGCAGGCGAAGGACCCGAGAAGCAGAGCTGGCAACTTGTCCGAGGTCGCCAGCAAGGAGGGCCTGAGGCTGGCACGGCAGGGACAGAGCGGCCCAGGGCAGGCCCCAGAAATGCCCAGCCGAATCCCTTCATGGGCAGCAGATGCCGCAGGTGCCCTGAGAACAGGCCGTGGGGCACAGACCCCTCGTGCCTCCCCTTGGGAGCCACAGGCGGATTGAGCCCGCTCGGTCCCACAGCCACCTCTGCTGTCCCGAGGGCCCGGCATGGGCCCCTCTACCCTGGGCCTCGGTTTACTCACCTGTCAAATGGGTAAGGTTAATTGCCATTTCCTCACCTCACCCCAGGGTTTTGGCTGAAAGAGGAGAGACGGGGAGGCTGGCTGGTGCTCGGGGCGATGCTGGCCCCGACCCGGAGGAAGTGCCCGTGAAAGCGCTCTGGTCAAGCCCTTCTGGGTGTCACGTCGCTTTGCCGGGGTGGGAGGGTGGACACTGACAGCTGGGGAAGGGGGCGGGCTGCTTCGAGGACCGTCCTCACGGGCGCAGGGATCTATGGTTTATAAAACACGCCAGGCCTTCACTTGCGCCTCCTCACAGCCTCCTGAAGCGCGGTTCTTGTTGTCCAGGCAGTAAAGCCAGGCACAGAGAGGGGGAGTAACCTACCCAGAGTCACACAGCATGTCGCTGGCCAAGATGAATCGAGGCTGGCCAGAGGGGCGGCGGGCCCAGAAGGACCTGGGGCCGGTGGGGCGCTCCCTCCCGACAGCAGGCATGGGGAAGGCTCGACATGGCTGGAGCTGGCACAGGGGACAGCCGGGCCACGTGGGTCACCAGGGGCGGGCAGGGTAGGTGGGTGTTTGACACTGGCCCAGACCCTGAGCCACCGCCCCGGCTGCCTCGGATGCCCAAGGTGCAGACAGCTGAGCTCAGGGCCTGGTGGCAGCTGGGAACCATACCCCCGGGAACAGCAGAGGGAGAGGCCTGGAGGTCACTTTTCAGATGAACCCACCGGAAGCCGCCTCCCCTTGAGAAAGCAGCGCTGGCTGCTCCCCTGAGGCTCCTCTTGGCCCAGCTTCTTGCTGTTCAACTCAGCAAACACCTCAGCTCCCACCTGAGCAGCTGAGAAGGAATGGAGCCTGGTGGGCCCCAGAGGTGGGGCCCAGGAGCAGAGGACCCTTAAGGAAGGAGGGACTCAGGGCGAGGAGGCTAGACAGAGGGCAGCACGGCTGAATGCTACTAGGACTTAGCGACAGCCACTGTGCATCGGGGAAGGCTTCCCTGAAGAGGTGGCGGCCTTTCAACTGGGTTTTGAAGTATCTGTAGGCTGTCTCTAAGTGGAGAGGTGTGTGTGTGTGTGTGTGTGTGTGTGTGTGTGAGAGAGAGAGAGAGAGAGAGAGAGAGAGGCAGTTGAAGAGCCTAATGGGGCCAATAAAGATCTGGAAATGGGGCGGCCTGGTGTGGGCCCAGGGCATTGAACGACAGACCCTGCGGGGTCTGCTGGGAAGGGAGAATGTCCGCCAGGGCTGGCCTCGCAGTCTCTTGCTAAGGGGCTGAAGTCAGGCCTCACTGGGAGAGGGCAGTCTGGGTGAAGACCGAAACTCAGAAGGACAGACCAGCCCTGGGAAGCAACGACCAGGCTTCTGGTTGACCAGGGTTTGAACCCCCGCCTCCTGCCACCATGCTGTGTGATGCGGCAGGTCCTCAGCCTCTCTGCTCTGTGACGTGGGGACCTGCACTGCTGACTGTGGGAAGTGGGGCGAAAAGGGGCTTTGAAACTGTCGAGGGCCAAGGCAGCAGCCCTCCAGGAAGAAGGAGCCAGCTGCAGTGGTGCCTGGGAGTGGAGAGGGGCCTCCGTCGGCCCCTGTCGGCCCCTGCCGGCCCCCTCCTGCCGCTGCAAACCGAGCTGTTCCTTCCCCAATGACATCTGTCTGGGAGAAATTTAAAATTTAAAACGGGCAGTCCCATTATTTCCTCTCGGTGTGGAGCCAGCCTCCTCCTCCGCCTGCCTGCCCTGTCCCTTGGCAGCCCAGCCTGGGGGCCGCCCGGGGCAGCCCCTCTGCCTCGGCTTCTCCACTCTGGCCCCTCCCTGGGGCCTCTCCTCTCACTCCTTTGAGGGGCACAGCCCTGGGCACCCTCCAGTGCCCCCCTCCACTGCCCCTGAAGAGGGCGCAGGGAGAGAGGAATGAACCTGCCCTGGAGCACACAGACCAGGGTTCAAATCCCGGCTGAGCTGCGTGGCCTCAGGCCGGGGCCAACCCTCTCTGAGCCTGGCCTGCCTTGTCTTAAGTGGAGCATCAGGACTCAGAGCCTCCAGGAGAGGGGTATTTATCCACGGGCTATGTGGGGGCCCTGACTACAGGAGGAGGTCCCCAGGTTCTCCCGCCAGGCGCTGGGCACAAGGGCGCAAGGGCGCCGAGTGCTCGCTCGGGAAGTGTCAGGACGCCCACTGCGGGGGAGGAAAGGGAACTCTAGGAGGGCAGCGATCTGTCTGTGCTCACACAGTGACCTAGACCTAACCACCGGTCACACGGCGGTCCACAGGTCCCCTACTCCACGCTGCATGCTGAGCAGTGGGGTCCCTGCGGGGGTGCTTCAGGGGACAGGAGGCCCATCGCGCGCACGTGGCTCCTGCAAGGGCGCCGCCCCCATCCGAACCCCGAGTTCAAGCCTC
>NW_006203448.1:3018884-3019824 GCF_000334495.1 Tupaia belangeri chinensis | reverse complement strand
CCGTCCCCCCCCCCCGCGCGCCGCTCCCGCGCCTCCCTGCGCGCTCCGCTCCCCTCCTGCTCCCCTCCCTCCCCCTCCTCTCGGACTCTCCCTGCCTTTTCTTGCCCCCCCGGCCTCTCCCCGACACACACACACGCGCACACACGCACGGACTTGGAGCGTTAACTCCACCTCCACCGAGGCCCAGACACCCCAGGCGGAGCTGGGCCCGGCACCCGGGCGGCTCCGACGGCGACGAACTGCCCGCCCCGCGGGGGCCCAGGGATCCAGGCCCGGTTCTGAACAAACTTCCTCCCGGGCGGACTCGCCCCAGCTCGCAGCGCGCGGAGGCTCGTGCCCGTCGGGCTCTGTGGGCGCCCCCGCCCGCCGTCGGGCGTCTCTGGGGAGCAGCGCGGCTCTCACGCCTCGCTCCCTGCTCAGGGCGCGGGTGAGCAGGGGTGGGGCCTGCGGGGTGCCCGCCCTGAGGGTCTCCCAGGTCTCATTCGGAGCCCCAGGACAAAGTCCGCCCGGACCCCAGGTCTCCAGCCCCCGGGGACCTCCCTGCTTCGGACCCCGACTCCCGAAGCCTGCCCCGAGGACGCCCAGCCCGAGTCCGCAGGTCCGTGCCCTGGAGCTCTTGGGCAAGGGCCACCCCGACGTCTCCCTGGCCCCGTGGCCGGTGGGCGGGATGGGGTCCCCAGCGCTGCGACAGCCGCGCGCACCGCGGTCGGGTACGAGCCGCTGGGTGCTAGACCCGCGCTCCCAGCAGGTCGGCCGCGCTCGGCAGGCGCCTCTGCCCCACCTACGGTTGGGGGCCGACTCGGGAGGGGGCTTCTTAGTCGCCCCTTCCCATTCGCAACACTTTTAAAAGCATTTAATCCGCCAGAGCAAGCTTCGGAGGTAATTGACAAAGTCCTTAATCTGCGCCTTAAGGAGCTGCTATTGTGGCTTCTGACCGCGA
>NW_006203448.1:3016823-3018749 GCF_000334495.1 Tupaia belangeri chinensis | reverse complement strand
ACATTGTTCCCTGGCACCGTCCTCTCTCTCCCACCGACTGCCAGTCTGTCGCCCCATCTCCATCTCTCTCCCTGTCCGTCTCTGTGCCGGCGAGGACGGCACAGGCTGCCTGGGGGTGGGGGACCCCGCCCAACCTGGGCAGGACAAGTCGGGGCCTGGAGACTGAGCGGGAGGTCTACGGAGACATCGGAGACATGGAGACGTCGCTAGCTGCCCGCAGTTGGTTGGAAATCCTCAGCTGCTGGCCCTTCCTGTTGCGTCCGGCCCTCCGGCCTCACCCACAGCCCCACCCAGCTGCCGACAGGAACTGTCCAGGGCGCTGCCCAGGACCCGCGCACTGGCCAGCAGGGAAGAGCCGTGCTCTGGCCCTGCTCTTTACGATGGCACCTGTGCCCCGTTTCTTTCTGTCCATTGAGGGATTCACAGGAGATCAAGTCGGCACGGGCAGTGTGGCCTAAGGAGAGAGTGCCTTTCTCAGCCTGTTTCCCCACACTTATCGCCCTCTCAGAAGGGCTCTGTGTGGTTCTGAGCCCCTGAGCCCAAAGCCCTGAGCAAGGACCAGCACAGGCGTCTGCCACCACCCCAGGGAGATCCCCTGCCTTCTGGGAGCCCGTTTCCTCTCTGGACAAGGACCGCCTTAGTGGGGAGGGTGAGGTTTGCAGGCCTCACGCAGAGCCCAGCATGAAGCAGGCACAGTGCGGTGGGGACCAGACGCCAGTTTGAGATCCACAGCTGGAGAGAGGGCGGCTGCAGCCCAGGCTGACCACTGACTGCCCTGGGGGGCCCCGGACTGATGACCTGGGGGAACGCGTGCCAGGGCCTGCAGAGGCCCTTGGGGTGTGCCAGGAGTGTCCCAGGGCATCCCCAGAGCGAGAGGTGTGAGCGCCCCGTGAAGGTGGGGACATCCGGATGCTGGGGAAAGGCTCCGAAGCAGAGATAGGGGGTGATCACAGAGCCTGGCAGGGGCAGACCTGAGGAGGCGGCCGCGCTGCGCCCAGGCTGCACAGGCCGCTGGCCAGGTGAGTGGGCGCCCCCTAGCGGCGCCTGCTGGCACTGTTCGCTGTCTGTGCACTCCTGCTCAGCGGCAGGCTCCTGGACTTCGTCGTCTGCCGTCTGCGGGTGCAGTAAGCATATGCGCTGGGGCACGGCCTAGCCCTGCCACCCCTCAGGCAATTCCTCTACTCAGCGCCCCAGAGAAGGGCCAACAGTGATGTGGGTCTGCCTGAACCCTCAGGTGTCCGCCCAGTGCCCACAGGCTGGGCCCACAGGTGTCCGCCCAGTGCCTACACACCGAGCCTGCAGGTGTCCACCCAGTGCCTGCCCGCTGGTGCCCTTGGCAGGAGAGAAAGCCACCCTGTACATCGGCCCCCTCACCCTGGGCTCGGTGGAACAGGAATGAAAGGAAGCCAGTGCCGCCTCCCATCCCAAAGCTGATGGCTGAGGGCTGGGCGGGGCCCCCAACGTGCTCTAGCCAACATGCTGCAAGACCAGGCGTTCCATGTCAGGGACCAGCGAGGACCTCAGAGGAGCCTGGACCCAGGCCCCGCAGATGCGTGAACCTAGATCCGAGGCTGCCCTCCTGCAGGGCCGTGCCTCCTTGGCTCTCCTGTCCCGCACGCCCCCGCCTGGCCCTTGCATGCCATCTCTCTGTGTGACCTGCCGCGGGCAATGCCTCTCCTGGATTTTCAGTTTAAATTCCTAAGAAAGAGAGGTGACCTGTCCTGCCCGTGTTTCTGATCCAGGACATGCCAGTCTCAGGTTATCAGCTGGACAGAGTGGCTGTCCTCAGTCAGGTGCCCACTGGGGACATGGCTGCTGCCATGGCCCTGGGGCAGGGAGTGGGACACTGAAAAGAAAGGGGACCAATGAGGAGACAGGTGTGGCAGGGACCTAGGGGGGGGGCCGCGGCAGGCACTCTGCACTTGC
>NW_006203448.1:3005469-3016376 GCF_000334495.1 Tupaia belangeri chinensis | reverse complement strand
CCAATGAGGAGACAGTTGTGGCAGGGACCTGGGGGAGGTGCCGCTGCCGTCACTCTGACCTTGCAGCCTCGTGGCCAACCTAGTAAGTGTCCCCATTTTGTTGAGGAAACTGCTCGGAAGAGTAAGTTTTACCTCGAGTAAGGACATTATTAAGGTAATGACGTCATCGACCCCAATTGATCACGTAGTAAACACCCTCCCGTGCTGTCACTGTTCACCGCAGGGCCGTCTCGTTTCACCTCGCCCTCACCAAGACCCCGTGGGTGTTATTAATATCCCCATTTTAGGGATGAGGCAACTGATGCCCAGAGAGGTTAAGTGACTTGACCAAGACCACACAGCAATTGGTGAAGCCTGAGTTTGCACCCTGTCTGTGCGCTGCCGGAGCCCATGCCTTGTCTCAAATGCCTTGGTGACTCTGCCAGAGCTGGGCCTGAGACACGCAGCCGGCGCTGAGCTGGTGTGCAGCAGGGCCTTGGCCGACGTGGACCGAATGTCAAAGGTGCTGTCTCGTGGGACCTGGAGCACTGGCAGTCAGGAGGTCAGGACCTCTGGCCTTCGTCCACCCAGCCTCGGCCCTCACTGCCGAGGGCACGGAGCTCTCACCGTAAAGCTGTTTCAACTTAACTCTGACAGCCACATTTATCATTAAAAATAAATTTATCTTGGCTTCCCATGGCATGGAAATCTACTGTGCGGTGATTCAATGGGCTTGTCACCCCTCTCGGTTAGGCACGGGGAGCTGAACAACTGGATGGTCTCCAGCGCCGGCTCTTCATTTTCTACGGCTGGAGCCAGAGATGTAAGTGGGGGTAGATTTCTTTCTTTCTTTTTATTTTTTATTTTGCTTTGTCAACACTGAGTGGTGATGACAGACTAGAGGCTTCAAAGACGAGAATTAGCAGGGAGTGTGTGTGTGTGTGTGTGTGTGTGTGTGTGTGCACGGGCACAGGTTCATTGGTTCACCGCGCCCAGGCAGTGACTCTGTGCTGAGTCCACCGGGAGCCCCATGCGGCATCGTGCAGGGCCCTGAGCAGCGGAAGCCGGAATGTGCGTGGTGGGGCTGGGAGAGGGGTGCTGGAGCCCAGACACGGGAGGTTCAGCCGTCCTGGGTGTGCAAGGCACCCACCTGCTGTTTCTGTGTCCTCTCTCTTCCCATGGTCCCAGCGCTGTGGCTATGCACTCGAGGCAGGGCACGTGTTCTTGTACAAGCTGGAGGCCAAGTTCCTGCTAGGGGCCCCTCTCCAGGAGAAAGCGGGCTTCCTCAGCAGGACATCCTGCCCTGGGGGATTGTGGCGAAAAGGGAAGGCCAGGCTGGCTGGGAAGCAGAGAGCAGAGCCAGGAGACACACTGGTGGGAGCACACGCCGTGACCCGGCCTGGCCAGTGTGGGAGCGCACGCCGTGACCCAGCCTGGCCCGTGTGGGAGTGCACCTGCCCCCGTCCCCTCAGTGAGGAAGTCACCCAGGACCCACTTCACAGAACATGTCTCTGTGACTAGTGAGGCCTGGCTGTCCGTGGTCAGGTCCCCGCCTGGGTTACTCCTCTCGTGAACATGTCAGGTGTATGTTCTGCAGTCTGGCTGCCGAACCCACCTTCTAAACCCACAATGGCAGGACCGGGGCCCCTGGGCCGTGCCCCCTTGGGTTGCAAATGCTGTTGTTGCATGGCAGGATCTGAGAGTAGAAAACCAATTCCTGCCTGGAAGTCGGGTGGAGCCAGCGGCCAGGTCCCACCCGCAGGTGGCCGAACCTCACGAGCGCATGTCTGTAGACAGTGGTCCCACTGCCCAGGCTCCCTGGGGCGCTAAGCCCGCTAGCTGTTATTTCTCCCGGCTCATTTTCTCCTGTGCTTCTGTACTATTAAGTTTACTTATTTCTTCTGAGGAAGAGAAAGACACCTCAACGGTGTCCTCACCGCGATGCACCCCGGCCTCAGCCATCCAGATTGGGGCACACAGCGCGTGCCTGGCATGCTCAGGGAGGGCTCAGGACATGCAGCTGGCACCTTCCCTGTGGGCCCAGTCATGTCACTGCTGTGCTGCCGCCCACCTTCTGGTGTGTTCTGTCTCTTGGGCCTGGAGCTCGCCTTTGTCAGAACCGTGGGGGTTTGGCATTCTGGGGTGCACGTGTGCCTTCCCTGGAGGTGTTCTGTTTCCTGGGGGCACCTGCAGACCACCAGACCCAGGACTGACCACTCTAGGTAAGTTTCCATCTTATGTGGAGAGTGAGTCCAGCTAAGCCGCCCATGAGTGTCTTGGTTGACAGGGAAGCTTTTCCTTGTCTCTCCTCTTCCCCTGCAGTCTGCCTGCTCACCGAGGCTGGTCCAGCCTTTGCGTGTCCTCTGGCTAGGGGGATAGCCGCTGCTCAGTCCCTTCTCCTCCTCCTCTCGGGATTTTGGGCATGCACGCACACACGCCTGATATGGTTTTCTTTGTCTTCTTTTTTTTTTTAATTTTTTTTTTTTGCTATAGGGCGCGTGCGCTCACCAGAAAGACAGAGAGAGACAGAAAGTGAGAAATCACCCCCCAGGGGGGTGGCCACACCACAATCTCTTCTCCTCCATTCTCCTCTCAGGATCTTGGGCACGCATGCACACGTGCCCGGTGTGAGTTTAATCACTGGGTCCAGAATTCAAACTGCAGTCGACTACATGGGAGTCCAGTGCCATAGCCATTACGCCATCTGCTGATCCCTGCCTGACGTGATTTTCAAGCTACTGGGTCCAGGACTCAAACCCTGATTGGACATGTGGGATCCAGCGCCTTAACCACTGCACCACTTGCTGGCCCCCAGCCCACCCTGTTTTTTAGAAAAGGATTATTTCTACAGCCAGCATGTGGTGTGGTTGGTAAGGCACTGGACTCCCACATGGCCAACCGTGGTTTGAGTCCTGAACCTGGTGGCTTGCTTTCTCACCTTCTCTCACTCTCACTCTTGCTCTGTCTGTCTCTGGTGAGTGTATGTGCCCTATAGCAAATTGAAAAAAAAAAATAGTGGTAAATAAAATTAAATAATTCTTTTCAAAAAATACATTTTTTAAAAAGGGTTATTCTTTCTTTCTTCCGTGAGCAAAAGACACAGAGGGTAAATGCGAGCCCTCAGCAGGGTCTGGCTCCAGCCGGCCCTGGATCACAGGCAGACGGGCAGATGGGCTGTGGTTACACCCCCATTCTGCTGCTCCTGGGTCTGAGTCAACCTCAGGGGGATTTCAGAAGGTCTGGTGCACCACGGGACCCAGGCCCCCTTCTGGATACCTGCCCAAGAGCTCCCGGGGAGCTCTCTCTCACCTCTTCCTTCACCTTCCATGTCCAACCCATCGGCAAGCTCTTTCAACAATTATTTCTTGAGCACCTGCTATATGAAGGTTAATTCTAGTGAGCAAATAAGGCGTGTTTAAATGGTGACACATGCTCTGAGAGAGTAAAACAGGACACATGATTCAGAGCGCTGCGCAGGAGGCTGGTGGCATTTGAAGAGCAGGAGGCACCACGCAGGAGGTTCCGAGGGAGAGCTCTCCAGGCAGACTAGGGCCCTGGGGCAGGAACAGGACCAGCCTATGGTGAGACCTGACCAAAGGCCGATGCTTGGAGCATAGTGACACAGTGAGGGAACAGAGGAGGTTGGAGAGGGACAGAGGGACGGTGAGCACAGGGCAGGAGGTGAGCTTGGACTTTACGCCTGCTCAGTAGAAAGCCCTGGAAGATTGTAAGCAGGACGGTGTGAACCGACTGGTGTTTTGCAAGATCATTTTGCCTACCATGTTCAGGGTGGCCTCCTAGGGGCCCGGGAGGCAGGGACCGGGGAGGAGGCTACAGCAGTTTCCCTGGTAGGAGACAGAGACCACTCAGACAGGGGTGTTCGCTGTGGCTATGGAGAGAAGTGGACAGACGTGAGGCAGGTCTTGAGGTGGAGCCAGAGGGCCTACTATGTGGGAAGAGAGGCAAAGAGGAGGCCACTAATTGCACGTGGTCATGGTGCGATCACAGCAAACCACAAGGCGGCCTTCTCTCTTACACACATGTGCCTAGTGTGTTTTTCAAGCTAACGGGGCCAGGATTTGAACTGCAGTGAGCTGTGCGGGATCCCTTACTGATTAAGCAACAGGACGGCCTGGGTGTTTTTGTCTTGGTAATTGCTAAAGACTGTGTCAACACGGCCGGCAGGACACTACCCTGGTGGGGAACTACTTGCATGTAGCAATGTGCACCGTGAGCAGCGAGGGAGACCTTCGCGGGGCAGGCCCCTGAGGGTGGGGTGGGAGAGTCAGCGGCATCTACTCAGTGTCTGCCCTGGACAGCGCCCCGCACACTGGGGGTCCCTGTCCACGTGGGCACTCAGCACTCGTCATTGGACAACCAAGCCCTGCAGTTGCGGGGCGGCCAGGGGCGGCCCTGAGCCAGGGACAGAGCAGTGGAAGAGGAAGAGGATCGAAACCGCAGCCCCTCGCTCTTTGGTTCCCCAGCGTCCTCCTGTGGCCTGTGCCCAGGTGCCCAGCTCTGCGTTCTGACCCGTGACATGGCACAGCCACTGTGGGCTGCTTCCCCTCCCCAGGCATGCTCCACCCCTCTCACCCCTTCCCAACATCACCTCCAGATGAACCACTCGTACTTACACCTCTGCTTCCGGATGGAGCACCACAAGGCAGCCCGGTGCCGCGTCATAGGTTCATGTGTGTCCGTTCCTTCGGCAAATTCGAACTGATCCCAGCTTCCGTAGTACCTGCTGCCTCTGCGCACCGGACGCTGACCAAGGAGGTGTGCCGGCGGAGCTGCGCGGTGACCGTACCCTGTGACCAGGTCTCGCCCTCCATGCAGGGAAGGGCCTCGCCTAAAGCAGAGGTGGCCGCTCTGGCCCTCGGTGGTCACCAGACCAAGGCACTGCCGTCTGCACCTGCATCACCTGACTGCGAGAATGGCCCGTTCTTAGAAATCCCCAAATGCACTCTGAAACCCGTCAATCCAAAACCTGGCTTCTGAGCCTACTTAGTAACCATGCTTGCTGGTGCGCCGGGTGTTCTCGGGGCCAGGAGTCCCGTAGCGAAGTCCTGTCATCCCCCTTTCAGACGTGGAAACAGAGGCGCAGCGTGGCCACGCGCTGTCGACTGGGGATCTGTGCCCAGGACGTCTGACTCCAGAGCCGGGGGCAGGCCGAGCCGTCTGCACACCTCGCTATTTGGGGGCATTTATTTCTAGTTTCCAGCTTTTGTAGACAACAAACCACAAACAGCCTCACCCCAACCACTGCCAGCCTCACTAATTATCTCCCTAGGGCGAATTCCCAGGAAGAGAATTGCAGGTCAAAGGGCAGACGGTCTTAAGCTCCTGCGTCCCCATTGTCCAGCCCTGGCCTTGCCTTCGGAATCTCTTGCCTTCTTTCCCACACTGTCTGGAACTGAGTGTCCTCAGGAAGCATCCAGCCTTGGCCTCCCCCTGCCCTGCCCCTGCCTGGCTGTCTCTGCACCTGGGGACCTGGGAGTCACCTCCAGCAACATCCAGGTTCTATGCTGTATCCTGGCAGAGAGGGAGTGTGGCCGTGCTGGGGGCGTGGGGGGCGGTCCTAAGGGGTTGCAGTTCACTCCTGGTACACACAGGGGCTTGCGTGTTATCGAATGGAAGAGTGAACAAATGAACAAGCGAGACCCCTGGGCCGTCGTCGGGTGGCTTCCTATGCCACGGATTCCCCCAGGAGGCCACGGGGCAGCCTGTTGTGGGGCAGAAGGAGAGGTGGGAGGCAGACCCCTGTCCCTCGGGCTTGGCCAAGCCAGTTTGATCCTGCCACCCACTTTTCTTGCCGAGACAAGGGTTCTAGCCAGGCCCCTTTGCCAAAACCTGGCCCCAGCCCGGAATTCCTTCTAACTGGGCTTCTAGTTGAACCAAAGGCAAACAAAAATACAGTATTGGGTCACAAATTACCCCGACGCTTAGCTGCCTGAAACAGCAAATACTTGTCTCACCCAGTGAATGAGGCCAGGGATTCAGGAGCAGCTCAGCTGGGTGGCTCTTGGTGAGGGTCCCTCAGGAGATGGCTGTCGATACGTCAGTTGGGGCTGTGTCATCTGAAGGCTCGACTGGGCTGGCAGCTCCACTGCCAGGGTGGGACACTAGCTGTGGGCAGGAGGCCTCCGTTTCTCCCTCCACAGACTTCTCCAGGGTGCCTGGTGTCCTCACAGCATGGCAGCCGGCCTCCTGCAGGGCAGGCGAGCCGAGCGAGGGCACAGATAGAAGCCACACTCTCAGGACCTGCTCTCGGAAGTCACCCTTCCCATCATTTCCGCACCTTCCGTTTGTTAGAAAAAGCCCCTGTTGTAGCCAGCTGGCCCGAAGGGAGAAGGATATTAGGTGTATTGCCCCATGACGTATTTTTCTGTTTTTCTATGGAAAAATCCGCCATGACTTTCCCAACAGCCTAGTGGCTTTGTATCCCCACCGCCACTTCCCAGGGTTGCAGCGCGGACTCACGGAGTCGGGCCAACAGGTGCCGAGCCAAGTGCTGGCTCTGGCCTTCCTGCCACCTGGCTCCAGTAGTGCCACCAGCGTTGTCTTTTCAAAGCCTACCTCATCCAGCTCTTGTCCTCGGGCAGCCAAAGGGTCCCCATTTCTTTTTTCTTTTATTTTTTTAAATTGAAATTTAAAAAAAGATTTTTGCCATAGGGTACCTGCACTCTCTGGAGAGAGACAGAGGAAAGTGAGGAAGCACCCCCAGAGAGGGATGGCCACGCCACAACCTCTTCTCCATTCTCCTCTCAGGAGTTCTGGGAATGCACACAAACACTCCCAGTGTGATTTTTCAAGCCACCAGTTCTGGGACTTGAACCACACAATCAGCTATGTGGAGTCAAGCGCCTTAACCGCCATGCCACCAGGTAGCCTGGAAAAACGATTTTAAAATTTATGATAGAGTACAGGTGTGCACACAGGACAGACGGAGAGGGCCCCTCCACAGAGCCTGGTCACGCCTGCTTCTATCCACGTGTTTTCAGGCCAACCTGGCCAGGGGCTCGGTCTGTGCTAGGCATGTGACTTCCAGCTCGACTGTCCAAACGCTGCTGGGCTGGGTGCTCCCCATTCCAAGAGGGTGAAGCCCAAATGCTTCTGCTTGGCAGTCGGGACCCTCAGGTCAGACCCCTCTGGATGGACCCCTCCTTGTCCCGCTGAATAACCCCTGCCCTCTTGGCTCGCCTCCTGTGTAGGCAGTTGGCCCAGCCCCACCTGACCCGTCTGCCTGGGCATATACCCAGGTTCCCCAGCTCCACCCCGCCTGCCTCGCTGGGCACATGTCTGAGTCCCCCAGCCCCCCGGCCCGTCTACTTGGGTACATCCCTGGGTTCTCCGGCCCACCTGACCTGTCTACTGGGCACTAACCCGGGCCCCCAGCTCCATCTGACCCACCTACTTGGGTACACACCCGGGCCCCCAGCTCCACCTGACCCGTCTGCCTGGTCAGATATCTGGCTCCCGGTTCTCCGGCTGGTGGTGCGCCATGCCTGCTGGAGCTGGAGGTGACAGAAACTGGGAGTAGAGCACCTCTAAGACAGGCCCGTGCTGCCCGCTGCCCTCCTCTGCTACTTCTGTGTTACAAGCAGTCCTGCCTCGAGCACCCGGTCTGTGCCTGGCAGTGGGCATGGCAGACTCCCCTCCCCTCCAGGGTACTCAGGTGTTGGGAACGAGGAGAGTGGAGGTCACAGGAGTCAGCTGGGGCCGTGCTGAGGGAGTCAGGGGCTCCCGGACACCCCCGCTCATGCACCAGCTTCCTGCTGTCTGGAGCCCCGTGTCTGAGCCTCGGTCAGAGTAGACAGCCGTGCTAATCCTGTCCCGGGCTGGCAGCTGCCCAGGGGAGGGGCAGCAAGCCGCCCAGAAAGCTGGCTTGGAGTCTCCATTACCTGTGATGGCCTCACGGTGCCACCAGGAGATTGTCCACCCGAGACCAGTCCCCCAGGCCAGTCTCAGTGCCCTGAAAGCCAGTTACTAGGAGAGCCATGGGGCGGGCAGGCGAGGAGGAGGGCTAATCAAGCTGTCCTGATTGTAATTGGCCAAAGGTGGCGGCCCGCTCGGAAACGGCGCGGCCTGCCTCTGCGTCTCGGCAGGACTTCTCCCTGCTGGGACCGTGCTGGGTAATGTTCTTTCAACATAACTCTATTTAAATTCACATTTCCATCATCCCCCAGAGGAGCTGGCGAGAGCTGAGCTGCGTGGTATAAGCCGGGGAAGGATTAGATGGGGTGGGTGTTCTTTTTCCCTTTTATTTTCCCTTCATGATGGAGATGGGGCGGTGGGGCCACTCCAGAACCCCACAGTATCAGTGCTGGAGGGCCGTCCTGGGGTTGGGAGGCTGAGGTCCACAGGGGCCCTCAGGAGGCTCAGTGGAGCCCCCTTTCCCGATCCTCCCCCAATTAGACCCTGGGGCAGATGTCCAGGAACAGCCTGTCCACGGGGCTATGGGGCCATGGGGTCATGGGGCCATGGGACTTGGGGGACCTTGAAGGCGTGGAGCCCCATCTCTGCCCCTGTGCTGGTTGGCAGGTGGCAGGGCTTTCCCCAAGCCAGTGCACGTGCTGGGTAATGTTCTTTCAACATAACTCTATTTAAATTCACATTTCCATCATCCCCCAGAGGAGCTGGCGAGAGCTGAGCTGCGTGGTATAAGCCGGGGAAGGATTAGATGGGGTGGGTGTTCTTTTTCCCTTTTATTTTCCCTTCATGATGGAGATGGGGCGGTGGGGCCACTCCAGAACCCCACAGTATCAGTGCTGGAGGGCCGTCCTGGGGTTGGGAGGCTGAGGTCCACAGGGGCCCTCAGGAGGCTCAGTGGAGCCCCCTTTCCCGATCCTCCCCCAATTAGACCCTGGGGCAGATGTCCAGGAACAGCCTGTCCACGGGGCTATGGGGCCATGGGGTCATGGGGCCATGGGACTTGGGGGACCTTGAAGGCGTGGAGCCCCATCTCTGCCCCTGTGCTGGTTGGCAGGTGGCAGGGCTTTCCCCAAGCCAGTGCACCAGGCACTGAGCCCCCAGGCACTGAGCCCCCAGGCGCTGAGCCCCCAGGCGGCTGCCCCAGGCGCTGAGCCCCCAGGCGCTGAGCCCCCAGGCGCTGAGCCCCCAGGCGGCTGCCCCAGGCAGCCCTCTCCCCCGACGCCCTCTGAGCCCTGCCATGAGTCGCTTTCCTTCTGAGTACAGCCAGACCTCATTTGTGCTGTAGGAGGTCCCTGGGGGGCTGACCAAGACCAAGGCCACGGCCTCTCAGGGAGGAGGAGGGGCAGGTGAGGGGCTGTCAGATGGCCTGGCAGTGAGAGTGGTCCCCTGGGGACCTGGATGGAAGGCTGAGTGTCTGCCAACAAGTTGGAGCAGGGTGGGGTGGAAGAGCCACCGGAGTTACAGAGGGCGTGGCGGGAGCTTGGCTTAGGCTGGGCAGGGGGTGCTGGCCCTGTTGTCATCCAGGTCTGGCCTGGAAGGTGGAGAAGCTGGGGCGGCAGACAGGAGGCCGCAGAGGAGAGGAAGTAGCTGCATTTGGGAAGACGCTTCTAGCCTTTTGAGTGCCAGAAATGTTCAAAGAAGCATCTGGTTTTGTTTTTTTTTAAGTTTCCCTTGTTATCAACAGCTTGGGTGCTGTGGAGGGGGCTGCAGCTTGGCCCGGATCCCCCCTGCTGGGGGGGCCTTCCCACTGCAGTGACAGCAGGCTGGGGGTAGGGTCACCTCTTCCTCCGGGCAGCCAGGCAAGGCCCCACAACGCCAGGTCCTGCTGGAGCAGCCACAGCTCAGCCACTGGCCGACATGAGGCTTGGCAACTGCTCCCTTCTGAGGGTTTTTGTCATCCCAGGAGGGAGCCTGTGTCATCCCCAGTGGGCTCCGACCTGGCGGGGACATCCCATCCTGGGCAGGGCTGGCCGGACAGGCCACCTGTACAGATCCCAAGGCTCTGGGCTGCCACCGCTGTGTCCAGCAGGGACCCTGTTCTGTACTCCTGCGGACCTCATTTTCTCACATGTCAGGCTCTGCCCCGAGACCTGACAAGCTCAGAGAGGTCAAGATGTTCACCTGAGTTTGCACAGACTGGAGGCATCTTCATCCCTGCCTTGTGCTGCCCCCATTAGGGTGCCCACTGTGACCAGTCTGCCACTCCTAGGCCCCAGCAGAGGGTGGGATTTGGCTGAGACTCAGGTACTCCAGGTTGTTGGCCAATTACTCCCTCACCTGCTGTCATCCCCCTCTCTAGCCTTAGTCCCCATCATCTCAGGGCCCTTATGGAGGTCAAAGAAGACAAGAGATGTGAAGTCACTTGCAAAGGAGTTAGTGAGAGGTCACAGATTTGGACGATGAGGGGGCAGGCCCAGGGTTCAACTGGGAAGGGTGGCACATAGAATGTGCGAGGCTTCTCTGGCCATCTGACACTTTGCACCCTTAAAGCAAGAGTTGCCACCACCACCAACATCATCACCAACATTGTCACCACCACCAGCAACATCCTTACTAGCACCAACATCCTCACCTACACCATCACCACCACCTACATCATCACCAACACCATCACCACCTCTCACACTATCACCACCACTGCCCATATAGTCACCACCACCGCCAACATCACCAACACCATCACCACCTCCCACACTATCACCACCACCTCCCATATAGTCGCCACCACCACCAACATCATCACCAACACTGTTACCACAACTACCAACATCATCAGCAACACTATCACCACTGTCCACATCATCAACACCATCACAAATACCCACATCGTCACCACCGTCATCACCACCACCATCACCACCACCATCACCACCACCATCACCACCATCATCACCACCATCACCACCATCACCACCACCATCATCACCACTACCGTCATCACCACCATCACCACCACCATCACCACCACCATCACCACCACCATCATCACCACCATC
>NW_006203448.1:2989884-3005294 GCF_000334495.1 Tupaia belangeri chinensis | reverse complement strand
CACCATCATCACCACCACCACCATCACCACCACCATCACCACCACCGTCACCACCGTCATCACCACCATCATCACCACCACCATCACCCCACCATCACCACCATCATCACCACCACCATCACCCCACCATCACCACCATCATCACCACCACCATCACCCCACCATCACCACCATCATCACCACCACCATCACCCCACCATCACCACCATCATCACCACCACCATCACCACCGTCATCAGTATGATCATCATCATCACCAGTATTATCAGTACCAACATCATCACCAATACCATCAACACCACCACCACTGTCACTACCAACATCATCACCAACACCGTCATCACCACCACCATCACCAAGACCATCGCCACACCAATGCTACTACCACCACCATCAGCACAACCGCCTTCTCATTGGCCCCTCTCCCTGCTTTCACATAAAGGTTCTCTTCCCCTCTTGCACCCTGACCACTCTCAGATACTCTCCCAGGGCCTGTGCCCAATCCTAGCAGGGTCTGGAGTGGAGCCAGGGAGTTAAAACTCCCCACCCGGCTCGTACCATTAATTCCTTGATTACCAGGCTCCAAGGCCATCTGGGCTCAAGCCCACCCTATGGAGCCTGATCATAAAGCAGGTACCTATTTTTGGCCCAGGTGTGCTGCTGGCCCCCCCTTCTGTCACTCTGCCTTCCCTCACTTTGCCCCATAAATTATTGGCATCAGAACCAAGAGGGTTCACAAAGGAGATGGGCATTATGAACTGCCGTCCTCGCCACCCTCAAGGGGGTGGGCTAGGGCAGGGACTGAGACCAGGGGCTGCCTGCTGGGGTCCAGGGGCAGGGACTGAGACTGGGGACACACCTAGTGGGGTTTAGGGGCAGGGACTAAGACTGGGGAGACATGCCTAGTGGGGTCCAGGGGAAGGGACTGAGACTGGGAGCAGCCTAGTGGGGTCCAGGGGAAGGGGCTGAGATTGGGGGCAGCCTAGTAGGGTCCAGGGGAAAGGGCTGAGGCTGGGGACACGCCTAGTGGGGTTTAGGGGAAGAGGCTGAGACTGGGGGTGCACCTAGTGGGGCCAGGGGCAGGGATGAGATTGGGGACATGCCTAGTAGGGTCCAGGGGAAGGGCCTGAGACTGGGGGACTCGCCTAGTGGGGCCAAGGGGTAGGAGCAGAGACTGCGGGTGCACCTAGTGGGGTCTGGGGGCAGGGGTGAGACTGAACACTATTGGATATGCCTTGGCCAGGAACCTGAGAATCCTGCCCTAAGGCCCAACACCCAACCCAAGGACGGTCCCTAGGGAGTGCGGCTACATGACATTCCTTCCAGTCCTGGACAGCTCGGGCCTAAACTGCCCAACCCAATGGCCCAGGAGGCTGCTCACTCTCACTGAGCCCCAAGGCCCCCTCGCTACACTTCCCATGTCTCTGTCCGGAAAGCAGGGTCAGGTCTTACTGCAGGCATAAAGAGGCGACCAGGGCCAAGTGTGTGTGGCCTCCCAGACCTCTGTGGGAGTGTGGGGAGGAGTGTCTAGAACCCCAAGAACGGGGAAAGGAGAGAGTCCGTCCATGCCTCAGAGTGACTGCCTCAGCGAGGTTGGCCTGCCCAGGGCCCGGGATCCTCCAGACCTGCAGACAGCTTCTTCTATGCCCCTTTCCGGGACAGCAGAGATGAGGGTCTTTTGAAGCCCTCCCTCCAGAAGCCAGCAGCTGGGGTTTTCCTCTAGAACTTTATTTTAGTGGAAGTAGCTGGTGGAAAGAGCATGTGGCCTCGGGCCGAAGCAGGCCCTGTAGCCCTCGAGGCTGGTCTCCCTAGGCTCTGAGCAGAAATCTTCAGCCCCTCAAATCCTTGAAGCACAGAGGTCCTGGAATCATAAATCACAAGCCTCCCAGGATGTTTGGGAGAATTTCTTTTAAAGACAGATAACAAATAGCAAAGGGATTAGCAAATGCTCCCCAAATGTGAGGCCGGCTGATTCCTGTGCTATCGGGGAGGATGGATACAGGAGTCATGGGGTGGAAACGCAGGAGGCTTCCAGAAAGCTGCCAGGGCACCTGCCACTTCCGGAGCCAGGACTCCAGATGTCGCCATACCCCCCTCCACCTCCTGCTAACTCTCCTCCTCACTGCTCCTCCCCACTAGCCTGGGGCTTGGTGGTGACCGGGAGGAACCCCGCCCACCGTCTCGTCTCCCCTAGAGCTGTTTCCCCATCTGTCAAATGAGGCGTCTTGTTTGGTTTTAGCCCCAGTTTTAGCTGCACTTGTCTGTTAAACGTGTCCTACAGAACCGCCAGCGACAGCGAGCGCTCTGGGCTGGGGCGGTTGTAAAGGGTCTGGGCCCCTGTGGTCCTTTCAGTTTCCTCTCTTAGCACCCCCTGCCTTCAGCCCTGGAGGAGCCACTCCACAGAGCCAGAGCCGGAGATGGTGAGCTCGTCTCGAACCGCTGCCCAGCACTGGGCTCCGCTGGGGCAGCACCCAACGTCCACGCATTGGGGCACCGTGGCTACTAATGCAAAAGCTTGAGATTGTCCCATTTGCAGTGGCCTGGGCTCCGGGCCAGCCCAGGAGATTCTGCCCACATCTAAGGTGGCCGAGCCGGGCCCCGATGTCAGCTAGAGAGCAGCTAGAAAGAGGGGTGGTGGGACCGCTCAGGGAGGGGCTCCTCTGAGGGTGGGTCTTGGGATGCTCGGAACCACGCAGCACTGCTTTGGTCCAGGGGCCCAGGGCTGACCCCAAGGAGGTGCCCCATCAACCACAATTGAATGGGGCTGGCTCCGTGGTGCAGCGTCCATTCGCTGCTCGAGAGAAGCTGGGTCCCACGTGATAACTGTGGCTCGAGTCCCTGGCCCAGCTGGTCTGAAACGTGCCGGGCACACAGGTGCGTGCTCAGGATCCGATGGGCTTGAGGGCGGATGGGGTGGGTCCCAGGGTGACCAGACTGTAGGGTGCATATCTCCCCCCCTCGCTCATGTGCACACGCATGCGTTCTATCATGAATAAAGCAAAACTGCTTTTTGAAAAGCACTTGAATAAATGCCATGAGTGGGATGGCAAGTGTGTACATCTCCGCCCGGTGCAGGAGTCGGGCTGGGGGGTCAGACAGGGTTCCATCTGGGGGATGAGGGTGGGCTTTGGTCTCCTTTCAGAGAACCAGGAATCCACTGACAGGCTTTTTTTGGGAGGCAGGGGGGTAGATTTTTGCCATAAGACATGTGAACTCACCAGAGAGACACAGAGGGCCAGAGAGAGAAGGAAAGTGAGAAGTCACCCAACTGGGGGACGGCCACACCGCCCGCAGCCCCTTCTCCATTCTCCTCTCAGGATTTTGGGTACACATGCACACGTACCTACTGTGTTTTTTGAGCTGCCAGGTCCGGGACCTGAACTGCGGACTTGAACTGGATCCCACTTAGCCATGTGGGATCCAAAGCCGGAACCTCCATGCCACAGGCTGGCCCACATCAGGGCGTTTCAATTTTGGGGTGCTATTCACCTCACTGGGGGACCTTGAACAAGGGCTGGGCCTGGTGTCGACCAGAAGCTCCCTGTATGCTGTGGGCCACCACATGGCCAGGCTACAGGGACATTCCTTCTCTGCAGGTGGCCCAGGACACGACTCTGGAACTGAGACAGGACAGGGCCGAGGACTGAGTGCTTGAGCGTTTGGGGTGGCCGCCCTGGGCCGGCGGAGATGAGCAGTGAGAGCGGCCAGGCGTGCACGTCACTTAGGGCAGCGGGTCCCTAGGGGAAGCCCTGTGGGCCGTAGAAACACCCTGGTGGCGTTGAGAAGAGGCTGAGGCCCCCAAGTCACGTAGCCGGTGTGTGTGTGGGGTGTGGCAAAATGACAGTCCTGTGGCTAATGTCACTTTGTCAGAGCTCACAGCTGGCAGCCCGACCACTGGGACTCAGGAGTATATGACAGCCCATGCAAGGTACCAGAGTCGAAGAATTTGCCACCTCGATTCTCAGACAGCAATCTCTGGATCAACGGCAGGACCCTGTCTTATCCCAGAGCCCCCGGGAACTGTCCCATGTGCCCTCCGTGTCTTCAGCCAAACGTCCACCTCCAGCAGGCATCCCTGGTGTGGCTGCAGATCAGAGGGACAGAAGGAAGAGGCGGGCAGGGCGGCCTGCCCACTGTCCCGCAGACGGAGGGCTTCTGAGAGTGGGGCCAGGCAGCGGCCCCGCGGCGCACATGCCGGCTCGTCAGATGTCCTTCTAATATTAATAATGAAAGGGCAGCTCCCCCGGAGACCGCAGGCCTGCGCTTGGCTCTGGCAGGAGCCCGAATGCCAAGTTGTCCCACCGCAGATAGATGAGGGAGCCTGGCCGCTGGTGGGCAGGGTGCCCCCGCCTCGGGTCTGTCTGGGATGTCTTTAAGGCTGCTTTGTTAAGCTCCATTAAATATGCATCAGCTTCCATTAAACTTTAATGTCCCACTTTGAGGCGTCACATTTTTCACCTCCTCCTGGGATGGGGGAGGGCTGAACCTCAGAACTGAGTCTGGCAAGGGGGACCCAGGCCAGGGCTGGGGCTGGAGGGAGCCAGTGCCCCTGCCTTGGACAAGACCCAGCTGTGGGCGACTTCCCTGCAGGGCATCAAGTCCCAGACCTCAGGCAGCCTGCATCCGCTGGAGGGCTGCGCTAGCCACTGCGCTGCGAGGCCGGGTCCACACTGAGCGTTCGTCTGGTTTCTTTACAATCCCTGGAAAGTGCAAGCAGCGGGAACTGTGGTCTGGGAGCCACGGCAGGATCTGGCAGAGCTGGGCCGGGCGTGACCTCGAAAAGGTTCCCAGCTGTCACCGCCAGTGCTTGGGAACAGTTATCAGGTGTCGCCGTGCTGGAGGAGCATTCCCACACTGCCGGGCCTGGGGTTCGCTGCTTATGGGGTCCCCAGGCACCCTCCCCTTTGGGCATCTGCATCTCTCCAGAAAGCAGGACACACACCGGGCCTCTGAGGACCACACTGAGCACCGCAGGTGAGGTGGGAGGGCACAGCCAGGGCAGCCGGCCCCCATGCCACGGGCCGCCGCCGCCATCAGACACCCCAGACTGGCAGCCAGCCCGTGGCTGCCGCCCAGCAGGAGGGCCAGCGTTTGGGAAAGAAGCAGAGGGAAAGAAGTGTTGGCGGGCTGGCACGGACGTGGAGAAATCGGAAGGCTCGTAGCTCGTGGGTGGGGATGCGAAATAGTACCGGGCTCTGGAAAACAGTCTGGCCACATCTCAGAACGCTCCACAGTTGCCCCTGACCAAGGCTCCCCTCCTACATGTGTGCGAGGGGAGGTGAAAGCGTTCCTCACAGGCCTGAGCAGAAAGGTGGAGGCAGTACCGTCAGCACCGACCCCACAGCCGGCCTGGGGCCGCGCGCCGGCGTGTCCTGCAGCAGCAAACAGTAACCGAAAGCTGTCCTGGACACAGTGGGGGATCACCCAGCCATAAAGGGAGGGTTGGGCCAGGGGTGGAGAGGTGGTTAAGGTGGCTGGACCCCACTCGGCTGACTGCACGGTTAGAGTCCTCGGCCCGACAGCTTGAAAATCATGCTGGGCACGTATGTGTGTGTGTCCAAAATCCTGAGAGGAGAATGGAGGAGAAAGGAGTGTGGAGTGGCCGTCTTCCCTGGGGGGTTTTCTCACTTCCCCTCTCGTTCTGTTTGGTGAGTGCACACTCTCTGTAGACAAGAGAAGCCAGATGCGAAGGCCATGCTGTGTGACTCCGGGTATATGAGATGCCTGGAGCAGCGAACTCCACATACAGAAAGTAGATAATGCGCTCCGGGGGCGAGGAGGGATGGGCGAGGGTGACGGGAAAGTTCTGGAACTAGAGAGGGGTGATGGCCACACGACATGAGAATGTGCTGAACGCCAAGTAAAATGGTTCCAATGATCCATTGTACGTGACCTTTACTGTAATAATGAAAATAAAATATTACACATAGACATAAAGGAAGGGTGAAGCCCTGTCAGGCCCATGGACAAGATCTATGGCGAGAGGCTCAGGAGTCTGGGTTTCTAAATCTTCTTGGGTGTTCGGCCAGCGTCGGACATGGTCTGGCCCGTCAGAGGACACCGAGGCAGCTGACCCCAGGACGCACCTCCAGGGAAGACGTTCTTGGGGGCTGAGATGGACACTGGCCCTTTGTCCAAGGCCTCTGTGCTGCAGAGTCTGCACCCACTCTTCCCCCTGCATGGTGAGCCTGAGAGCCTGCACCACCTCGCAGAGCCTCCTGGCACTGGCTGGGAGCAGGACTGGGAGACTGAACTGGCAGGCCTGGGCGTGATGGTGGGCCCAGCACCTCCAGCCTCCAGGCCCAGCCCCGGGCACGCTGCGTTGAGCCGCCTCACCCAGGAGCGCATGCGCAGCAGAGGCTGCGCGTGGTTTCCGAGCTTCGGGGAGGAGGCCTGCAGTCCAGCAAGCTGTGGGTGGCCGAGAACACTCAGAACAGGCCCATGGAGAACAGTGGAAGGAACAGGAGATGCTGCATTTCCACAGTTGTGTTTATTAACAATCATTTACTACTAGAGGCCATACCAGACAACCCGCACATGTTCCAGGAGAAGGAAGCGGGGAGAGGAGCGGGGACTGCCTCTACCCTGGCAGTGCCCGTCCTCAGCCAGGGCCTCTACTCTGGCCTGCTTTCGACTGTGAAGACAGAAGCACATGGGCACCAGTTGAAAAGTGATGCGGCAGCGACAGCACTGCGAGATGCTGAAGCACGGGGAGAGCTCCAGGTCTTCTGAACCCGTGGGTGCGGGGTGTGTGTGAGTGCCCGTCATCCTGGCTGGCTGGAGTTGGGGGGTCGCAGAGTGAAAATCCTGTTTGGGGTGTTTCTCGCTCCCTCTTCTCCCCTTTCTCATGGAAGAAATAAATACACTTTAAAGAAAAAGCTGAAGACACCCCAAACCACCCGTAGGTGACCCCCACCTGTGCAGGACGGCTGTGTGCCTGGGGAGCCCCTCCGTCTGCGGGGCCTCTGCTTTCTCCTCCCGCCGACATGGGGACCTCCTGGGCCCATCTCTCTGGCAATCCGTGATCATCGGATGCACCTGGTACGTGGGAGCTTCTGGAACTGGTAGCTGCTACTGCGGCCTCCCTGCCCCCCTTTCACAGATGGAGGCCAGACAGGTACAGGGGCTAAAGTGGGGGAGGTGGCACAGGCCATCCCAGCTGCTCTAACTCCCCTGTTATTCTGGGTCCTGGACACGCAGACATAGGGTGACCCACACGCTTAAGGGGGACCTGAGGACCCAGGGCGACCCTTGTGAGCAGAGGCGAGTCATGTGCTGAGCCTTCCTGGGGCTCCTCCCCCAAGCCTCCTCTGATGGCTGATTTCCCCGTGGACACATGTGCTGGTCCCATGTCTGCATCTCTGCTGCTGTGTGTGGGGTGGGGTCTCTCTCTGTTGAGCACCTCTTTCCATGTGTCTCTGTGTCTCTAAAACTCTCTTCCTGCCTTCTCCGTCTCTGCCTGCATCTCTCTCCCTGTGCTGTCTCTCTCCATGTACCACTGTGGTCTTTGTCTCTCTCCCTCTGCTTTTATCTCTGCTGGTCTCTATTTCTCTAGGCCTCTCTGCGTCTCTCTCCCTCCCCTTCAATGGCATATCGATCAGCCGGGCTTACTAAGCCCCACTATTTCTCAGAACATTTGCCTTTGAAATCTTGCAGATGGGCTAGGGCCTTGGCTAGCGCCTGGGGCTGCCTGCCGCACAGTCCTCTGGGACCCCGCCAGAGGGGGCTGCTGGGCCCAATGCTCACTCCTCGAGACCGGGGTAGCCACCCCCAGACTGAGATCTGAGGCTGAGCAGGCAGAGGTGGGCAAGGGATTTAAGAGAGGCCCGGTGTGCAGCATGGCATTAGAAAATTCACTCTGGGGCCAGCAGGTGGCCGGGTGGTTAAGGTGTCTGAGAAACACACTGGGCATGCGTGCGTACCCAAGGTCCCTAGAAGAGAATGTGGAGAGGTGGTTAAGGTGGCTTAAACTCACTCTGGGCACTTGTGCGTGTGTGCCCAAGATCCCGAGAGGAGAATGGAGGAGAAGGGATTACAGGTAGCCACCCCCTGGGGCTGATTTCTCACTTTTTCTCTGTCTCACTCTCTGCTGTGAGCTCAGGAGCTCTATGACAAATGCTAAAACCAAAAATGAACAAAGAACTTACTTCACCCCTCTGCTACTGCTGGGATGCCCTGTGTGCACCACAGTCAGTGGGAAGCCCGGGAGCACCACGGGTTTAAGAGCTGGCACTGGCTCCCACCTGGAGGAGCTCCGGAGGGCGGAGTCCAGGCCTCATGGTGTTTGCATGCACCCTCCTGGAAGTGGGCCACACCCTGCCCTGACGTTTCATCAGCTGGAGCAAGTCACACGCCACACCTCACTTCAAGAGCACCAGGAGTGAGCCATCAGGTGTGGGTGCAGGGACCCCTTCCCAGGTGCTGGGGTGGTTGAGGAGAGGCTGTAGGTCCCCCAACGTGGTCAGCTGATCCTTGGTGAGAACCATGGGAGCAGCTACAGCTGCCTCGTTCCTCTGAAGGGCCCAGTGTCCCCTAGAACTGGTCGGTCACCTGTCACACCTGTGGACGGGCCGCCTCCCTACTGCCTCACTTTCTTGTTTGTGTCTTTGTTGTGCCACCCGAGGAGCAGGGCCCCAATTCGGGAGGAGCTAAGCTCCTGTGTGCACAGGGCACTCTCGGAGTTTGCAGATACACGTGTGTATCTCTGCGCCCAAGCGTCCCACTGCATGGATAATACACCGCGCCACGCACTGTTTTCTACGGCGAGACCGCGGTTAGCGCATGAGTCCATGCACGGTGTAGTAAAAGCATGCATGCATGCTCGTCTTGTCGGGGACTGGAGCGTACCTGTGGGCTTCCAAGCAGAGAGCAGGAAACGGAGAGGAGCCTGGTCAGGCAGGCAGCATGGAACAGCGATTGGCCTCTCATGCAGTGGGCTGGGTTTGTACCCTGACTCTGACAAGTGTGAGGCCAGAGACCTTCATTGTCCCAGCCAGGTCCCCTCAAGTCCCTTTATTAGGGCTGCCACTCCGCTGCCAGCTTCCTGAGCCTCTGCTGACAGTTTGCAGCCGTTGGCTGGTGCGCAGGTGCAAGGCCCTGCTGCTGGTCTTGGGCCAGGATGAAGACGGAGGCCACCATCTGAGCTCCAGAACCCCTCTCCTGACAGCACCCCCTCGTGGGCCTCCCCCTTTCCTGTCCTGCTCCCCCACGCCTTTCCAGCTTCTCCTGGGAGCTCTTCCTTGCAATCACTTGCCCTGGAACCCTCCCCTTGGTGCTGCGCCTGGAAACCCTGCTCCCTGCTGTGGGAAAGCATGAGACTCCCCCACCCGGGCCTCTCTTACCCCAGCGAAGTGGGCACAACGTTTCCTGCAGCACCCAGTGAGCATGGGGGCCTTCACACAGTAGGTGCTCACATGAAACCGAGGCCGATTCATGCGGAGCACGTGGGACTCGCGCCAGAGTGCTGAGGCCAAAGCTCTGGGGAGTGTCCTGGCCCCGCCCAGGTAAGGAAGATGCCACTCTAGCCCTTTCCTATCGCCCCTTCCCATCAGTGTTCTCATCCTTAGCTCTGGGCTGGCCGATGACTTGGAGAGGAGCTCACTTCCTGCAGGTGCGGCCTGGGTCCCTGGGGCCAGGTTAGAGCCTGTGGGCGTTTGAGTGCAGTCATCCCCATCGTGGGGCTGGGGGCAGAGAGTGTCTCTCCACATCAGAAGGCAGAGCTGACAACAGGCCGTGGGAGGTGAGAGCTGGGCAAGGCAGCCTGACCCTCGTCACCTGGGCACCTGCCGCTGTTAACCAGGAGCAGCGGAGTGAGTAATGGGTCAGGCAGGGGTGCGTCTGGCCTAGGCGCAGGGCACAGCGGCTGCTCTCTGTGCCTCCTCCCAAGTCTGGGAGAGATGATTTTGCAACTCTGTGAGCTGATTAAAGAAGAAAAGGAAAAAGAAGACGCTAGTCTGCCTCCCTCCTGCAGCACTCCTCATGGTGTGTGTGTGTGTGTGTGTGTGTGTGTGCGCGCGCACACGTGCGTGCACTTAGATTTTTGCCATAGGGCATATGGGCTTGCTGGAGAGAAAAAGACAGAGAGAGAGAAAGTGAGAAATCACCCCCAGGGCTGGATCCCTTCTCCAGGGATTTTTGTCACACACACACCCAGTATGATTTTCAAGTCGCCAAGTCCAGGATTCCAACCACAGAGCCAGCCATATGAGAGTCCAGTACCTTTCCCACCATACCATTCCGGCCTGTCCCCCCACAGTTGGGACATGCCAGGCCACCTCTGACCCCACCACGAGGAGGGCAGCCCCATCCCATTATCCCAGCCCTAGGGACAAGGCCTTCCAGCAGCAACTGGTCAAGCAGCTCAGGAGGCTGCTGGCACCACCGCCAGCCTGAAAGTGACCACCCGGTGAGCAGAGAGGGCTCAGGCCCCATAGGGCCGAGCTCCAGCCTCCCCAGAGTGCCCCCTTTCTGCATCCTCTCCCCCGCCCCTCACTGCCACAACCCGTGCTGGGTGCCCCAGACTGTCCCTGGTCTGGGCTTCCTCACCAGAGGCCTTGCCCTGGGGTGCAGGTATAGGGGCTCCAGTCCTCCCTCCTTGTCGCCCCCTCCTCCAGCCAAAGCTGGAGCCTGGGTGGAAGATTCCTGCCCGAAACACCCTGAAGGCCGCCGTTGGCCCCTGGTAGGGCAGCAGCCCCTGGAAGAAGGGTACTTCCTCCCCCCTCCTCTCCTGTACTTTTCATCACTGAGAATCACTCCCCCGGAGACAGTTACCAAGACAACACCCTCTGCACAGGAAGGACGGGGACACTGAAGGAGACCCCCCCCACCCTCGTGCCGGCCCAGGGAGGCCGGGTGGCCCAGGGGCTGGTGGGCTCCAGGGGGCTGTCTGCCCGGCTTGCAGGCTGGGCTCTCATCAGCCTGGTGCCAGCCTGCCAAGAGGATTTGATTCACCCAGGTTCCCGGTGGCGAGATAATTGAGGAGGGAGTGACGAGGAGAGGGAACGGAATCCTCTCCACCATGCAAATAGCTCAGTCATGCTGCCTCCTCCTGCTGTCCACGGCCTCGGCAGGGAGACCCTGCCGGAGCCCTTGCCAGGCCCAGAACCCTGGGGCAGACCAGCACAGGCGCCCACGGGGACCTGGGGCGTCAGACAGCCAGGCCATACCCCGGCTCCATTTCTAAGCTGCATGCCCTTGGCCCATTTCCTAGTCTCTCTGAGCCTCAGTACTGAATGGACGCTAGTCACTGCCTTCATGGGGCTGTGGTGACATCAAGCGAGGGCGGGTGTGGGCAGGTGACATCAGGTGAGGAGGGTGTGGACAGGAGACATCAGGTGAGGAGGGTGTGGACAGGAGACATCAGGTGAGGAGGGTGTGGACAGGAGACATCAGGTGAGGAGGGTGTGGACAGGAGACATCAGGTGAGGAGGGTGTGGACAGGAGACATCAGGTGAGGAGGGTGTGGACAGGAGACATCAGGTGAGGAGGGTGTGGACAGGAGACATCAGGTGAGGAGGGTGTGGACAGGAGACATCAGGTGAGGAGGGTGTGGACAGGAGACATCAGGTGAGGAGGGTGTGGACAGGAGACATCAGGTGAGGAGGGTGTGGACAGGAGACATCAGGTGAGGAGGGTGTGGACAGGAGACATCAGGTGAGGAGGGTGTGGACAGGAGACATCAGGTGAGGAGGGTGTGGACAGGAGACATCAGGTGAGGAGGGTGTGGACAGGAGACATCAGGTGAGGAGGGTGTGGACAGGAGACATCAGGTGAGGAGGGTGTGGACAGGAGACATCAGGTGAGGAGGGTGTGGACAGGAGACATCAGGTGAGGAGGGTGTGGACAGGAGACATCAGGTGAGGAGGGTGTGGACAGGAGACATCAGGTGAGGAGGGTGTGGACAGGAGACATCAGGTGAGGAGGGTGTGGACAGGAGACATCAGGTGAGGAGGGTGTGGACAGGAGACATCAGGTGAGGAGGGTGTGGACAGGAGACATCAGGTGAGGAGGGTGTGGACAGGAGACATCAGGTGAGGAGGGTGTGGACAGGAGACATCAGGTGAGGAGGGTGTGGACAGGAGACATCAGGTGAGGAGGGTGTGGACAGGAGACATCAGGTGAGGAGGGTGTGGACAGGAGACATCAGGTGAGGAGGGTGTGGACAGGAGACATCAGGTGAGGAGGGTGTGGACAGGAGACATCAGGTGAGGAGGGTGTGGACAGGAGACATCAGGTGAGGAGGGTGTGGACAGGAGACATCAGGTGAGGAGGGTGTGGACAGGAGACATCAGGTGAGGAGGGTGTGGACAGGAGACATCAGGTGAGGAGGGTGTGGACAGGAGACATCAGGTGAGGAGGGTGTGGACAGGAGACATCAGGTGAGGAGGGTGTGGACAGGAGACATCAGGTGAGGAGGGTGTGGACAGGAGACATCAGGTGAGGAGGGTGTGGACAGGAGACATCAGGTGAGGAGGGTGTGGACAGGAGACATCAGGTGAGGAGGGTGTGGACAGGAGACATCAGGTGAGGAGGGTGTGGACAGGAGACATCAGGTGAGGAGGGTGTGGACAGGAGACATCAGGTGAGGAGGGTGTGGACAGGAGACATCAGGTGAGGAGGGTGTGGACAGGAGACATCAGGTGAGGAGGGTGTGGACAGGAGACATCAGGTGAGGAGGGTGTGGACAGGAGACATCAGGTGAGGAGGGTGTGGACAGGAGACATCAGGTGAGGAGGGTGTGGACAGGAGACATCAGGTGAGGAGGGTGTGGACAGCCTCTCCCAAACCAGGGGGATTGCCAGGGCCCATTTCCTGCCTAGCCTCGTGGAAGCTCAGGGGGAAGTTCCCGCAGAGAAGGGCTGACATTTATGCAGCGTGCCTGGGCAGCCAGACCTGCCTGGTGCTCTCACCTGCACTGCACGGGGGCAGCGGGAAGGCCCTGCTCTGGCCCCTTCCTTTAATGGGTGAGGCTCGGAGATGAGCAGCTTGTCCAGGTGAGCAACTCAGCAGGTAGGTGAGGTGAGTGGGCAGCTGGCCCTCTCCCAGGCCCATGTAATCCCAAAACCCGAGCAAGCGGGCCTTCTGTGGACTGCCCAGCCTTGCATGGGTTAGGACCTGCAGCTGCAGACTCAGGAAGCCGGCAACTCTGCTGCCCTGCAGCCTTTGAGCTGGCTGTGCTTCTCAAGGGCACCCTTTAGCCTCTGCCTGGGCAGTGGCCACGTTTTCCTTCAGCCACCTCCACCCCACATCCCACCCCACCCCCGTCCTTGGAGTGACCTCAGAACTATCAGGAAGCCCTGGGAGATGCACCAGTCCAATCACCCGTCATTAAGTGCGCTCCGCAGCGTAGGCCCTAATGGAGGAGGCAACAGGAGTCAGAACAGAATGAGCCGTAAACCGATTAGCCCCGGGCGGGGGTGGGGGGTGGGGTTCAGGCTGGCGTGAGCAGAGAGGAGAATGAGGGCTGAGGAGCACTCCCATCCCCGCCGGTCTGGAGCCCCTGGGGGCCCACTGTGCAAGGGGCTCTGTGCCCCACCCCGGCAGGTAGGAATGCCACATTCCTCCCCTGAGAAAGCACCTGGTTCAGCAACTTCACCTCCATGGTCAGTTAGCATCTCTCGGCCTCAAGGGACGGCCTAGAATCAGGTACAGGAGTGTCTAAGAGGGTCAGGATCGAACAACCGTCATATTTTTGCTTCAAGTATGTGCATGTTGGCTGGTTTAAGCGTGTGTAAAGTTTGGGAGAATTTTGCTGATTAAGGTACGAGTCAGCCTTGGGATTCTGATTGAAAATGCGAGCAGAGACCTTGCTCTAGACTCGGGCTGTGAGGTGGCTCTTTTAGGAAGTTGATGCACAGGGCTGGAGTTCACCACGTCTGTGACTCCAGCGTGTTCGACGTACAGAACACGTACACAGACACACATCGCCGGGCGGCTGGCTTCTGTCAGGCCACTGACGTACTTAAAAGAAAACGGAGTAAATTAATTTTAGCAATGTGGTTTAAAATGTGTAAAGGAGCTTGATTAGCTGGTTTTGTAAATGGGACCAAACAGGGATCAAATGGTCCTTAAAAGGGATTTTCAAATGTGCTGGAGTTATAAATAGAATAGTAACGTGTGTGAAGTGAACTTAAAAGCTTAGGGAAGAAGAGCATTTTTTAAGAGTTTTATTTATTTCTTCCTTGAGTGAGCGAGTGAAAGAGGCCAACACCTCCGACAGACCACACACCGCCACCTCCAGCCTCAGCCAGCTGGACCGTGCACACAGGGAGGCGATGGAGCACCACCCAGCACCCTTCCACGTGGCTTCGGCACTGAGCAGCGTCGCATCCCTGCTGTGCCTCCGTGGCTGGTCAAGGACGGCATGTTTTTGTTTATTTGTTTGTTTTTAATTACCATCAGAGGGCATGTGCTCTTGCCAGAGACACAGAGAGAAAGCCGTCCCTCCAGTGGGCACGGCCACGCCGCACTCCTCGTCCTCCCATTTCCCCATCTTGTCAGGATGCTGGGTGTGCACACGCACAGGCCCTGCGTGATTTTCAAGCTGTCAGGGCTGGGACTCAAACTGCGGTTGGTACGTGGCACCGGGCGCGTGACCACTGCACACACGCCACAGAACGGCGTGTGTGAATGGGTAGCATCCGTAGCTCAAAGTTAATGTTGAATTCAAAGTCATCGTCTGCAGAATTGTTTTCTGTGCACAGAGGTCACCCCAGAGAGCAGCACCCCGTTAGCGAAGATCCACTCTGTCCCCAGTTCAAGCTTCTGCCCTGTGCACCGCACAAGTCGTACCCCTTCCCAGGAGGTGACAGACTCGGCCGCAGTCAGGGGTTATGGGTAATGGGCATGGAGTCCACAGAAATACCAGGGCCTTCGATCAGGGTCTTGCCCCGCAGGTGTCTGCTGGGGGCTGCCCAGAGGCCTTCAGTTACCATCTTATTCAGGGAAAGGCTCGTTGAGCCCTAATAACACCCAGGACGTGGTCAAGGGACTGACTGAGGAACCAGAGCTAACGTTGCAAGGTGTGGGCGCATACAGCCATGTGGTGGGGCTGAGTCAACACTGACTACTGTCACTGTCGAAATGACAAGGCACAGATGAGGAAAGACAGAGCTGGTGAGTGGTGGACAGGGAGGTGGCCCTGAGGAGTCTGGCTGGGGACCCTGTGCTCTTCATCACATCTGCTTCAGCATCTTGACCCCTCATCTCGCCACCTCCGGTACTAACCAGGATTGTCCCCCTCTGCAGATCAGTTGACTGAAGTGCAGGGTATCTAGAACCTTGCCCGAGGTCGCTCAGTAGCATGGAGGGACCAGCAACTCCCAGCTCTCCAAATACAGCTGGACAGATGGACTTTCGGCATATCGTATCCCCTCTGCTTCCTTATAGTCATAGGCAATGTCGTGTCGGCT
>NW_006203448.1:2973723-2989873 GCF_000334495.1 Tupaia belangeri chinensis | reverse complement strand
AGGCTGGGCAGGGCTGAGGTGCGCGGAGCCAGGAGGCCTGGCCTGGCCTGGTCTAGGGACGGGCCGAGGAGGTGGAGCCAATGCTAAGGCCTGCCGCCGCCAGGGGACGTGGCACGTGTGCATGTGCATCTGGTGTGGAAGGGCGAGGGCAGCATGTGCCAGCAGAGGCAGGAGGGCACAGGGGAGGCCCGGTGGGTGCCTCTGGGGAGAGAGGTGGTCGGGGTGCGCTAAAGAGGGTGCAGGGGCCAGGGGCAGCACCTTGAAGTATACCCTGACTTCAGACGTTGTCCTGAGAACAGCTGGAGGTTACTGAAGGGTTCTGAGCACGAAGGATCACGTGTTGCTAGGCTGTCAGTCTCGTGGAGGGCAGCAGGATGAGGCACTGGGTTGGATAGGGCTGCTGCAGACGTGCAGGCTGGGGCGGGCCTGGGGCGGGGCACAGAGGCTGAGTAAGGTGGGTGCCCGGGAGGCTTGTGTAGGAGGCAGCATGGACAGGGCTGGGCCGGGCTAGGGCATGGTGTGTCAGTGCCTATCATCAAGAACCCCCTGGGCTGCCACACCAGAGCCCGGACCAAGGCCTTCTCCTGGCCAGGATGCACGGTGTGGCGGGCCATGTGACGTGGCAGGCCACATGGGACAGGGCAGTGTGGTGCCGGGCTGGCTGGCCCGCGGCAGGGGCTGGGGCAAACTGGCCTCGTGGAGCCCCTGGCCTGTCCCCAGGTGGCCTGGCCCGAGGTGCCCGCACAGCGACCTGAACCACTTAATGCGTCCCGGAGGAGCGAGGTAATGCGGCCTCTGTGTTTACTCCCGCGGCAAGCCCTCTGAATCTTTCATCTTGACTGCTGACTGTATCAAAATTCCCGTGGTAATTGGATCAGGTGCAGTATTTTCCATGAGGATATTAAATCAGGCCTCTGCCCGCGTCCAGAGCGATCCGTTTCAGAATATAAAGACGCGGGAGAAGGCATTACCCGAGGTATTTTTCCTCTTTTAAGTCCCCCTCCCCCTCTTAATCATGGCAGGTCTTTATTTGTTGCCAAATAAATTGGGTCGTCCTCGCCTCCCCCAGTTTGTAGCTGAAGGAATGGAAAGATTCTCATGGGTAGAAGGAGCCTAGGGGGTGCGTGGGGTGACAGAGCCGAGGTTTACCTGGGGTCCTTGGGCTCCAGCAGAGAGGGCCCAGACCCATGCTAGGAGAGTCCTGCCAGCCACAGCCCTCCTCTAGGCTCCCCAACAGGTCCGGGATGGCCACACGGGAGGGGTTTGGGCATTCAGCAGGGTGGGACCCCCAGCCAGCCACCCCTGCCCCAATGACCAGCTTCAAAACGCAAACTTTTGTCTGTCCTTCAAAGTGTGGAAGAGCTTCTTGTGGGTACAGCAAGGCTCGGGGCTGAGAGGGAGTCGGGAGCTCGTAGATTTAGCTGTGAGAGCGAGGGAGAGTATTAGGGACACAGCAGACGTTGATGAGGCCAGGTCAAAACAGCTCCGTTGTTTGAGCAGTAAGGGTGGTGGTTGTGCAACCTTCTCCTGGTTGGGAGAAGGTACCAAATGCCACCAAAGGGTACGAGGTAAAATGATTAATTTTAAGTTATGTGAATTTCACCTCAGTGTAAAAATGTGGTTCTTGTCGAATGCCCGTTACCTGTCACCAACCAAGTTATTTCAATTGTTCACCCAATATTGATTGTGCCTCTGTTTGGTGCCAGGCATAGGTCTGGGACTGACATCAGAGTAGGTACGAGTAAACAGGGAGAAGCGGCGAGAAGAACATGAAGCAGGGAGGAAGGTGGGCAATGAGAGGCTGATGTCAGGCTAGAGGCCAGAGGAAGGGCATCAGCACAAGGGTGGAGGAGGGCAGAGGAAGGACAGCAAGGAGGGGAGTGAGGGGGGATGCAGAGAAGGAGAGGGAGAGTGATTGAGGAGAGGCCAGAGCAGAGGGGCCACTGGAACCTCAGCGATTACTCTCGTGAACTGGAGCCATGAGGGATTTCCAGCAGGAGGGTGCTGAGGGCTAGCAGGGTCCCTGTGGGGACTGGGGCTGCACACATTGCAGCAGGGATCTCACCAGGGCACCAGGTGGGTGACCAATAGAGTCATCCAGGGAAGTGTCCGTGGTGGATATGTGAATGAAACCACAAAGAGATCTCTTTACACAGCCACCAGCATGGCTAAAGTGAAGACCAGATACCAACAAGTGTTGACATAGCCATGGAGCAACTGGAACTCTCCCATTGCTGTAGGGGCATAAAATGTCACTGACAGTTTGGAGAAGGCTGTGACAGTTTCTGGTAGGGTTAATCATGTGTCTCCCCCACAAGCTCACAAATCCCTTCCTGGGTATATACCAAGAGAAATGAGTGCTTACGGTCACAAAAAGACTCAGACAAGAATATTCATAGCAGTTGTATTCACAAACAGCCCCCAAATTAGCAACAACCCAAATGTCCATGCACAAGAGCATGGGGAAACAAATTAAGGTATTATTACACACAGTGTACTACTACATAACAATTAAAGAGGATGAGCCCCGACACTCACAATGATGTGTATGGATTGCACATATATGAATGACAAGAAAGCAAACATGAACAAGTATGTATTATCGGGTTGTTGGACAAGGCCTGACGAATTTTGGCATAGGAAAACAGAAAAATATGCCATGACTTTTCCAACAACCCAATATATAAAACTCCATTTATCTGAACTTCTAGAACTTGCCGAGTAACCTATGGTGATAGTAGACAGCAGGTTTTTTGCCTTGATTTTTGGGACATGCAAAAATTTGTCAAGCTTGTGGGCCAGCACGTGGCGTGGCTGTTAAGGTGCCAGACCCCACGTGGCTGACGCTGCAGCTGGAGTCCTAGATGCACTGAGTGTGTGCATGTAGACCTAGAACCCCGAGAGGAGAATGGAGGAGAAGGGTGCGGCCATACCCTGGTGGTAAGTGTTCACTTTCTGTCTCCGTCTCTCTCTGGTGAATGCATACGCCCTAGGGCAAAAAATAATAATTATCAAGTTCGACAATTCATACACTTTACCAAATGTAAATATAACTCCCCTCCGAGAAAAGGGGGCACAGAGGCAGAGGATAGTGGTTCTGCCAGGTGGTAGAAGCTGCTCCTCTCCAGATTCCTGCATGCGGCCTGGCCACCTCCACCCTTTTCTGTTGCCCCTGACCCTCACTTGGGGTGTGGCAGCCTGGGCGAGCAGACACCTGCTTCCACAGCCGGGGCTGAGCTTCTGAGTGGCTGTGTGCATGGGGCCCCCGGCCGGCCTGCCTGTTGGGGGAGGACTGGAGTGAGCATCATGGGACCAGATTCCTGATTATAGCTTCATAACGGACCCTGGCTACTCGGGAGGCCCCGATATTTATGGAATAAATACGTGCGATTTATGGCCGTATCTCCCTCTGATGTCCCATCCGATATGCAATTCAATTTCTTTTATTGTTTTTGGACTTTTGCCATGGAGGAGAATGCATAAATAAATAAATATATGGGCAAATGGCAGCCGGCAGGCCAGGCCAGGGCTGCCAGCCGCCAGCTCCAGCCCCATATTAGGCCCATCGATCACGCGTTATGAAGCCAGAGCCTGTCCCCTGGCTGGGATGAGCAGCAGACGTGCCGGTCACTCCGTTATTTAGGGCCCTTGTTGGCGGGCTGCCCTGCTCTCTGCCTGCCATCGGCCTTGGGTCCCTATTTGTGACCCAAGTCTGTGGCATTCTGCCACTCACATGCAAGGAACTCAGAGGCTTCCCTCAGCCCAGGAGGGGGTGTCCTGGCCCTTCTGTGGGCAAAGAAATTGCAGGTTGGTGACACCGGCATCCTACTCAGCCCTCCCACGGCCCGCCTCCCTGCCTCCACACCAGGTGGCCAAGTCCAGGGTTTTATGTTGACATCAAACCATGTCTTCCAAACCCAGGGCAGCACCTCCGAGCCCTGGAGCACTGGGCGAGTCACCCACCTCCGAGCTCCGCTTCATCCCCTGGGAATGGGGGTGACCTTCATGTGGGCCTGCCTAAAGACCGGGAGGGGGATTGCATGCACCAGGCCGGAGTGGGCGTCCTCTCCACACACCCAGTGCCAGTGAGCAGGGTGGAGTTGGGCAGCTCCCAGTGCAGAGTGCTGGGTGGCGTGGAGGACCGGTGGGCAGCACAGCGAGGAATGTTCTGGGGTGACAGGACATTCATAGCTGGGATCTGGAGTCACCACTGACCACCATGCCTGTCCCTGGCCTTGTACCTGTCTGTGAGAGGGCACAGTTGAGGGCTCGGTCAGCTTCCAGGCTGCCTCTGCGGGCTCTGCAAGGGGATCCCAGGGGCTCACAGAGCCCTCCTGGGGCCTCAAGCCCTGTCCCAGAGACCCCATCCCCAGGTTCCCCATCCTATGTCTCCCAGAAAAGGCTCTGAGCCTGGGTGCCCAGCCTAGGCCTCGTATGAGGCTGTGACAGGTGTGTGTGCTCAAGCCTGGCCCCAGGGGCCACCATGGGCCTCCCTTCCATTGGTTCCAGCCGTCCTCGTCCTCCCACCCATTCTGAGGCCTCCAGTTGACAGGCTGGCCCCTCCGGGCCACACCCCTACAGGCTGATTCTGTGTCCACGCCCAGCCTGGGCACCCCCACACACTCATGTGCACACACACAGACCAACCCCACAGGCACACGCACAGCCCCCCACGTAGACACCTACACCCCCCAGCCACACATACACCCACTATACACGCATGCACAAAGCCCACCTGTGTGCACCCACACACTGCACATGTACACACCCCTTCCCACTGCATACCCCCCACTCTACACACACGCACACACACACACACGTCACAGGCAACATGCAAACACACTCCCGAGCCTGCTGCCTGCAGGGTCTAAGAAGCCCAGCAGCCCCACCACATTCTTAGGCACATCGGGACTAAATTCTGCTGGACGGCGGGGCAGACAGAGCTGTAGAGGAGGCAGATCTCTGCAGAGACTGAGCAGGGAGACGGGAGAGGGGACCAGTGGGCAGCTGTTCCCGGCCAGGGAATAGCATACGCGGACCGCTCTGCAGCAAGGCAGGCTCGCCACGCCTGGCCGAGGGAATTCTAATCAACCCTGGTCTGTGGCCTGGCTGGAGCACGGTTTGGCCTGAAAACTGGGGAAGGTGGAGATGGCAGTCCCGGGGGCTGTGAGGGAACCAGAGAAATGAGCTCGCAACCTGCCGGGCCCTCCCAGCCGTGGGCAGTCGCTTTGCATCCCTGACCCTCACTTTCCTCATCGGTAACCTGAGGCTGGGCCCTTTCTAATAGGGCCGCCTCGAGGAAGTCTCTGGAAGATTCTGTGTGTCAGGTGGTCAGGGACAGGGCATGGGCCGAAGTGGGAGAGGATGACAAGGTGTCCCCAAAGGGTGGGTGTCCTCCAACCCCACCTGCCTCCACTGCGCTGCACCCCGGAGGCCCCACCACCTCAGTCTGGCCCTCCGGTGCCCCCACGTGAGCCAAGCCCCCTGGGTCGGCGGCGATCTGGCAGCCTCACAGTCTTATTTTCTCAGCTCCCCACCTCAGCCGTGGCCTTCGGAGTCACTCCCAGCAGACAGCATAAATTTCCCGGCCTGTGCAGAGCCTGCTGGCGGCTGGAGAATGCTAATCACTCCTGGCGGTCCCAGGCCGAGAATCCCGCCTCTCCCTGACATTTGTAAAGTTCACGTTTTCAAAATAAAGCCACGTGAAGGGCGAGGCACTCCCAGATCACCCCCAGCTCAGCTCACCAGCCCCCCCTGCCCTTGGCCTTCACCCACTTAAGGGCCCAGAGCCCTGGGACCTGGGCCGGGGCCTGGGCTACGGAAGTTCTTTCTCCTGGCCTCCCGCCTGCTCTCTGCCTCCCTCCTTCTTTCATTCATTCCCCACTCGCTTTTGCTTCACTTCACACTATTCTTCTTCTTCTTTTTTTTTTTTTGGAGAGATCTTTGCTCTAGGGCGCATGTGCTCGCCAGACAGAGAGAGACATAGAGACAGAAAGCGAGAAATCACCCCCCAGGGGGGATGGTCATGCCACGATCCCTTCTCTATTCTCCTCCCAGGATCCTGGGCACGCACGCACATGCGCCCGGCGTGAGTTTTAAGCCACCGGGTCTGGGATGCGAACAGCGTTCAACTGTGTGGGAGTCCAGCGACATAGCCATTATGCTAACTGCTGGTCCCCTTTCTTTCTTTCTTTCTTTTTTTTTTTTTTTTTACTTCACACTATTCTTCGAGTACCTAGAATGTACTCTTCCTGGAGTGCCTGTCAGCGACACGCAGGGGACCCTGGGATTTTTGTCCTCGGGAGCGGACAGTCTGGTGGGAAGAGGGAAGTGAAAGAAGCAGTCAATGAGAAATGTTAGGAGTGCTGTAAGGGACATCAGGGGGTGTCATGGGGTGCAGGGGTGTCACAGGGCATCAGGGGTCTTGCTTGAGGTAGTGACATTTTCCTGGGCTAGAGGAGGAGCTAGAATTAGGCACTGAGAAGAGGCAGAAGAGCATTTCGGGCAGAGGGTCCAGCAGGTGCAAAGATCCTGGGGTAGAAGGGCTGGATGTGCCTGAGGGTTTGGGAGAGACAGAAGGCAGGAAATCAGGAGCCTTTGGAGCTGAGGCCTGAGAGATCACCTTGCTCGAGGCAGTGGGAGCCTCTTCAGGATCAAGCCAGACCCCCTGGGATGCACTGGGGTTCCCGCGCAGCCTCAGGGGAGCTCGCAGAGTGCACAGTGCTGATGGAGAATCCCAAGGGCACCGGGATGCAGCCGCGGCCTGCCATTTTGTCGTTCTCAGCAGAAAGGCTTGGAAACTGAATTACTGCGTAAAGACAGCTTCCCTGCAGCGAGAGCTGCCGGCGACGAAGACCAGTGTCTCCCAGCACGGTGAGCGGGACACAGCGGTAAAGGAGGCTGCCCAGCCCCAGGTCCCAGGCGCTCACAGTCTGATGGGGGAGGTCAGGGTGCAGAGCTGCAGGGTGCAGGGGCGGGAGCACTAGGGAGGCCACTAGGGGGCCAGGGGTGGCCTCTGTGGAGGGACACTGGGGAGGTCGGGATGCAGAAAGCCATGGGAAGAGCACTCCGGGCACGGGAACAGCACGTGCAAAGGCCCCAAGGTGGACGCGTGCTCCGAGTGCGTGGAAAGGAGGTTCCGTGTGGCTGGAGCCAGACAGGTGGGCAGGAGGAGAGAGTGGTCAGAGAAGTGGGGACAGGGACCGTTAATAGTACCTCCTGCTGGGAGAGGGCGGGCCACAGGGCTGGGCGGAGGCTGGGCGGGAGGACCTCGCTTCACGCCTGCATGCATTCACTCATCATCACTCACTCACAATTTCACTTCATTTTTGTTTTGTTTTGTTTTGTTTTTGTTTTGAGAGGTTTTTGCTATAGGGAGTGTTGGCTAGCCAGAAAGAGAGAGAGAGACAGAAAACAAAGAAATCACCCCCCGGGGGGGATGGCCATGCCGCAATCCCTTCTCCTCCATTCTCCTCTTGGGATCTTGGGCACGCACACACACGCACTCTGCATGAATTTAAGTCACCGGGTTCTGGACTCGAACTGCAGTTGACTACATGAGAGTTCAGTGACATAACCATTATGCTAACTGCTGGTCCCTCACTTCATTTTTCAAAAACTTTTGCTAAAGGGCACATGTGTGCATGAGAGACAGAGACAGGGAGAGACGGGGAGAGAGAGGAAGCACCTCCCGGGGGAATGACCATACCTCAGTCCTTTCTCCACCATTCTCCTCTCGGGGACTTGGGCACGCACATGCATGCACCAGGTGTGTTTTCCAAGCCACCGAGTCTGGGACTCGGACTGTGCAGTAGGCCGAGGGAGATCCAGCCGCCTCACCCACCGTGCCAGCGGCTGGCCCTCGCACTGCCGTCTCCGTCTGTTACGCACTCGCTCGTTTACACGCCTCGATCCGTTTCCTTGCCTTCGCTGTCTGCCACTCACATTCCTGGGCACCCTGTCTGCCGCCACCCAGGCAAGCAGTCAGAGCCCCTGCCTGCCTGCCCTGAAAGGCCCCTAGTCTGGGGTGGGGGCAGACAAGAAAGGCCCCGGGGAGCTGAGACGATTAACCAGCCCTCAGAGGCCCCTGCAGCCCTGTACTGGCTGGGCCCTCTGTCGGCGGTGGGTGACACGCGTTGGCTGTGTGGCTGGGCCCATGGGGCCGTGTCTGTGTGGGCCGGGCCTCCAGCACTTTCTGAGGGAGTGCCAAGCCCATGGGCAGCCCCTCAGGACTCTGGGTGTCCAGAGGAAGTGATGTGGGAAGGGGCAGGGCCAGGGCTGGGCCAGACGGTAACCCACTCACCGCAGAGGGCAGCCTGGACCCCCGGGAGAGGTCGGGCAGAGGAGCCAGTCTACACAGACCCAGAGGCCAGGCTTTGCCACCCTTCATCATGCAGATGGGAATTCTGAGGCCCAAGGCCATGCAGCATGGGCTGGGCCAACCCCTAGCAGGGTCTGGCCTCCTGGACATCAGCCCCAGTGACCTCTGGGCCCCACACTTTCAACACCTAAGTTGACTTCCTACCTTCGCCAGGCCTGCCCCTCACCCGCCCTCATCTCAGGACCCCCACCCCCACCCCGGGGGCCAGCCTCGGCTTCCCATGCCCTCCCTATACCTCCATGCTTCCCATCCTGGTCCTCGAACCCCACGCTCCCTGCTCCCACCCAGTGCAGCCCCGTCCTGGCAGCCTCTTCACCTGCAGCCACCCCCTGCAGCGAGGCTCTCCCCTCTGAGCCTCTATGTAGTCCCAGGAGGTGGGCTGGCCCCTGCCCCTGCCAGCTCCCCTGCCCCCAGACTCCCCTCCAACTCTGGTCACCCTGGGCTTCCTTCCATTCTTCAGTTTATTTATTTATTTATTTAATTTATTTATTTTTTGCCTCTGAGCCCCTCACAGGCTGCTCACTGCCTGGACACTTCCCCCCCTGCCCCATCCTCCTTTGGAGTTCACCTGAGACCCACCTCTTCCAGGAAGCCTTCCCTGACCTCTCCAGACTGGGTTAAACACCTGCTCTTCACTCTCACTGCCCCTGGGCATATTCTGATCACTCTGCTGTGATTTCCTGTCTGTTCTCTGGAGCCCTCAAGTTCAAGGATGATTTTTCATCATTTGCCACTCTGTCCTCTGCACCAGCCCCATGCCTGGCATGCGGATCAGTAAATGTCTGTCCAGTGGATGGACAGATGATGGACAGCCACTGCACCTACCTCTCAGCCCCGCCCCGCACTCCCAGAGCAGGCCATTCTGTGTCCTGCGGAGCCCCTCCGTTTGAGGGCCGCCCAGGGCCGACTGACCCCGGCCCAGGCCCAGCTCTGGCCACAGCAGGGGACTGAGACAGTTGCTGGACAAAGTGGTGACATGCCCCGGGGGCAGCCATGTCCCTTGGCCTGTCTGAACTTGTTAAGTCCTGGGGAGGAGATGTTCCTGAGGGTGACAGCTGAGGGCCCCCTGTCAGCTCCCATCAGCACGAGGCTCCCTCTCCACCCTGTCCCCGTCTCATCATGCTGGTCTCCACTGAGCTGTCACCTCCTCCGAGAAGCCCCTCTGATTGCCCAGCCCTAATGAAGTTCACCTCTGCCCCTTGTCAGTTCTCTCTGGCTCCTGCCATGCTGTGCCAGCAAATTCCTCAGTTTGCTTCCTGGGCCAGTGTGTCCTCAGTTTTCTGGGGCGCCCATGAGGCCACAGGCCATCCATCCCCTGCACCACGCAGTCCTGGTGTCCATCCCAGAGCAGATCCAGAGCAGATGCCCCCACAGGAAGGGGCGGATGAAGGACCACGCGAACAAGGGAGCCCCGCACGTTGGCACCTGACTGCACCAGGCAGGGGCTGTCTCTGGCTGAGCCTCGGCTTCCCCGTCTGCAGCCACAGCGCACCCGAGCAGTTGGAATGCTCAGCTCAGGCCCTGTCCCCAGCAAGCCTCTGTGGTGGCCTCCTAGTCCTCGCTAGAGAGGCAGGACGGTGACCCATAGCGCTGCAGTGCAGACAGGCCAGGGCTGCAGCAGGGTGGGGGCTGCGTAGCCAGTCACTAAAGTCCCTCTCCCCCTCCCATGGAAGACGGCTAGTCCTTGCTTCTTGTCCTCGGAGCCCGTCTGCAGAGCAGGTGACATTTGCCCACTTGACAGAAGGGCAGCCCGAGGCCCAGGCTGGAACAGACGTGCAGTTTCGAAGCCGGCAGGGCGTCAGGACAAACCACCTCCACCAGCACTCTCACTGCCTGTGTGGGAAACTGAGGCACCCAGGGCAGGGGGGCTGCTTTCCCCAGGGCTGGTGCCCCCAACTCTGGGCTCGGCTGGACTGCAGAGCTGTCAGGAGGGATCAGCAGGGCCCTGGCCGGTCTCTCCTGATTTAATTAACGGGCCTTTCATCTCTGTCCTGGAGGAATCACTCTCTCTGTCTTCTTAATTAACGTTCATTACGCAAATCAGAACAACAGGCTTCTTCTCCCTCCTTCTCTGCCTGGCAGCTCTTAACCCTTGGTAGGTGGGCTTTGGGGAGAGGAGCCCGCTATCTTTGCTATAGACCAAGCAGGACAGTTCTGCAGGGGCTCCCTAGGGTCCCGGTGCAGGCACCTTCCCATCAGTGGCCCCTCCAACCATGCCACCTCCATGCAGGCCTCCTAGACTCCACCACCACCCATCTCCCTAAAGGAAACAGCAGCAGGCACTCTGCTGCTCTAGAGCCTTCTCTGGCGACCCGGGCACACCGCTAGGACAATGGGCAGACCTTCACCCAGACACCAAGCTCTGCCTGCTTCCCTCTGTGCCCTCTGCAGGCCAGCCCCTCCCTCCCCATCCCCCCTCCCAGCCCCTGTGCAGGGCTCCCTCAGTGTGCCCTTGCCACTACCATTCTGGGCGCCCCCAGACCCACTCCTCTCCCTTCCAGGTCAGCTCTGCCAGTGCTGGGGGCAGGTGGGGGCTCCCTGACGCCCTGAAGGGAATCTCCAGAGGCTGCTGCTTCTGGAGACCAGGCAAAAATGCTCCTGGGGAGGCGGAGGACACTCCAGCCAGGGTCAAGGCCGGGGTGGGCCTCCCGTAGGCATGGGCAGGGGAGTCCCAGGTGGGCTCAGGGCTTCCACTCTGGGACAGGGAGGCAGGGGCCCCTAGAGGTCAGCCTCAGAGCTCTAGACTGCAGGAAACAGGCCAGGGATCAGGTCCCATGCGGGAAAGGGGCCCTGGCTCAGGGGACAGATGCCCTGTTGGGGTGGTGAGTCCTGCCAGCAGGTGACACTTGGCCTTCCCTCTCTCTAAGGCAGAGTCCTGCTATGTGGCCGCCCCCTGCCCTCACCCCTGCTGTTTCAGAGCCTGGGAGGGGGCCGTCTGCCCTTGCAGCCCCTACCTGGTGCGGGTGCCAAGGCCCACAGCTCTGCTGGCCCTTCCACGCACGACAGAACGAGTCCTTTGTCGCCTGGATTTAGGGAGCTGTCCTATGGCTTCATGGACACTCACATACCTGCATGCCTAGGGGGACACTCTGCTCCCCAGACTCTCTGACCTCCCTCCTCCCCGCCCCCTCCCGGGAGGAACGGCCCCCAGGGATGAGTGACCCGGGCACACCTGGGTCGGGAGCGCGTCCTCAGCAAACCCTTCTCGGCCTGGGCCTCGGCTTCCTCACCGGTTCGGCCAGCCTCCTGGCCCAGTGACCAGCACAGTCTAGTCTTTTGGGAGGCCAAGATGCAGGGAAGTGGGGGTATCCGGCTGCAGGCCACTTGCCAGAGGGAAGGCGAGGAGCCTCCCCACTGCGCCTCGCCCCTGCTGCTCAGCGCCGTCCCTTCTGGTTGGGGCTGTCAACACGGCAGTATCTGGGACGCCAGTGCCCACCGCCGGCCACAGAGGCCTTTTCTGGACTAAGTCTGAGGACAAAGGCCGGGGTTCTTGGGACGGTGGGGCAGGAGCAGGCGTCTGTTCCTGCTAATGTGACAGGCTGGTATGAGCCCCGGCAGTTGGGGGACCTGGGTCCAGCCAGAGTTCTGCCCTCCCCTCCTGGGAGGAGTTCTTGGGGGTCCCTCCAGGCTGCACCTGGGAGTGACCCCCTCAGGGCTCCCATCAACCTGGCTGCTCCACACTGGCACTCAGGGAGGGGCTGGGGGCAGTGGGCTGAGAGCCAGGCCCTAGAGCCTGAAGCTGGTGCTGGCACCCTGGGCCGGGGGAGGGCAGCCTGGGGCCAGGGCCTTATTCTGGTCCCCACCGGGGCTGGTCCTTGCCACTAGGGGGCAAGAGGAGCAGTTTCCGAACCGTGGCCAATGTCGCCACCTGGTGGTCAACATGGTGAATGTAAACAGCTGAATAACGCAGGGAGGAGATGCAGAAATGCAGGAGGTGAAGGAAGCCTGGAGGTGATTTCTGGACTGAGGTCACTGGCCCAGGCAGGACGGTCACTTTGAGGGCTGCAGCAGGGCTGGCAAGGTCGGTGGGCACCCAGCCAGCCCAGTCCCTATAAGGTCAGCTTTTGCCAGCCACAGGGCTCCTGCTCTTGCTGCCCAGACAGGGCGTGGGGACACTGGGGTAAGGTGTACGCGGCCCCCGTGAGCTCTCAACTCCAGCCCCTGCAGACCCTGCCGAGGACAAAGCCCACTGCCGTGGTGCCTGACACCCTCTGCCTTGCTCCAGCCTCATCCCCAGACCAACTCCCTACCCAACACTGCTGCCAAAGCACAGCAGACGTCCCTACTCATTCACACCTCTGACCCTCTGCGTGCTTGTGGCCCCTGCCTGGAACGCCCTGTCCCCCGCTCGCTGTTTGCAACTCAGCTTCACGCCTCCTCTTCTGGGAAGCACCCTTCAGTTCCAGGTAGAACTCCTCCCTGCAGCTCACACACAATGCACCATCTTCTGTTAGCCCCTACCAGCTTATTCACCAATATCTATGCATATGGCACCTCTCCCTGGCTCACTGGGAGCCAAGGCAGGGCTGGGGGAGGGACACACTGAGGGACACAGCCGTAAACAATGGCCATAACTCAGTCTTAGAAAACAGTAAGAACAAGCTCTAGCACATCAGTGGGCGATTTCTGAGTGGCCCTTCCCTACCTAGGGCATTGTCTTTATCATAGTGACTACAACTGACCGGAGATGGCCTCTGTGCTCTCTGGGCCAGGCACTCAGGTATCTCCAAAAGGAAGGACTGGATACAGGGCTCAAGTGTTCAGGGTGTGGCTGGAGGGCTGCAGGGGCTGACAGCAGTGACACTGCAGAACTGACCCACCAGGGGAGCTGCCGCCACCTCTGAGGCTGCCGCCGCTACCGGTTCTAGAACTCACTGTGGTGACTCTGATCCAAGGGCCAGAAGGAAGAGTCAGAAAGTCACTGCACAAGCTGTGAGCCCCTCAGCACACACAGGCTGGAGAACAAGAAGCATGCTGATTGGCCAGGGCAGAAAACCTTCCTTCCCTGTGACCTCGCTTGCCATCAAAAAGGCAGATGACCTCTGCTCACTGCTAAGTCTCAAGCAAGGACACCTGACTGGCTTTGCACCCAATACCCTACCTGCCAACGTGGCTCGGAAGAATAGCTCTTAGTGCTGGTCTCTGCAGAACAGGGTGGCCTCTGAGAAGGATAGGACAGAGGGTGTGGTACTCACTGTCACGCGGATGGAGAGATGGGGTCTGGACCCAGGTCTGGGTGGCTCTGAATGAGATGGGGCACAAGGACTACTTCTACAAGGACTTCAGACCAGAAACTGACACCTGTTCAACCTTGGATGGATGCCATTCTGTTATAGATTCCAGCAGCCAAGGATAATTGTCCGAAAACAATTTATGCAGTCCCTCCTCATTTTTCTTTTTAAAAACCTTTATCTTCCTTTACATCCCTGAGTATGGCTGTAGTTTACTATGGCAAGCATATTCTACATTGCAATGTCTATTCCCGAGTAAATATCATTTTTCTCTTAGAAAGTCTCTCAGTCTGTTATTTAGAGATCGACATCTTGCATATTTCATGCTAAATTTACTATTAGGCAATTTATCATTTGTATTGCTGTTATGAATGGAAGCCTTTTCTTTTCTTCAATTGCCAGGAAGCACATGGACTAGCCAGAAAGAGACAGAGAGGAGGAAAAAGCACCCCAATGGGACAGTCATGCTGCAACCCCTTCTCCCTCTCTCCATCCTGTCAAGAGTCTGGGCAAGCATGCACATGTGCCTGTCTGTCTCTCGGGCCATCAGCGCTAGGATTTAAACCCTAGCCAACCACGCGGGTTCTGGTTCCCTTAACCACTAGGCTCCAGAGCCAGCCTGTTCTACTACATTTTCTAAATTGTTACTTGTATTGGTTTTTCAGAGTTTGTGATAGGTGTGTGCACTTACCAAAGAGAAAGAGAGTGGCAGAGACAGAGAAGAGAGTGAGAAAGCACTCTTCCCTCCCCGCAGAGGAGGCGGCCATGCTGCAATCCTTCTCCTTCATTCTCCTCTCCAGATTTGGGGCACACATGCACATACACCTACCGTGCTTCTGAAGTCACCAGGTCTAGGACTCAAACCGGGCGGTCAGCCATGTGGGATCCAGCCACCCAACCACCATCCCACCTGCTGGCTCCCTGGCACTGGTTTTTGTACTTTATCCTGTAGCCACATTATATTAAGCTCTTACCAATTCTAATAGTCTTTCAGTGGAATTTCTTAGGTTTTCTGAATGTAGCTCCAAATAAACATATGATGTAAGCACTTATAACTATTCATTTTCCTTGTTTTATTGCGTTCTCTAGAAATTCCAAAATCACTTTAAAAAGCAGTGGTGATATCATATACTAACTGTTCTTGCATCTAGGTCTGGAGTCTCTATTCTGCTCTGTGTCTGTTCTGTCTTCTTTTCCAGATTGCTTTAATTATGTGGGTATTTAATACCTGGCCGTTAATCACCCCACCACTATAGATCTAGTTCCTTAACATTTTCCTGATGGCGTTCTCGTTTTGCTCCTGCCTCAATGGCGTATCTCTAGCACTCCATCGCTCAATAAGACACAGGCTGAAAACCAGCACTTAGCATGTTTGGGAAGCTAACTGCTATTTCCTTAGAGACGTTCTGGAAATGGCTGCTTAATTTTATCAACTTTTTCCTGTAGCATCTACTCATATGAGCTTGGGGCTTTTCTCCTTCAATTTACTAACTTTAATGAATGAAGAATAAAAAGGGACATTTGTTTAGGGGTAGGGAACAGGGAAGGTCTCTCTGCTGTGTCTGTGAGGAGACCCGGTGCCTAATCACAAAGGTTAGAATCTCTTGCTTTGAGAGCAGAGACGTGAGTACAGGCGCACCTCCCAGGGTTAGCAGAGATGTGGGGCATGAGGGACCACCGCACACACCCGCCTGGACCCCCTTCATTGCTAGGAGGGAGGTGCCAAGAGGAGGGGCCAGGGGAAGGCCTTTCGTCTCCTTTTTTAAAAAATTGTTTGCCAGAGGGCGCATGCTCACCAGATAGGGAGGGAGAAGTGAGGAAGGGCCCCCCCGACACACTCACACACACACACACACACACACACCCGCCCCCGCCGAGAATGGTCATGGCATACATGCCTGGCATGTTTTTGAGACCGCCTGTCTCAAACTCCGACCAGGTCTTGGTCCGGGACTCACGTGCAGGGTGGGCCATGTGGAGTCCAGCGCCTTAACCACCAGGCCACCGCCGGCCCCCCAATGTCTCCTTTTATCTCAGGACTTCAAGGGCACTAGTGGCATTTTCGCTTTAGTGAGCAGCCTTTGGCAACTCACAAGAACGATAAGGAACCTTACCCAGCCCATCTTACAAATGAGGAAACAGGTTCAAAGACGGGTGACCCAGCAGAGCCGGGACGAGAAAGCAGCCCGGGCTGACTCCAAAGCCGGGCACTCCCGGGCACTTCCACCAGGTGGGGGTGAGAGCCAAGGGACGGAGCGGTCGGGCGGAGGGGTGCTGCAGCCGTCGGCCCCTCCCTCCAGCCCTCCCACCTTACCCAGCCCATCTTACAAATGAGGAAACAGGTTCAAAGACGGGTGACCCAGCAGAGCCGGGACGAGAAAGCAGCCCGGGCTGACTCCAAAGCCGGGCACTCCCGGGCACTTCCACCAGGTGGGGGTGAGAGCCAAGGGACGGAGCGGTCGGGCGGAGGGGTGCTGCAGCCGTCGGCCCCTCCCTCCAGCCCTCCCAACCCGGCGCGGGCCCGCCCCCCGGGGAAGGC
>NW_006203448.1:2969193-2973659 GCF_000334495.1 Tupaia belangeri chinensis | reverse complement strand
CAGCGCTGCCTGCCGGTGTTCGAGAACGCGGCGTTCGGCCGGCTGGCCGAGGCCTCGCACACGTGCGGCCGGCCGCCCGAGGACTTCTGCCCGCACGTGGGCACCGCGGGCGCGGGCGTGCAGTGCCAGCGCTGCGACGCCGCAGACCCCGAGCGCCACCACAACGCCTCCTACCTCACTGACTTCCACAGCCAGGACGAGAGCACCTGGTGGCAGAGCCCGTCCATGGCCTTCGGCGTGCAGTACCCCACCTCGGTGAACATCACCCTCCGTCTGGGTAAGCGCCGGCTGTGCCGCCGCCGCCGGGTCTCCACCCCATCCCAGCCCGGGACAGGACGGAGGAACAGGGCCTCTGCGCACCAGGCGGAAGGATAGACTGAGGGGTGTCCCTGGGGGCTGGAGGGGCAGGTAGCCTCCTGGGAGCCGCTTGCAGAGCCGGGAACCGGGAGTCATCACCACCCCCTGCCGTGGTGGTCTAACCTGACCCAGAACCGGCAGGAGAAGACTCCTGAGGCTGTCCACGGTCGCTGGTGTGTGTTCTTGGGGACCAGGGCCGAGGTGTCCACCACTGGACCGTAAGTTCAGTTCCTGGACAGGAGGCCCCAGTTTCATCCTGCAGTGGGTAGCTGGACCGCCCCCATGGCCTCTCTGCCTTGCTCATGATTCCCTGTGTCCAACCCCGGCCAAGGGACAGGAGCACGCAGATCCCTGGGGATCAGAAGTCAGGTCTGGATGGAGCCCCTCACTCCCTCCCCTGCCCCCCCTGCAGAGAACTGGAATGCCCCCAGGCCCAGCCCAGCATCCCACCTCCCCCTGCTACCCCCATGGGCTGACTTCTTTCCTGTCACAGCCTGGGAAAAGGGGTGTCGCTGGTTTCACCCCATTATCTGTGATGGCAAAATCTCCTCCAAAGCTTTGAAAACTCGAAGTAAACTCAAAGCACAGTTGACCTGGAGCAGCACAGGTTTGATTTTTTTCAGTAACTTCTGGGGAAGACAGTACAGTCCTGTAGATAGAGTTTCTCTTCCTCGGACTTTCCTTCTTTCTTCTTTCCTTCCTTCCTTCCTTCCTTCCTTCCTTTCTTTCTTTCTTTCTTTCTTTCTTTTTTCTGATTTTCTTTTTTTTTTTTTTTGGAGAGGTTTTTGCTGTAGGGTGTGTGCGCTCTCCAGACAGACAGAGACAGAGAGACAGAAAGCGGAAAATCACCCCCCAGGGGGGATGGCCATGCTGCAATCCCTTCTCCTCCATTCTCCTCTCAGGATCTTGGGCACACACACACGTCAGGCGTGAGTTTTAAGCCACTGGGTCTGGGATGCGAACCGCGGTCGACTACAAGGGAGTCCAGTGACATAGCCATTACGCTAACTGCTGGTCCCCCTCGGAGTTTCTTAATAACCTTTTCTTTTCTCTGGCTTACTTTATTGTAAGAATACAGCACATAACACATAGAACAGACCAGGCTGCATAGATGTGAATTAACCCAGTGCTGGTGTTATCAGTAAGTCTTTGGTGGAACTGGGCTATTACTTTCTGGGTAAGTCCAGAGCTATGTGTGAAGGACTGTTGCCCCATCCTTGTATTGTTCGAGGGTCAACTGTATTTTTATAACTAATTGTGGCTGTTAAATCTGACTGGAGGCTGTTCACAAACTTGGTTTATCCTAGTGAGAACAAATATTCATTCGGTTTTGCTACTAAAACCCTAGCCTGCAGCCCCAGCCCCCACCAGGGGTATTAACACAACAGGAAGAGACTTCAAAAAACTCATGAAAATGTGAATTAAATGACGAGTTTGTTTAGGTAGAAACAATTGTAGATACGTGCATAGTATTTTCATAATTCGCATTTTCCGTGAACTTTCTGAAGCCCTCCTAGCCTAGGAGACCTGCTCGCGTCCTGTCTAAGCCCTGAAACCGTTTGAACTCCAAAACCGATCTGGAGCTGATGCGTTTGGATCAGGAATATGGGACTGTACCCCAGTGTTCGGATGGGAAGGTTGCAGCTCAGTGAGGTCAGGGTTTGGCACGCAGCTCTAAATGGATGTCCGTGTGTGCGCTCTCCAGACAGACAGAGAGACAGAAAGCGGAAAATCACCCCCCAGGGGGGATGGCCATGCTGCAATCCCTTCTCCTCCATTCTCCTCTCAGGATCTTGGGCACACACACACGTCAGGCGTGAGTTTTAAGCCACTGGGTCTGGGATGCGAACCGCGGTCGACTACAAGGGAGTCCAGTGACATAGCCATTACGCTAACTGCTGGTCCCCCTCGGAGTTTCTTAATAACCTTTTCTTTTCTCTGGCTTACTTTATTGTAAGAATACAGCACATAACACATAGAACAGACCAGGCTGCATAGATGTGAATTAACCCAGTGCTGGTGTTATCAGTAAGTCTTTGGTGGAACTGGGCTATTACTTTCTGGGTAAGTCCAGAGCTATGTGTGAAGGACTGTTGCCCCATCCTTGTATTGTTCGAGGGTCAACTGTATTTTTATAACTAATTGTGGCTGTTAAATCTGACTGGAGGCTGTTCACAAACTTGGTTTATCCTAGTGAGAACAAATATTCATTCGGTTTTGCTACTAAAACCCTAGCCTGCAGCCCCAGCCCCCACCAGGGGTATTAACACAACAGGAAGAGACTTCAAAAAACTCATGAAAATGTGAATTAAATGACGAGTTTGTTTAGGTAGAAACAATTGTAGATACGTGCATAGTATTTTCATAATTCGCATTTTCCGTGAACTTTCTGAAGCCCTCCTAGCCTAGGAGACCTGCTCGCGTCCTGTCTAAGCCCTGAAACCGTTTGAACTCCAAAACCGATCTGGAGCTGATGCGTTTGGATCAGGAATATGGGACTGTACCCCAGTGTTCGGATGGGAAGGTTGCAGCTCAGTGAGGTCAGGGTTTGGCACGCAGCTCTAAATGGATGTCCGTGGACACCTAAGGTCAGAGCATCAACTCCCTGAGGTGGCTCACTGCCAGCAACTGCCTCAGCTCCTCCCAGGTGGGTTATGGTGCTCTGGAGAGATCTGGGAAATGACCCTGGGGCGGGGAGGACACAGTCCCCTCAGAGCAGGTAGGTGCTGCAGGTGCTGGCTCTTACCCCAGAGGCTCCGTTTCCCCCTGGGGCCTTGTTCCCGTCTCTCTTTTTTTTTTTTTTTTTTTTTGAGAGGTTTTTGCTGTAGGGCGTGTGCGTTCACCAGAGAGACAGAAAGCGAGAAATCACCCCCCAGCGGGGATGGCCACGCCGCAATCCCTTCTCCTCCATTCTCCTCTCGGGATCTTGGACATGCCCGCACACATGCCCAGTGTGAGTTTAAGCCACCGGGCCTGGGACTTGAACTGCGGTCGACTGCATGGGAGTTCAGCGACATAGCCATTACGCTAACTGCTGGTCCCTCGTTCCCTTCTCTTAACCTGTCTGGACCACGAGCTGAGGCTTCTGAGTGTGGGCGGGGATCTCTACCCAGACAAGGACGGGGTGTACAGGAAGCCAGAGGCGAGGGGCAGGCAGGGAGATGGCCGGGCAGGGCTGGCGGGACTCTGTGGCTACTGGGGCAGGAATCTGGGACAGGGTGGGGACAGCAGGGGAGACACACTGTTCCATGACAGAGGGGGTCACGTGTGTCAGAGAACTCAAGGCTCAAGGGAAAGGGGCTCAGCCGAAGCACAGGAAGGTGGGAGGAGACGTCCACGTTTTTAGATTTGAAGGGTTCCCGTTTGCTGGCTTGTACTGAGCTCCGTGCCTGTGTTCACTGAGCTCTGCCTGGGGCTGTAGGAGCCCGAGGGTCTGGTCCTCGCCTAGGCCAGTAACCGAGGCCCAGAGAGACCCCGCAGTGCAAGTGTGAAGATCTCTGTCTCTCTCTCTCTCTCACACACACACACACACACGTGCACACGTGTCTGCTGCGCCTTGCCCCAGGCCACTGTCCTTTCTCTGTGGAGCCTCATAGGAGGGAGTGTTTGCACAGTGAACGGGTCCTGCGTGGTGGAAGACAGCTCCTGGGCCCAACCCAGCGGGCAGGGCCAAAGAAGACTTTTCTCTGGGACCCAGCCTAAGGGGACAGCAGATGGAGACTGGCTCCAGGGCCCAGCCCAGGGTCCTCCTTTGCCTACTCTGGGAGGCGGAATAAACTGGCAATCTTGAAATCGAGCTTTGGGCTCAGGCCCATGGAGCCACTTACTGGACAATGATGTCACTACTGTGCCTCAGCGTCTTTGTCTGTGCTGGGGGATCAGAGTCTCCTCCCCGGGGACCAGCAGGTGGCGTGGTGGTTAAAGTGCTGGACATTCCCACATGGCTGACCATGGTTCAAGTCCTGGACCTGGTGGCTTGCTTGCTCTCTCTCTGTCTCTCTCTGGTCAAATTAAAATAAGGAAATTAATAAATAAAATTAAAAATAAATAATTCTTAAAAAAAAAAAAAAAGAAAAGAGTCTCCTCCCCTGGGGGGACACGCAGACCCC
>NW_006203448.1:2965851-2966876 GCF_000334495.1 Tupaia belangeri chinensis | reverse complement strand
AGTGTTCAAGTCCTGGACCTGGTGGCTTGCTTGCTCTCTCGCTCTCTCTCTGGTCAAATTAAAATAAGGAAATTAATAAATAAAATTAAAAATAAATAATTCTTAAAAAAAAAAAAAAAGAAAAGAGTCTCCTCCCCTGGGTGGACACGCAGACCCCGTGGGCTCAGGTGGGGCTATGCAGTCCTTGGGTGTGACCAGCATCACTCTGCAGAGAGTGCTCAGGACTGAGATTCCCCCATAGGGGTGGGGGGCAGCACTCGCCCCAGCCAACCCAGAGGACTCCTTCCCCTGGGCCCTGCTTCCACACGGAGGGCACTGAGCCCACCTCAGCCCCGGCTCTGGCCTGTTTCTGGTCCCGAGTGATGTAGGTTTGCGCCCGGCTCAGCTGTGGATTGCACAATGTTGGGGAAGGAGAGGTCTCGGGGTGTCGGTGTCCCCAGGGAAAGCCTGAACGTCAGACGAGGTGGTCCAGGCACCTCTGCCCTTGAGACACCTCTGCTGGCTCTGCCCCCGCTCTCCCTCTCCTTGAAGGCTGGTTGGGGGCGAGTGGTCTGTACCTCTGTCCCAGGCTTCCCTGGAGGGAGTGGGGTCAGTGGAATGGAGGTCGCCACTTTCCCAACCCCCTGTAGCTCCGGGACATCTGGCTCCTATCTGCCGTCCAGGCTGAGCCTTCCTGTCTGGGATGAAAGGCAGCAGCGGGGGCAGCCCTCTGCTGGGGCAGGGAGGCGGCTGGGCTGGGCCTGTAGCCGGTGGGAGTCATGGTGGGAGAGGCGTTGCAGACTACTCTGGGGGTCCCGCCAAGAACTCTTGAGACCGCATCCCAGCCTGGAATGGTTTGCTCTTACAGACAGGGACACCAAGGCACTGAGATTGCACTTGCTTGCCCAGTCACACCGGCCAGTAAAGGGCAGAGCCAGAGCCCCTTCGCTGCCCTTCTGAGAACGAAGCCCAGGTGGGCGGTCCTTTAAGCCTTGGTCCTGGGGAGAAGCCAGTCAGAGGAGGCTTTGGGGCGAGGCAGTCTCTTT
>NW_006203448.1:2956384-2965794 GCF_000334495.1 Tupaia belangeri chinensis | reverse complement strand
CATGCTTTCTCGGCATGCTTTACTGGGTTGCCGAGAACCTCTGCAGCCACAGAAAGACCCCTGGGGGCACTGTGCGGTGGTGCAGGGCAAACTTACTGCCAGGCTGACCACACTGCGAGTTCCCGGTTCACGTCTGGAGTCCACCCTGCATGCTGATGCCAGACTACCTGAGGCTAGGGTGCATCGGCGGGTCGAGGCCCTGTGGAGGGTGCCGTCTCTGCCTCTCTTGTTCATGGAAGAAAGAAGAAAAGTAAAAATTAACCTACAAAAGTACAACTTTAAAAAGAAAGAAAAAACCCGGGTCCCAGCATCTGAGTTCTGAGCCTGAGTGGGGGTGCAGCTGCGGGCTGGGCTCTGCCTCCCGCCCTCCACTCAGGCCCCAGTGGCCCGTGGGCAGAGTCGACTGCCCTCAGCCCCTGGGTGGTGACGGTCTGGGCTCATCGGTGCTATTTGACTGAGACACTCACGGTCCCTGCCCTCGCGGGCTCCGGGTGGGCCCGAAGACAGACTGGCACCCAGGGTGACGTGACCGAGGGTTCATACTCGAGAACACGCGCTGCGGCAGGTGCTCATGGAGCCAGCAAGGGCCTCGCAGAGACCTGAAGGCTGCAGCCCCTGCACAGAGAGGGAGGGTGACCTGGGCCACGAGCAGGCAGCAGTGCGCTGTGCCTTGGGCCTCGCAGGACCTGGCTGGGCCCCGGGGAGGAACGGGGAGCCCCAGCGAGCTGGCCCTAGAGAGCCCTGGAGCCAGCTGGGTCTCCTGCGCTTTGGCTCCGTCGCATCTTCCTGCGAGTGGGCGGCCGTGTTTGCTTTGGCCGGGTTGGCTGGGCCCAGTCCTCCTCTCTCCCTGGGGGTTCTGGCTGGAACGCAGATCCCAGGCGGGTCAGGGGGTCGAGGCTGCAGCCTGGTTCGCCTCCATCCACCCACAGAAGGGCCCCCATGGCCCTGAGCCCAGCAGGCCCTGGCTGTCTGTCCTCTCTGAGCCTCCAAGACTGCTCCAGATTAGCAGGAGTGGGAGATCCCAGAGCCCAGAGGGTGGGGGTGTCCTCCCACTGGCCCCCCAGCCACGGGGGCCATCCTGGTCTCCCTCTGGCTGCAGCCAGCTGCCCCCCAGCTGGGCTGTGATGGGCCCGATGCTCTCCTCCTTGGGCCTTGCATGGGCTGCTGTCCTGCCCGGTGCTCCCACCCACCTGGCTGGTCCATGTCTCACTCAAAACAGGACGACTGAGTGTCAGCTCCGGACCAAGCCCTGGGGATGTGGCAAGGACAAGCGCCTGTCTGCTCCCCCAGCTCAGGGGCCACTCCTCTGGGAAGCCCCTGCTCTCCCGCTGGCCTGTGCCCTCGGCCTACCCCGCTGCGGTCTGGAGCACGTCGCATTCCGGTTTTGGTTGGTTTGTGTTCATGCCCAGCTCCGAGCTGCCCGAGGGGTGCCCGTTTTCACAGCGGGATCACAGGGCCCAGCTCAGGTCGCGACACAGTGGAACTGGGTAGATGTTGGCCGGGCTAACAATGAAGTCACAGCTGGGGCCAGCCTGTGGCATGGAGGTTAAGGTGGCTGGATCCCACATGGCTGACTGCGCGGTTTGAGGCCTGGACCCGGCAGCTTGAGGAGAAACACACTGGGCACGTGTGTGTGCCCAAAATCCCAGAGAGAGAGAGAGAGGGGTGGAGAAAGGTTCATGGCGCGACTGTGCCCCGGGAGGTGCTTTCTTACTGTCTCACTCTCTGGTGAGCACAGGCACCCTGTGGCAAATTATTGGGTCATCAGAAAAGCATTTCTGCATAGAAAAACATGAAAAAATACATCACGACTTTTCCAATGACCCGATTAAACAGGAATCACTGCTAAACTTCAGTCTCACGCACACTCCGTGACGGGCTGGCCGTTGCTGCTGTATGAGGTGCATTTTGCAAGCGGGGAAGCTGAGGCACTGCCTTCCAGTTCCTGCCCAGTTAACCAGAGGGAGGCCAGGCGCATTGCCCAAGGCCAGCGGCTGGGAAGTGGGGATCTGGGCTGTGAGCTCCGGCATGTGCAGCGACCGTGCGTCTGCTCTCTGGAGCAGGGAGTGAGTGGCTGGTACCTCCCAGCCTTCGGTGCACCTGCAGTCCTAAGCTGGCACTCTGCCTCCTGGCCTACCCCGCCCCGCCCTGCCCTCCCTGCCTGCCCTGGGCTCCAGCACTTGGCTGGCCTGCTTCCCTTTCCTGCTCTCCTCCATCCCAGGTCAGCCCTTTGGCCAGGAGTGCCCCGGCCTCGTCGCGTGCCCAGGCTTTGCCTGTCAGGACGATGGTGCATGTTCGAGATTCCACCGCACCTCTCGAGGGCCTGTCTGCCACCTGAGCCCGTGACTAGTAACTCAAGCAGCTCCCCGGGCATCAGGCAGCCCCGGGGTGTCAAACAAGGGCCTTAAACGTAGAGACCAGAAGGAAAGGCGCTGACATTGAAGCAGCATTACTGACCGAAGCTCAAGGGTGTGCCCGGTGTCCACTAACAGATGGCTGGATAAGCAAACTGTGGTATAGACAAATAACAGAATTAAAAAAGGATTGTAACTGCCCGAGAGTGCACGCTCTAGCCGGAGAGAGGGAGAAAGCAGTCCTGATGCGGTGTGGTCATGCCGCAATCCCGTCTCCCGTGTCTCTTCATCCCGTCGGATGTGGACACACACGCAAACACGCACGCCTGGCGTATTTTTCATGTGGGATCCAGGTCCCTAACCACTAGGCTGCAGGGCCGGACCAGCCAATGGAATATTACCCAACTGTGGGAAGCAGGAAAGTCTGACCCATGCTTCCATGGATGAACCCCAAGGACACTGTGCTCAGTGAGTGAAGCCAGTTGCGAAAGGACAAATGCCATGTGGTTTCACTTACGTGAGGGACCTGGGGAGTCAGACCACGGAGCCAGAAAATGGGATGATGGCTGCCAGGGCTGGGGCCACGGGAGCCCGTGTTTAACAGGGACTGGGTTCAGTCTGGGAAAATGAAAAGGGTCCGGAGGCCGATGGTGGTGATGGTCGTGCAAGAACGTGAGTGCACTTAGTGCTGTTGGACTGCACACTTATAAATGGTTACGATGGCAGCGTGTGTGCACACAAGCGTGTGAGTGTGCACGCATGCGTGTGTGTGTCTGTGTGTGTATGTTTTTAGGTAAAGGCATCTTCCTTCTTCCCCTGGTCTCTCTGCACCAAAGTTAGAGACTCCTGGACCCTCTTCTTAGCCCTGTGACAGCACTCGCGAGCTCATCCGCTGGAATAGCCTTCGTCTGCCACCCTCTCCATCGTGTTCTCAGCCTCTCATCTTTCCTGGGTTCATTGCAACGGTCTGGAATGCTCTTCTTTCCAGCCTCGTAGTGTTTACCCTTTGGTCAGGCCTCATCCCGGACTAGACCTCGAAATCCTTCCTAACACAGGCCCTAGGCAATGATCAATCCCAGTGCACCCCCAGGCCCCAGCTCCCCAAACCTGTTCCTGCTCTCCCAGCTAGACAACAGACTGGGCGACCTCAGTTCGTGTTTGTGCTTAGACGTGGGTGCAGAGGGGAGGCCGTGATGGGCCCACCCCATCTGGCACAGCCCGGCTCTGTGGCATCTGGCAGCATGGTCACAGGGAGAGCCCCAACTGCTCACGGGGATCCACCACACCCAGCAGTGCCAGGAGCTAGGATGGAAGAGGCAGGATAGACAGTGTGGCTAGACGCTGGGGCTCACGGCCCTGCTATGATCCCCTGGCTGGTTCTGATGCCCACGGTGGGCAGGGCAGCCACGCCCTCACATTTCTGCGCAGTACCCCACCCCACCCCCAGGCCACTGCTCCCCAGATGGCTCCAATTAAAGGGCTTTGTTTTGTTTCCATTTTCCCAAAATAAGCCTCTGTGTTCAGCTCTTTCTGCTCCGTCGGTGCCGGATGTGGGCCGGCTCGAGTTTATGACTGTCTCGCTGTCATTCTTGGCGGGTTTTATGTCCCAGCTGGTTGGAGGGACATGGGTTGGCACTCCTGGGGCTTGGCTTGTGGGGCCTCTACTGTGCCTGGCTCCTGGGTCACCCAGCAGGTAGAGGCCAGGAGGGGGCAGCTGGCACCTTCACATCTCCACGGGCACCGGCATCCCATTCCCAGATCGCTTCTTCTCTCTGGGGACCCACGGGGCCCAGAAGGGCAGGGCAGTCTGATTCCTGGCAGGCACCCGGAGCTGTGCTCACAGAGACTCTGCCACTTCCTGCATGGCGTCGGGCGAGTCCCTTCTCCCTGAGCTGCAGGCGGCTCATTAGTGAGACGCACACAGAGATGGGGCAGCTTGGGGACCTCAGGTTTCCAGTTTGTGTAAAACACTTAGCAAGGTGCTCACGAAAGCTGCTGTGGTTGCTAAACACAGACTCAGTGGGGACGCGACCTGAGGCACACCCGGGACGGTGCCCGCCCTGTCGTCTGGCCCGCCTGCCTGCTCAGCGCTCTTCCTGAATCGCACACTTCCTAAAGGGAGAATCTGCTTGGCCTTGACTCGCCCAGCCGCAGCATTTATTGAGCACCAGCTGTGTGCCGGGCGTGGTGCTCCGCTCTGCGGTTTCATGGTGCCTACCCCAAGGGAGTCCAAGCCTAGTGAGAAAGGCAACAGGTCTTTCTAGAACAGGGGGAAGAGCCCGGGCAGGCTGGGGGGCACTGATGAGGCACCCGAACCGTGGCTCCAAGGAGGAGCAGCCGGGGGCGGGTGGGGAACAGTTGACCACTGGGCTGGATATCCGCAGGGCTGTGGCTACTCATGGCAGAGCCTGCAGGTCAGGCCAGTGGGATGACGGATGCACGGGAGCCAGCCAGGTGAGGAGTGGAGGGAACAGCATGTTGGGCAGCCCAGAACCCAGGGAGCCATGTGCTCCCAAGCAGGGTCACCTTCCAGTTAGCAGTTGGGATAATGTTTGGGCCCAGCTTTCCTGAGGTAACACCCGTGGGCTGGCCACTCTGCAGCTCGTTGGTCCCTGGAGCCTGTGGATGTCTGGGACGTGGCTGTAAATGTAATTCTCGTCCTGTTTAGAAGGTCTTGGGCCATTTCCTTTCTCAGGGCTTCGGATGCCTTTGGCAGAAAGCTGTCCCCCACGAAGCAGGGATTAAGTTGCTTCCTTGGCCCTTGTGTCCTGTTGTAACAGAAGTCCCCGCAGCATCGGCACGATGTTGCCTCCTGGCTCGGCAAGGAAGGAGAAGCCAGTGGGTTTCCTAGCGCGTGACAGTGACGGCCATTTTCCAGTCACATGCTCTGAGCTGCCAGCCACCTTCTAAGTGGCCCCAGCGCCCCTCCCGAGAGGTGCCTGGCTGCGGCCGAGCTGTTCACGGAGTCTGCGCCCACCAACCTGCAGCCGTGCCTCAGAAGCCGCGGTGGACACATCTGGGCTGAACCTCTGCCTGGTTCCCAGGCCCGGAGCCTGCTCGGGGCAGGGCAGACCCCGTTGGGGCCGTTTGCTCATATGCGTTCCTTGAAGGGCCTGGGAGTCACCGTGCGCAGCTTGCTACGGTGGAACTTTGAAAGACGTCTTAAAAGGAAGCACGGCAGGGCGCTTGCTTTAAAAAAAAAAATACGTGCAAATGTGTTTTCTCCAATTTTTAAATTAGAACAGGCTTCGTTCCTTATTTGAAGTCCAGAAGTAGGGTTGTTCTTGTGGCTCCTTCCTTTAGTCACCAAACTGCCTTCCCAAGGGCCAGGGTGTGTATTTTTCCCAATTTCATTTCTTATTGTGGTAAAATACACAGTGTGACGCTCCCTGCCTTAACCATTGTGAGTGTGCAGCTCCGAGGTGGTGAGAACATTCCCGGGGTCCTGCAACCGTCGCCCACCTGCTCCAGAACCTTCTCATCATCCCCAGTGAAAACTCTGTCCCTGAAACACCGACGCCCACCCCCTCCCCAGCCCCTGGCCCCTGCCATTCTGTTTTCCTTGCCTGCCTGTCTCCTGTTCACTTATCGCCACAGGGCACATGGACAAGAGAAAGACGGGGAAGGAGAGCGCCCTCCGGTGCAGGCTGGTCACGCTGCAGCCCCTTCCCTTCCATTTCTCCACCCCAGCAGGATTTAGGGCTTGCACGCACATGTGCATGCCATGCCTTTCAAGCCATCAGGGCTGGGATTCGAACTGAGGTGGTGGACAGTGCGGGATCTGACTCCTGTGCACAGGTTTAACCACTGCGCCCTGGGCCAGCCCCGGTCTACTATCTGTCTCTGCGGTTCTGCCTCCTCCAGGCCTCCCATGTCGGTAGAACCCCACGGTATTTGTCCTTCTGAGACTTGCTTCTTCCGCTTAGCAAAATGCCCTGAAGGTTCGCACACGTTAGAGCCTGTGTCAGAGTTTCCTTCCTTTGTCACACTAAAAATATGCGTGTGTGTGTGTGCGTGCGCGTGTGTGTGCACATCAGACCATGCTTATCCGCTCGTCCATCAGTGGACACTGCTCGGGCTCCCACAGCTTAGATACTGTGAATGGTGCTGCTGGGAATAGGGGCGCAGACCACTCTCCGAGATCCCACTTGTAACTCTTGGATGCAGACCCACGGGGGGCTTCCTGAATCGTTTGGTCATTCTATTTTTCAGTTTTTGAGGAATTGCCAAAGTATTCCATAGTGGCTGCACCATTTTATGTCCCTCCAGAAGTGTACAAGGATTTTAGGTTCTCCAGATCTTTGGCAACGCGTTATTTTTGTTTATTATAGTAGCCATACTAATGGATGCGAAGTTCAAGTGTGTGTGTGTGTGTGTGTGTGTGTGTGCATACACACATGTGCATACAGCTCTGTGCAGACAATGGAAGATCCAGTATGAGTCACCCATTTGAGGATTTGCACTTGTGTGCTTTAGACACAGTCAGCTTTAGAACACTGTCCTCACCCAGGAGAGACTGTGCAGCCACTAGCAGATACTTCCGTTCCCCCGCCCAGCCCCTGCAGCCCCCTGGGCGTTTAACGCGAGTGGACTTGGATTTCGTGCAAAGATGGTTTAGGGGCTACCCTTGTTATAGCCCCCTCAGTGCTCTGCCCTCCCCTGGCCCGTGCTGGTCCCCGGTCTGTAGCTCCGTGCACTCTGGCTGCAGGAGGCGCGCTCTGTGAACCCCGTAGCCCGTGTTTGGTGGACGGGCGTTTCCAATGCTCTTGGCCAGCTACCTGGCGTGTGCTGGGCCATATGGTCACTCCGTGCTCCACAGTTCAATGAATTTCCAGACTGCTCTCTGGATGACTGCCCCATTTTACATTCCTGCCAGCAGCGTGTGAGCCTTCCCATTTCTCTATATTGTCACCACCATTTGTAATTCTGGCTTTTCGTTTTAATTGCCCAAGGGCGGGTGCACCCACTAGAAAGAGAGACAGAGAAAGAGGGAGAGGGAGAGAGCACCTGCCGATGAGGCGAGTCACATGCTGTCTCTTCCCATTTCTCCATCCTGTCAGGATTTGGGGCCTGGTGCACAAGCCCCTGGTGTTTTGTTTTGTTTTTAAAGAATTGTTTTATTTAACTTTATTTATTTATTTGCTTATGTTTTATTTGACCAGAGAGGGAAGTGAGAAAGCAAACTGCCAGGTCTGGGACTCGAACTGTGGTCGACCACTTGGGAGTCTAGCGCCCTTAACTACCACACCACCTGCCAGCCCTGTGCCTGGTGTGTTTTTTAAGCCGCAGAGTTGGGATTTGAACCGTGCTTGGCCATGTGGGATCTGACTCCCTTAACCACTGGACTATAAGGCTGGCCCTTGCCTTTTAAAATTCACCCTTTATTTTCTTTAACACACACACACACACATTTATCTTGAGACCAGCAGATGGTGTAATGGCTATGTCGCTAGACTTTTATGTAGTTGACCACAGTTCAAGTCCTGGACCCAGTGGTTTAAACTCACTCCGGGTGCATGTGCGTGCGTGCCCAAGATCCCAAGAGAATGGAGGAGAAGGGATTGTGACATGGCCATCCTCCCTGGGGGGTGATCTCTCACTTTCTGTCTCTCTGTCTCTCTATCTGTCTTTCTAGCGAGCGCACAAGCGCACGTGCACTATAGCAAAAACCTCTCCAAAAAAAAGGAAAAAAAAAAAAAGACAGAGAGACCACATGTATTCCATGGGCCAGCAGATGGCGTGAAGTTAAGGCAGCTGAATCCTGTATGGGCCACTGTGTGCTTCAGGTGCCAGACTCAGTGGTTTAAACACATCAGGCAGGGCCATCAGGTGGCGTGCTAGTTGAGGTGCTGGACTCCCACATAGCCGAGTGTGGTTCAAGTCCTGGACCTGGCAACTTGAAAATCACGCTGGGCATGTGTGTGTGCGTGCCCACAATCCTTGGAGGAGAAGGTATCATGGCGTGGCCACCCCCTTGGGAGAGAGTTCTCATTCTCCCTCTCTTTCTGCCTCTGACTCTCTCCAGTGAGAACACACACCCTATAGCTATAGCCAAAAAGAAAGGCAAGAAAAAAGAAAAAGAAAGAAGCAGTTTGATTCTCTGGGAGCTACCCCAGCGCTATCCCCATGCTGCACCCCAGCCTCGGGGCTGCCCAGAGTGGACAGGGAGGCCACGACACTTGAGCCCAGGGCCCCCTTGCGTGGCTTCAGCATTAAGGAACTTCAAGGCACTGCCCAGCTGTCGCAGCTGGCCGCTGCGTTCCCACTCCCCTGCCGAAATCGAACGTGGACATGGTTTCCAAGTCCAGTGCTTCCTCCCAGCGAGCCGTGGAAGGGGGCAGTTGTCCCCCCCCCCACAGCTGTGTCTGTTCCCGGTGCGTCCTTACCTCCCAGGGTTGCATTTGTGCTGCCCCCTGGTGGTTTTCTGCTCAAGGTGTTGCTCGTTGCCTTCCCAGAAGGGAAGAGGAGGAATTAGAGACCCCCTCCTCCCCACTGCCCTGCCCTCCACCCTAGCCTCCCCTCCTATCCCTGGGCCTCTGGATAGTCGAGTTGTCCTGGGGGTGCTTGGTGCCTGGCGCGTGAGGATCTCTCCTTTCCGGTGTCCCGGCATATGGGGGCAGGACTAGACACAGCAGGCCGGGCCAGCAGGTGGTGCGGTGGATCCCACTGCACTCCCAGTGGCTGACTGTGGTTCGAGTCCCAGACCTGGCACCTTGAAACTCACGCCAGGCACATGCGCATACGTGCCCACGAGCCCAGGAGGAGAATGGAGAAGGGGTTCTGGTGTGGTCATCCTCCCGGGGAGTGATTCCTCACTCTTCTGGGCGGAGGAGCAAGAAAGAGGAGGAGGCTGCACAGAGGCCCTGGCCATCGGGCAGGGCTGGGTCCCTGGCTGTGGCCCCAGGGGCTGTGATGGGGTGGCCTTGCCAGAGCAGCTTCTATGCAACAGTCCGGAGAAGCCGAACTGTGGTGTGTTCAAGGCTGAGGTGGGAGAGGAGCCCCTGGGGCCAGCAAATCTAGACTTCTCTTGGGGAACTAGAATCGGAAGGGCAGTTA
>NW_006203448.1:2951360-2955618 GCF_000334495.1 Tupaia belangeri chinensis | reverse complement strand
ACAATTGCTGCTTGGAACGGGCTTCTGTAGTCGTGGCTAGGGAATGAGGCCAAGGGCACAAGCGGGCCAGTCTGTTCTGTTGAGGTGCAGTAAACGAAGTCACTTTCTAAGAGCTAAGCAGGCTTTTTCCCAGGAGCCACAATGGCCACTGCTGGAGGGATGGTTGCCTGCCAGGGCGTCACAGTGCAGATCCCTGTGGGGGGAGGCAGATACCCGGAAGCACACAGCAGCGCCCTCTCCCCTGCCCCGACAGGCACCACTAATCGATGGTGGCACTCTTAGCCCCAGCTCCAGTGATCCGCTCAGGATCCACCCAGGATAGCGTGTGCCGTGCAGTCGGCCTGCTGTCCCTGGCAGGGTCATGGATCTCCTTTCCCGTCTGTAAGATGGGCTCACACCTTCCTGTTGCAGGGAAGGCTTACGAGATCACCTACGTGAGGCTCAAGTTCCACACCAGTCGCCCCGAGAGCTTCGCCATCTATAAGCGCAGCCGCGCCGGGGGCCCCTGGGAGCCCTACCAGTACTACAGCGCCTCCTGCCAGAAGACCTACGGCAGGCCCGAGGGCCAGTACCTGCGCCCCGGCGAGGACGAGCGCGTGGCCTTCTGCACCTCCGAGTTCAGTGACATCTCCCCGCTGAGCGGGGGCAACGTGGCCTTCTCCACCCTGGAGGGTCGACCCAGTGCCTACAACTTCGAGGAGAGCCCCGGGCTGCAGGTCAGAGAGGAACGGGGCCTAGGGGTTGGGACTGGCAGGAGGGTGGCCCAGAACTGGACCCCAGAGGGTCCCCAGGTCAGGACCCACAGCAGGCCTGTGAGATCCGTGGCCTTCCAGCTTGACGGCACGGAAGCCTGGGTCTAGATCTTTTGTGGGCGCCTGACGGTGAAGCGGCCATGGGGGGGCTGTGCGGGCGAGCAGTCCCTTCTCTCACCTCCTGCCGCGGAGCCCTTGCCCCCGGGAGCCTGCTGGCAGCCCCAGCTCCCGCAGCCCTGTCTTGGATGGGTGGGGAAACAGGCCTGGGGATATGCCTGAGTTGGAGGCAGGGTCCAGACGGGAACCGGTGCCCAGCCCCCTGCTGGCGCTCTCCGGCCTCACTTCTCTGGGAATGATTCCTGGGCCTGTCCGTCCGGGGGTCCCCTGAGGTGCTCATCTTCGAGAGTGCAGGGGAAGGACGTGGGCCCCAGTGCGGGCTGTGTCCGAAGCTGTAAGGTGGTGCTGACCAGTGAGTCCCTGATGGTGGAACGGCCTCCGGCCGCCCAGTGGCAGGGGCGGCCACGCACCGCTGTGGCTTTAGGGCACTCCCACTGTGACTAGGTGCCGAGGAGAATTATTATAAGAGTGTATTTGGCGTTGATGAGTTTGGCGTGACTCGCCTGTGACTAGCGGCTGCCCACCGCAGAGCCTCGCTGTGGCGTGGCGCATGGCGTGGCAGAGCAGACGCGGCCTGTCGGGGTCGGCACCGCATATGCCCGCCTTCCTGCGTGTCCGCAGCAGATGGTCGCAGATGTACCAGCCTCCTGGGCCTCGTGGGCCACTGGCCGGCTCCCGGGCCACCCCCTGGGCTCTGACAGGCCTCGGCAGTGAGGCCTCCACCTCCCGTTCCAACTTTCAAAGCTCCTCCTTTGCCTCTGGGATGGTGAGGGGCTGGGGTTAGAATCCTGTCTTTTTTCCAGAGGGGACATTGAGGCCCAGGAAGAGGTTGTGTCCTGCCCTGGGTGGGTGGCACAGGAAGAGTGTGGTTCGGGGGTCCCCAGGGCCAGCCCAGGCTTAGCAGTTCACTCCAAGGACCAGCCACTGTGCTCGTGGGTGTGCCTGACTGCAATCGGAGGACACGGGCGGAAACCAGCCAAGGGCGGCCTGCCCAGGCGGGGGCCAGGTGACAGGCAGCAGGCCTCCAGGCATCCTCCCCAGGGGACTCGTGGGTGGCACTTCCTCTCCCAGTGACAACATGCAGAGTGTCGCCGCAGGGAAGCCCACCCAGTCTGAAGTCCTGTTTTTACTGGAGGTTGGCCATGTCAATGTGGCTGACCGCTTGTGCGACTGACCTGGGCCCCTCGGAGGTTAGGCCCGTACCACGTGGCCCGAGGTCAGCACGGAGTGTCTTCCGCCACCCAAGGGAAGACATTCTTCCCAGGCAGGAGACCGGGGCTGAGGGGACCCAGGGCAGAGGGCCAGACCTCCCTTTCGACGAGGGGTGACTGTGGCACCCAGAACCTCCTCTGCAGACACCAGCCCCGTGGGTGCCCGTAAGCCCCTGATGTGTCATTGCTGTGGTCTCGCTTCTGCCCTCCTCTGCTCAGGGCTCCGGCTCTGGGGTTTAGAGGTCAGAGGACAAGCCAGGCCCGCCCTGATGCTGTCCCTGCTGGGACGAGATTGAGACCACATATGTTCTGGACATTGTCCCGACGAGAGCAGCCGTTCACAGATGGCCCCCTGCTGCTCCCAGGCCAGAGCCAAGGCCAGAGCCCCGATGTGTGGATGTGTACCTCAGCCCTGCCTGGACACATCGGGGGCGGGGAGGGTGCTTCCTCAGAGAGCAAGGAGTGTGGGCGGAGGGACAGACGGCCATATCTGTGCAGTGGCTGCATCTCGGGTCCCCCAGGGAGGACGAAGGGCCCTGGGGAGAAGGCAGCCCCACCATCGGAGTCAGGCCACCAAAGCAGAGGGGTCACCTGAGCTCCGCTTGCGTCCTCCAGGTTCCTCCTCCTCCTTCGTGCCTTTGGATTTGTTCAGTTTTTTAAAAATTATTCATGAATTTCTCCCATGAGTCAGAGAGACAGAGACGGCACCCCCATGAGGGCCTTGACGCCATAATCCGCCCCAGCGTCAGCCAACCTGGCGGCCTCAGGAGGGTCTCAGGCAGAGCCCCGTTCCGCCCTCCTGTGCCAGCCTCCCAGAGGTAGCGTTTGCTGTGGCACCACCATCTGGGGCCCCAGATGGAGCCATTGTGGGTGCCAAAAGCCCATTGCCTGGGCACCGGAGGGCTTCGGGTTGCCCTAAAGTGGCCTTTAAGGCACAAATTATGCCCCCTACGATTTGGGCTAAAGGGACCAACTCCCCACCCCAGCTCCCATCTTGTGCCTCATGGTTCTGACCCACTGTCTTCATAGGCTGATGGGGCAGGTCAGAAAGTGGACTCACGAGCCCAGAGAAGGGTCCCTGTGGCCAAGACCTTGGGCCGACCTTGTCCTCTCCGGTCCCCATGGGTGTGATGGGCAGGAGGGAGGACACAGGAAGGTGGGGTAGTCTAGTGCTTAAAGCTAGGACCCTGGAGGGACCAGCAGGTGCATGGCGGTTAAGGCACTGGACTCCTATGTGGCCAACTGTTGTTCGAGTCCTGGACCTGGCCGCTTGAAACTCATGCCAGGTGTGTGTGCATGTATGCCTAAAATCCCGAGAGGAGAATGGAAGAGAAGGGGTTGCGACGTGGCCACCCCCTTTGGGGAGTGACTTCTCTTTTTCTGCCTCTCCGTCTCTGTCTCTGGTGAGCACACATGCTGTATTGCAAAATTCTCTCAAAATAAAAACACCCAAAAACTAGGACCCTGGGGTCAGAGACATCTGAACACGAGCTCTGCCACGTTCCCGCCTGGAGCGGAACGCCTGCCCCGTCTGAGCCTCAGTCGCCTCATGGTAGCGGGGTGGCAGCTGCATCCCAGGGCTCTCTGCGCAGACCCAAGCACAAGCACACAGCAGTGCCCGCCGCCGCACCCTCCAACGCTGCTATCCCTCTGGTTTGCATTCTTAGGTGACACATCTCTGGAGAATGAAGAGTCGTGGCACCTCTGGCCATGGGCTGCTGGGTTCCCCGCCCCTCGGCAGGTCCAGGCGGCACAGCCCCATGCCTGGCCGCATGCCTGGTGCTGGTCTCCAGCCCGTGTGAGACCCCTGGGCCAGAAGCATTTTAGCCAGAGCCCTGCGTGCACAGCGGCCTCTGAAAGTGCAGCCTGGGGTGGTTCGTGGAGGGGCGGAGCCTGCAAGCTCAGTACTGAGACTCCCACCGTAGGTTCAGGTGCTGGACCTCCTCCGGCAGAGGCCCAGGGTCCCGACTGCGGCTCTGGCCGTCCTGAGCTCCTGAGTCATGCTGGGTGAGAGGACGGACTGCCAGGAGCTCGTTTTCTGTGCCGATGAGCCTGATTGCTGAACCAGGGGCTCCTGGCTGAATTAGCGCTGATTAACATGCAGCGGGGCCACCTCTGATGCTAACAGCAGGCGGAGGGAAATGTCAGTCTGCACGTGGGTTCCCACTTCCCCACCCG
>NW_006203448.1:2947184-2951073 GCF_000334495.1 Tupaia belangeri chinensis | reverse complement strand
CGATCAGCGAGGATTAATCGAGTGTCTGCTCCGTGCCAGACCGGGGGGTGTGGGACTGCAGCAGGGGCGAGGGGGCTTCACATTCAGGAGGGTTGGAGAGACGTCACCCAGAGCTGGTGACCTGTCGCACGTATGAGGCCTCAGAAGCCTAGGCCCACCCCACTCCAGTCGGGGGACAAGGTCAGCTGACCCCTAGGACAGGGTGCAGGAGTCGCTGGGAAGTCGGGGCCCTCACAGCAGAGTCTTACCAGGCTGCTTTTGCTCCTGCCCACCCCCAAGCACCTCTCCCTCTTCCTGAACACACACTAGACCCCATGCCATCCTCCAGACACCATCACGGGGAGGTACATCCTCTTCTCATCTCACAGATGGGGAAATGGAGGCTCCAGGACCCCAAGGAAAGCTGTATGGCTATTGAGGGGCCAGGCCTCCAGGCTGGTATGACCCCAAAATGCTGGGTCCCCATTTCTGCAGTGCTCTCAGGATCTAGGCGTGGCTATTCCTGGGTCCCAGAAGCCCCAGGGTGGCCAGGCAGGCCTGCCAGCAAGGTGACTGGGACCTGCTGACGGTGGCCCTGTCCCTCTGCCCAGGAGTGGGTCACCAGCACGGAGCTCCTCATCTCCCTGGACCGGCTCAACACATTCGGGGACGACATCTTCAAGGACCCCAAGGTGCTGCAGTCCTACTTCTATGCCGTGTCCGACTTCTCCGTGGGCGGCAGGTAGGCGGGAGGCAGGGCACCGGGCTCGGGGACCAGGACCAGGGCAGCAGGGGCGGCACACACCCCATCTCTTTCCCCGAGCTGCTTGCCCTCTGCCAGACATGCCGGCTTTGGGGCCCTGCTGTTGCCTCAGCCTGCGGGTCCCTCCCGCTTCTTCCTCAGCGGGAGATGTCCCTTCCCTGCTGCGGAGGGAGATGCTGCTGAATCGCACTTCTCATGGCACCCGGCCAGTGCACGTGGTGTGTTGCCTGTTTCTCCCCCAACATCACACGTCGGTCTTCCCCGAGAAGCAGGGGCTGCCCCAAGGGCCGCGGCCTCATCTTCCTACCCTCGCCACCCCGGGGCCTGGAGTGCACATAGTCACAGGTGCTGGGTGCTCAAGGAGGGTCTCGGCACAGTTGTGTCTTCCACACGGAGGCTTCGGGGGCCTTACTTTGGAAGGAGGGAAGACAGATGCGTTCCTGCCGTGTCCCATGGCGGCTCACCCCAGTCAGACTGCCTTCCAGTAAACATGCAGCCCAGCCCAACGGCAGGCATGGGGAAGCGGAGGCCTGGAGGAGGTGCTGGGCGTGGCCCCGGGAGGGGAGAGCTGGGGCTTGCAATGGGGGTCCGCGTATCTGGAGTGGAGGGAGGGTGGGTGCGGGGAGGTGGACTGAGCTAGGAGGGTCAGGCTCACTCTCATCTCCACTCAGTGGGGAGCTGTCGAAGGTTTGGCCGGGACAGTGACAGGATCAGATTTTAAAAACACCCCACTTCCTGACAGCCTAGAGAGGGAGTGGATGGGAGGAGAGCTGATGGGAGGCATTTGGGTGGGAGCCCGCGCCTGAAAGCTGCTCAGGATGGCGCAGCTCGGCTGTGAGGTGGCTGTGGGAGTGGGAGCCAGGAAGGCCGCTTTGGAACTTGAGTGGCACGAGATGGGGAAGGGCCGGGGGGTGTCGAGGAGCCCTCTGCCCCTTCCAGGCCACACAGGAGTCTCGGTCGAACTTCCTTGGAGGGGGCTCTCCAGAATGGGAGACTACAAGGCCAGCCCCTGGTGTTGGGGGGCTTTGGGCCAGGGAACATCTGGACCCCAGCTGCCGAGACAGACCACCCTCAGACTGGCAGGCAGCTGGGGCTGGCTGCTCACAGGGGGCAGGTGGCCCCAGCAGCCTGCAGCCCACGATGGCCCCAGGGCCTCACCCTCCCCTCGCCTTCACAGGGATGGGAGGTATTTGCTGCCCCCCCAAGCACCTCGCCATTTCCCTGGGGACCAGTGTCTCCAAGACTGCCCAGTGCCCGCCCCACTCCTGCCAGAAGAGGTGGGGTGTTGGCCGCCTGCACTGGACCCCACAAGGAAGCAGCGTCCTCTGCCTGTTACCAGTGGAAGAAAGCACCGGGGCCTGGCCACAGGCCGAGGAGACTCATTAGTGCTGCTGGGGGTGGTTGGAACACGTGGCAGCCACCCTGTGGCCATCGAGGCCGGTCCGGGAGCTCAGGGCCTGCGCATTGGTGCAGAGGGTGGGCTTAGCTTCAGGCTCTGCCACTCGGCCCCTGTCACTTCTGAGGCCCGAGCCTGTTCCCTCGCCTGTGGAGTCGGGGCACTGAGGTCCCTCTCACCTCGTCGGTGAGACTCCAGCAAGAAGCTGAGCTAATCGTTGGGTCCAGGGCTGACACGGGAGAAGCTGGGGGCTGGAAGCCATGGCTGTCCTCCAAGTGGCTCTGTCTGGCCCCTGGGGACAGGGATGGCGGCTGCATGGGGTCTGGTTCTGCCAAGCACACAGCGTGGCCCCCAGAGCACCCATGTGCTCCTGCACCATTCCACCTGTCTCCTGTCCTGCTGGTGGCCTGGGGACGTGGGCCCCTCGAAGACAGACTTGTTAGGGACTTGGGATGAGTCTGGAGCTGTCCCCTGAGCAGGGCAACCTCCTTCTTGCCCTGCTAGACGCAGTTGAGGAGAACTGCAGGAGGCCGTCTCCCTGGTCCGCACACAGTACCCCCTGCGACCAGGGCCTGCCCTCCCCTGCAGCCCTGCGTTCCTCTTGACCCCAGGCGGTGCTCCTCTGTGGCAGGAGTCATTTACTAACTGGTGGCCTTGGGCAGCCCCGGGAGCTCAGCTCCTCCACCGGGTAAACGGGGCTGAAGAAGGTGACACGGGTTCACTCGTGCTCAGCGCTTGCGACAGCCAGTGTGCCAGAGCTGGGCCTGCACCCGCGGTGGCACCAGGTTCACGCCTGTGCCGGGGCTCCCTGGAGGTTACGCACTTGTCTGCTGGCGCTTCTCCCACCCAGACTCCAGTCCCCTCTGCCCTGCTCTCTGCCAGGTGCAAGTGCCACGGCCATGCCAGCGAGTGCGCACCCGACAGCCTGGGGCGGCTGGCCTGCCGGTGCCAGCATAACACCACAGGCACGGACTGCGAGCGCTGCCTGCCCTTCTTCCAGGACCGCCCGTGGGCCCGGGGCACGGCGGAAGCCGCCAACGAGTGTCTGCGTGAGTGTCTGGGTCTGGGGCCCTGGCTGGCGGGGCGGGCCAGAAAGCGCCCCTGCAACCTCACGGGGGCGGGGAGGTGCTGCTGGCTGTGGCTGCAGAGAGGAGAACATTTAAGCCTCAGTCCTTCCCCCTCAGTGGGTTCCCCCAGGCCAAGTCCACTCCTAGAGGCGCCTGCGGTGGGAGGGCCGAGACGGCCCCCCAGCTTGCACCTTTGTTTGGATGGTTGCTCCAGCTCCAGCTGTTAATGGAAGCCAGGCGGCTCCCACCCTCCCGCGGGGTGCCTGCCCACCCTCCTCTCCCGGGAGCCCCAGGCAGCCCTTTCATGTCTTAGCCCCCATGTGATGTGGCTCTGATGGCCAAGCCGCAGAGAGTGGGGAGGGAGGTGCTGTCATACTTTCTCAGGGACGTGGGGACCTCCCCTGGCAGTGGCCTCGGCTTCCCTGTCTGCTCCAGGCCCTGCCCTGTCTCCCCAGTCTTCTGATTGGCTTCAGTGCGGCTGCCGTCGCTGGGCGTCGAATCCCGGCTGGCGTGGCCACTGCTGGAAGGAACAGTGTCCCCACGTGCAGCTGCGTGTGGTGGCTCAGCCTTGGAACCGGCTGTCCTCTTGAGCCTGGGCCACTGGCTGCCAGCTGGGTGGGGAGGGGATGGCCTATTTTGTGGAACAGGACTCAGTCTGCAGGAGCTGCCCTGGAGCTCCCCGGG